>NC_058132.1:463198323-463232823 GCF_016433145.1 Gracilinanus agilis | reverse complement strand
GGAAGGAAGGAAGGAAGGAAGGAAGGAAGGAAGGAAAGAAGGAAGGAAGGAAGGAAGGAAAGAAGAAAGGAAGGAAGGAAGGAAGGAAGGAAGACAAGAAAGACAAGAAAGGAAGAAAGAGAAGAAAGGAAGAAAAATAGAAAATACAAAGAAAGTAAAAGCTTTGTTTTTAATTATACTACAGTAATGACAATTGTAAAAAAGAACTATTTGTGCTAATTTTCACTCTAAAGAAAACGTTAAATGCACTGACTTTTATATTCAAACATTAAGTACATTACATACAAAACTATTTTAAAATGATTGAATTGACACAGTAGAAATTGACATGATTTTATTTTACTTTTTTTATAGGTTATAAAGTAATCTATCTATATATGAGTAACCTATTAGAGCATGTGGGGGAAAATAAATGATATGTTTTATTTATTTAAAAAACCCTTACCTTTCTTCTTAGAATCAATATTATGTATTGGTTCCAAGGCAGAAGAGTGAAAAGGGCTGGGCAATGGGGGTTAAGTGAATTTCCCAGAGTTACACAACTAGAAAGTGTCTGAAACCGGATTTGAACATAGGACTTCTTGTCTCTAGGGTTTGCCTCTCTATCCACTGAGCCATCTACCTGCCCCCCCAAATAGTACATTTTTTAAAAAGAGGTTTCAGTCTCCCACACTAATGAAAACACAGATTCTGTGAAGTATTTATCCAGTGTTAATGTGCTATATTAATTGTTTTCTTTTATTTCTTTTTATCTGCAAGTATTTTTGCCCAAAATCAATATAGTATAATTTTAATCAATTTAAATTTATTGATTTAAATCAATATAGTATAATTTTGCCTAAAATCAATATAGTATAATTAAATGGAATAATATTTTTGTTAATATTTCAAATCATTTAATTATTTTCCAATTAATCAATAAGCACTAACACTTAAGGAGTTCTTTCAACAGGTAAACAAATATCCTTTCATTATAAAATGGAATGTAATATAGAAAGCGTGATAGTGAAAGTCCTTTTCTATTAATACTGGATCCTGACAATACTAAGAGCATATGTAATAAAGTCAAAGGGCCTACACCTTCTAGAATGTAAAAGACAAATTAACCATTTTCAATAGAATCAAGAAGCTTCCTCATTTACCTGAAAATTTCCAATAATAATTGTTCAAATTTTTGCAGTACTTTTTATGCACTGTTAGCAATTCATCTCATTTGATCTTTGCAACAATGGTGGGAGGTAGGTACCATTATTATCACCATCTTACAGATTAGGAACCTGAGGCAAATGAAAGGTAAATGACTTTTCCAGAGTCACATAGCTGGTATATGTGTGAGGCTATATTTGAACTTAGTTTTTCCTGGCTTCAGGGCTAGTACTCTTATCCACTGTACCATCTCACTGTCCTAATTCACTTAGCCCTTTAATTAGTTATATTCAGTTTAGCTATTTTGTGCGTTATCTATGGATATCTTTTTATTTCTAACCAGTTTCTTTTTATAACCCACTGAATTTGGAGAGAATTATTGAATTCAATCCTACCTAGTTATGCCACCATATAACCCTTTCTGGGTCACTTTGGCCAAATATAAAGTCTCTTGGCCTCTGTTTCCTTAATGAGATTATCTAAATTGATCTTGAAACTCCTTTCCAATGGAATACTTCCTTTAGGTCCTCATAGCTCACACTGAACCAGCAATTTGGGTCACCACAGGGTAATGATTACTTCCTCAGTGTTCTAAGTGTTTTGAGGTTTGTGGAAGTCCTTCCTTAACTTTCTGGAGACCTTGAGAAGTTTTCCTTTGGTGTGTCTAGCTCTCTGTCTTGTCCTGAGGCTACCTTTCTTTGGTAAATATATTATATCCTGCTCTTCTGGGATCAAATTCAAATCTTCTTCTGACTTTTTAATGTTCAGATGGACATTCTGAGTTGGGCATGGGTGGAGTATGGAGAAGACCAACACTACCATTCAATTTTCTCTTAAGGGTTTGGATCTTTGCCATTATGATGGCCTGATATTTTGATGGCAGATTCCAAACTAGCTTGCCTTTTCATCAAGACCCATAGAGTGTGACTAATCACAAGGCATTTCGTGGGTAGCATCATCAACTTTCATTACCCATCTGACTGATTCAATAGGGTGTGTAGGAAGTATTTATTCCTAACTTAAATTTTTGATTAAGTAACAATCAAAAAGGCATTCTTACCTGATAAAGGCATCCAGGGTTTAGAATATCTTATTTGTTGCATTAATTGGGGTTAATTCCTGTGAGTTCATAGGCACTTCCCATTTCTACTAAGGTTTATACACTAGAAATGGAATTATATTTTCATATTATCCTAAGAAAAACACAAGAAGGAAAATAATACTGGTGCCCCTCCAAAAATATCCATACTGTAACTAATAGTTGAATCCTCATATCTGTTCTATAGGTAAGTTTCAATATTATCCTGGTCAAATTAGTTAACTTTTCTGTTTACTACCTGCAAAATGAAGAGACTAGTCTCTAAGGTCCCTTTCAGATCTAAATCTACAATCCTATGAATTTGACATGATAAATCATTACATCTCAGCTTGGCATAATTAATGTTTGCTCATTTTCAAATCTGAGAAAAATGAATTTTTACCATTCCATCAGTGATCACATCCAAGGCAAAGTAGAAAGGAGAACATTGTTTTACATAGTTGAGAATAAGCAGTTAAAAAAAAGTGATTTCAAAGCTCTAGATAGGTACCCCTTGAGATTACAGACCTGTGGAAAAAGCAGGAAAATGATTTCAGTTTGCTAAATGCCTCTCTTCTTGAATATTTTAAGTATGGCGTCTTGACACATCCATTTGGTGTACACTGAGGGGCTGTGTGTGTTTTATTGGGTGGGGGAAGGAGGCAGTGGTTGCTATTAAAGGACTATTTCAGACTGGATGGATTGATAATGCCCTCTACCGACCAGATTTAGACAGGACCAGTTTCTATGGCCCCTGCTCCTACTAATGTTTTTAGTTCAAAGAGGAGCAGCAAGTTTGGGGAAATGACAGTCCTGTGAAGAGATGTCCAAATAAGTGGTTGCAAACCCCAAACCACATAAGATCAATTAAATTTTTGAATTTATGGTGGAATGTGAAAACAGCTGTATTTAACCTAAAATTCCTAAAGCTATAAACTCTTTCATCAAACATGGATATGATTATTTTCTCCCTATTTGAAGACAAGCAAATTTCAAGTAGCTGAAGATCTTTGTCGAGATTGTGATTTTTCAGTTGTTGTTTCCTATAGACAGACTTCCAGGTGATTATTGAGTCTCTATTAAAGGATCACTTATTAAGTGGATCTTATGGGATAGAGAGTTGCCTTTTGCCCTAGGATCCATCCTAATGTTGAAAATTGTGAGATAGACACAAGGGAAATAAAGGGAAAAAGAAGGAAGATGAAATTACACACATACACACACACATACCCCAATACACACAACACATATGACTTTATATATACATAAATACAGATTAGGTAAAACTCAAAAACTTGTAGGAGTAGCTAGGTGGTTCAATGGATAGGGAGCCCCTTCTAGAGATGGGACAACCTGGGTTCAAATCTGGCCTCAGGTACTACCTAGCGGTGTGACACTGGGTGAGTCACCTAACCCCAACTCCCTATCTCTTACCTCTCTTCTGCCTTGGAATAAATATTTAGTGTTGACTCTAAGACAGAAGGTAAGAGTTTAATAAATTATTTCAGAGCCATCTGTATGAACTCTCTCAGCATTCTCTGTCTCAAAAGTCTTTGTATCTTCGATCATATAATCTTTCTTCTTTCCACCTTATTGCTCAAGACAGAGATTATCAAAACAACTTATGTCTCTGCTTTTGATCCCATTTATTTATAATCTTTCCTGGATGCTGGCTATCAAGCATTCCTTCTCCCATCTTCCATCTCTACCTATTGGCTCTTTCTTCTTTCATTACCATGTTATTTGTAAACATAAAGGCAGTGCACATTCTTTAATGGGCACACTGTCTTAGATAATAAGGTTGCAATATGGAGATACTTTAGGATATTAAAAGATTTATGAGTTAATATATGGAGGCTCTAAACTAACATAACAATATATTAATATAGTTTATATTGATTATTTAATTAAATAATTAATATAAATTGTAGCACCATCTTTCCTCAAAATCTTTTTATAGCTGATCTCAGTGAGTACCTGTGACTGGAAAAAAATTCCCACTCAGTATCCCTTCTGATTTTAGCCTTTCCAAATTTTAGATTTTGAACTGGAAAGGGATCTTAAGGACCATCAGATCCAATATCTTTATTTTACAGTTGAGGAAACTGAGGTGCCAGGTGCTTAAATGATTCATCCAGGGTTTTATAGCTACAGAATGAATGTAGGTCTCTCTGATTCAAAATTCAGTGCCTTATCTATTGGATTACAATGCCTCTTTAGATGCCTATTAGATTACAGCACAAGAAGAAAAAAAGCATTTAGCAAATTGAGATCATTTTCTGTAGTCTCAAGGGATACCTATCCAAAGCTTTGAAAATGATTTTTAAAAAATAGACATTCTCAATTATAAAAAACAATGCTTTTATTTCTACTTTGTGTGTGATCACAGATAGAATGAATTTTCTCGAATCTGAAAACGAGCAAACATTTATTATGCCAAACTGAGATATAATGATTTATCAGGTGAATTACTGAATTCTTAAATATTTCACTTTTCTTACACATAGATGACAGATATAGTCCTTTGACAGTACATAGCCAAAAACTTTTAAATAGTGCTTTTAAATACCATATGGTAGTGCTTAGCTAGTACATCCTTTGTTGAGCCAATGTTACCTCCACCCTCTAGAGAAGGATCAGAATGGGTCTATGGCTAAGGTTTCTACTTAGAAAAGGATTATTCACAACCTTACTCAGACAGAGTACTTCTCAGATAGATGAGCATCAAAAAACAATTTCATTTGGGAAATTTCAAGGGAATGTTTCATCTCCCGGTTCAGTATGGGAGTTACCATAAATAAGTATAACTTAATGGATAGTAAAAAGTTCTACTTCAGGGAGAGATAAAGGGAGGAAGAAAATATTAAATGCTGAAGGACAATCTTATGGGAAAGAAGGTACCAGATGGTTCTGGAAATGATCTTAATTGACTCCTCTTTACCAAGGAGATAAATGAAAGTGACTGGTTTAAATAAAAATGCCAAGTCTGGTAAAAGAGTATTTGAAGACCGAAAAGACATATACTTTGTATAGTACAAAAAAAAGCCTTTCGTTCAGTTTGCTTTTAAATTCAAATAACATCTATACAACAAAACCCACAGGCTCCCTATTACCTCCAGTATCAAATGTAAAATCCTCTTTCTGGCATTTAAAACCTTTCATAACTTGATCCCTTCCAACCTCTCCAGTCTTTTTATACTTTACTCCCTTCCAAATACTCTGTTAGACCTCAGTTTATTTATCTGTAAAATGGAGATAATCCTACTTCACAGAGTTCTGATGAAAATCAAATGATATCATTTTATTTAATTGTGCTTTGAAAAATGTAAAGCACTACATAATAACAATAGCTAGCATTTATAAAGCACTTAAAGCTTTGTAAAGCTATTAATATTATAAGGGAATCTGAATCTTTCTATTTTTCCTTTCATCCCAACAAACAGGAAAAAAATCCAACAGCTTTTCTCAACAAACCTTTTCTCCCTTCTTTATTTTTCCTTCTAATGCTTTTAATTTTCTTTTAGAACCAACATTTTCCTTTTATCCATATGTACTTCTGGAACAGCATTTTTTAAAATTTCATATTACATGTAAATTTGGAGAATAGAGATTATATCTAATTTACCATCAAGAAGACCTCACAACACAATCTCAGCTCTGACATACACTAGTTTTGGGATCCTAAGAAAATCACTTTAATGTTTTAAATTACTTTAAAGACACAGATTACCAAAAATGCAGACGATAATGCTACTTACTGCAGCATGACATGATGCATGGAAAGTTTTTGCATAATTTAGTAAAACTATTAAATGAGACAGGTGGATAAAACACTGGACTTGGAGTCTGGAAGATCTGATTTTGAATCCTTCTTTCAGAAATTTACTAGCTCTTTGACTCTTTAGTCTCATTTTCTTTATCTGTAAAATAGTCATTATAATAGTACACATCTCAGAAAAGTTCTTATTGAGGATCTGGTAAAATACTTTATGTACATTATAGCATTGTAATGAGCCTTAATTTTGACAGCATTGCATAGATGAACATTTGGGCATGCTGTGGATGATAATGATGAAAGAGGGAAACTCATAAATTTGTGCTGCTTGCAGCAAGATTGGGCATTTTTAATCAGATAGTGTCTTGGTTGTGCCAACATTTCTATATTCCTTAAAGTCTATGTTTTCTGAACAATTGTCAAACTCTTCCAATTAAAAAATCAAAAGGAAATTAATTCTTAAAGGAAACTTAAAGAAATATTTTCTAGAAAAGCCTGGCATCTTCTAAAATAAAATATTAACTATTCCAAACCCACACAAAGCAACACACTGATTAATCTTAGAATTTTAATGCACTTGTTTCTCTGTATTTTCTTTCTCTGGGAATATTTCAGATATAGTTGGTATTTATAGATTCATACTTGGAGGAAGAAGGGATACAGGAAGATTAAAAATTTGGTTTTGTTTTGATTATTTGGAGCACTTTGTGGTTTTACTATTTTGTTTAATTATATTAATTTTATTTTGTATTTTATGCAATGGTTTCTGTAAAATATGATTTACAAAATAGAAGATAATCATTTTGGGAATAATTTATAAACTCTGACCCTACAACTTTTGTTTTATATCTTAAAATTCCAAGATTTACTCATTTCACCCCTATTGCTCAGTTGTCTCCTCTCTCTTCTCACTGACAATACCCTAGTCAAGGTTCTCATTCCTACCCATTCATGATATTGCAGTATTCTCCTAACAAGTCTTCCCATCCTTCCTCTTTCTCCTCCAACTTATCCATCCTATTTCTGCGAGAATAAATTTCTTATACGCAGGTAATGCCATTCCTATGCTCAAAGATCTTCAATGATTCCCTCTTGTAAACCAGAAAAAATTCAGCTCAGGCAATCAGGTGGCACAGTGGATAGAGTGATGAGCCTGAAGTCAAGAGAACTTATCTTCCTGAGTTCAAATCAGGACTCAGACACCTACTAGCTGTGTGACCCCAGGTCATTAATGCATTTAACTCCATTTGCCTCAGTTTTGTCACCTGTGAAATGAATTGGAGAAAGAAATGACAAATCACTCCAGTGTTTTTGCCAGGATAAGCACAAATGGTAACACAAAGAATTAAAAATGACTGAAATAAATGAACAATAACAATGAAAGTTCAATTCCAGCAAATATAAGCTAAGTTCCAGCTATATTCAAGACACTGTGTCTGATATTCAAGATACTGGACAATTTATGGTCATACTATCTTTCTACCTTTATCTCATTTTACTAATTTCCATACAACCTCTAGTCCCGCTTTACTGGACTATTATCTTTCTCCAAAGCACACCCTTACTTTCCTTCCACCTATATTTGCTCTTATTTTTCTCTCCCTTTTTAAAAATGTCTTCACTCTTTACCTATTTTAAAACTCAATTTAAGTGCTATCTTTTCAATAAAGCTTTCCCTGAATCTTCCCACTCCCCATCAACAACAACTATCTCCCTTAGATCTCACACAGCACTTTTTAAAATGACTTTCTAATAGTGCCTTTGATGCAAAATTGAGTTATAGTTATCCGTATTTGTGCCTTATCTTTACTTTCATGAAGATAGAGTCCACATCTTATCTAAATTTTCATGTCACTCCTGGTTCCTACTACAATGTTATTTACACTTTATATACTTAAAAAATATTGAGTAAAATTAATGCATCTTTTGGAAAAGATCAAAATGAACCCACACAATTTAAACCTCATTCACATCTCTTGATTTCCTGAAAGTTGCATTCCTGTGGCTTATCAATTTACTGATCTGGTTAGCTCAGATGGATTACAGAATTGGGATATGAGGCCAGGGGCACAGGTTGGAATTCTGCACAGAAACTCTATCCCATGGTTGCAGATTCACAAAAGACACTGGACAAAGAAGCCTGGGTAGTTCAGTATGCCTTAACACTATTATGGATAAATAGTCTGAAAACCTCCCACTGAAGCAGAATCATGAACATTATCTTTTTCATAGAGGACAGGACTTCTATTTCCCTGAAAGATGATATCATTGACATTGTCCCAGTCATATGTCAACAGCAGTCTGGATTTTTTCATTGGTTCTTTAAAAAATGTCAACGAATAAAGACTAGACATGATTTCAGTGCTATGGAGAACCCTTTGATAAGGAAACTCCTTTTACCAATACAATTTAGCACTTTCTCCACCACTCATGCTCTTAGAAAGCTGTCTAACGGACTGAAAATTTAAATGACTGCCCCAAACAAGATCAGCAGTAACTATATATCAAGGGTGGGGCTTGAACCTAGCTTTTGGTATAGCTTTCTAGCCATTATGCCAAGTGAAACCAGTTATTTACATAGGGTGATTATCAAATAGTTGATGGCCTAAATTATATTTCTCCCAACTGCCAAATAGATCACATGAATCATCTCCAGAGAATAATTACTTTAAAGGGACTCGAAGAAATAGAAACATAAGGAATAAGAAGCCTAACTGTAGTTTCTAACAGTAAATAGAAAAAGCATTTATTTAATGTAGTCAGCACAGAAATGATTACCTTCATATGAAAATAGACTCAGAAGACCAATAGGAAAGAAAGAAATGTTTTTGAATGTTGTCTGTAATTGGTATGTTTCATTTGAAAATGATGTTCATCATTTATTTAACAAGAAAGTTCTACTGAGTGACATCTACTTACTCTTCCCCTAACAGTCTATGAACCTGTGATCCATATGGTCTTTGTTTCCACATGACCATGGGTATTATTATTTAGGGCTAACATATCTGGCGAAAGAAGCCTCTTAAATGAAAAGGAAAACATTAACTAAAGTACAGGATGTGAAAGTCTTGAAGAAATGCTTTTTCCTTCTTGGAGTATGTTAGAACTACTACTAATAAAAATTAGCCTTTCTATAACTCATAAAACTTTGTACAAAAATTGTATAATGTATGCCTCACGACAACTCTGGAAGGTTGTACATTGTTATCCTCATTTTATACATAAAGAGTCTGAGGCAGACAGAGTTTAAATGATTTGCCCAGACAGTAAGTATCTGAATTCAGATCTGAACTCAGGTCTTCCTGACTTTAAGTTCAATGCTCTGCCTACTATGCTTCCTGGTATTTCCTTACCGACTAGATTGTTGCTATTGCATGGTTATGATGCTTCATCATTAAATTTTAAATGAAATAATTTTATTATGATCAAGGAAAACAGCCAAGAGCACCAAACCTCTAAAAAAGAAAGTCTCATTATGACTATAACTGTATTTTTGCAGGAAAGCGCTCAATGAATAGTATCCTGAGAGTATTTTCTTGTTAACAACATCTCATTCTTATATGCTTCCTCATTAGTTAACTTGAACCTGAAAACAAATATTTTGGTCCTTCTTTTAGCCCAGCACTATCTGTTTGATGTTGTTCAGTAGTTCAGTCATAAACAATATTTTGGGACCCCATGAAACAGAGCACATCAAGTCCTTCTATCATCCAATATCTCCCAAGGTTTGTCCAAGGACCTGCTTGTTGCTACCAAGACACTATCTAGCCATCTCATCCTCTTCTCATCCGTTTGCCTTCATCATTTCCTAAGCTCTAAACTAATTTACTAAGCTTGGCTTATTTCACCTCCTGTAATGGAAAGTAACTTATTTTATTACCTTAAAGAGAATCCTTATGAAAAAGAGAGAAAAAATTTTGTAAGCCAAGGTGATAAAATAAAAATGTAAGAGTCCCATTATCCTTTTTTCCATTTGGAGTCAAGGCCAAAGGTGGATAAGCTGTAGATAGAATTTTATAATTTTTAGTAGAAGAGAGAATACAGTATTCCCTTTGCTGAACACAGTATTCATGCATGAAGGATAAAATAACAGTATTACAGAGATACTTGTAACTATAAATCATATTTTGGTGAATTAGATATTTTTTCTGGTAGGATTTATATAGCAGGGAAACACATAAGAGGCAACTGATTCTAGGTTTGGCTACTCTACAAGAGGTTTGGCGCCAAATAGAAATGCTTTGCCCTTCCCCTCTTTCCCCATCTTAAAATTATGGTGGCATCACATGCTTAGAACTTCAGTATTCCAGTGCCCACAATCATTGAACCTTGGCACTCTGGCAATGTGCTGACCTACATTCTGGAGACCAAATTGTGGCTCTGGAGCTACAGGAGCCTCGAATTTTTGACTGAGCTTTGCTTGATAATTTGTGGCTACATATGAGTTAGTATAGAAGGTAACAAAGACTTAGTTTCTTTGCCTGATGAGCATAACCAAGTAGGAGGAATGGGCAAGAAAATCAACCAATGTGAGTGATATCTGCTTTCTCAATCCCTGTGAAATTCACAGAAATATAGGTGAAAGTATGCAATAAAATCTCCATTTACATAATTTTGAGGGGCAACATTGGTGGCAATTTGGAAAATATGTTATTTCCATTTCAGTCTTTATTTTTAAAAAACTGCCCTTTCAGCTAAGAAGGATTCATTCATGTCAAACCAGAGAAACATGTACAAACCACACTAAATGGAAAAGTGTTGATTTTGCTCATTTGCAGACAATTTTACAATTTATCACTTAAAGAACTGGAGTCAAAATCCTATTTTTGGCTTACATAAATGAATTTTACTTCATGAGAAGAAAAAAGCGAGCAAACAAGCATTTTATCTCTTTTGATTCTGTTGTAGGGAAATTCTAATTTTCCTACAATAATCCTAACCAACAATCTTGGGAAGTAGGTGCTATAATTACCCCCACTGCACAGTTGAGGCAAATATAAATTAAATTATAGATTATAATAATAAGACTGGCTACGAATTCAGTATCTGAATATTACATGAACTGCTTACATGCCCACCATCAGGTAAACAAAGCTATTTTTATTTTGAGAACACCGGGTCAATTTGAATCCCAGTGTGTTGCATTTTAGCACGTTGTTAATGTTTGTTGACTAATTGAATGAAGAAGAGAATTTTATTTTCCTGAATTCCATCTCCATTTGAGATTCAAATCACTGAATAGCAGAAACAGGATAACTAGTATTGAAAACCAACACTTTGCATAGCTTGAATGTATTATAGAATTGGCATGTTTCTAATAAAACAAATAATTTCTGTTCTGTAATATTGTGAAATTCATAGAGCTATCAAGCTGGGAGAGTAGCACTGGTTTTGGAGTCAGAAAGATCTGAGTTCCTATTGTGGAGTTGCTATCTGATCCAACTATTCTGGAAAGCATTTTGCAACTATGCTCAAAGGACTCTAAAAACTATGCATACCCTTTGATCCATCAATATCATTACTGGGTTTGTATCCAAAAGGGATTTTTAAAAAAGGATAAAATGACCTATTTGTACAAAAATATTTATTGTAGTTATTTTTGTTATGGCAAAGAAATGGAAATTGAGAGGTTGCTCGTCAATTGGGGAATGGTTGAACAAGTTGTATATGAGTGTGAAGGAATACTATTATGCCGTAAGAACTGACAGCAGGATGATTTTGGAAAAGTCTGGAAAAGCTTACATGAATTGATGCAAAGTGAGCAGAACCAGAAGAACATTGTATATAGTAACAGCAATATTTTTTAATGAACAAATATGCAATGCAGAAATCCAAGACAATCCCAGAGAGGTGTGATAGAAAAGGTCACCTACCTTTTGAGAAAGAACTGATGGAGGCGATGCAAACTGGAACATACTATATTTCACTTTCAATCTACATTTTTTCTCTTTTCTCTACATCTTTTTCTGCATTTGAAATCTCTTCCATAAAATGACTAATACAGAACAATGTTTTACATGATTGCACATGTGAAATATATATGATTGCTTATCACATCAGAAAGGGGCAAAGGATGGGAGATACCGAGAGAGGGAAGGTGGGAATGAAGAAGAAAATTTGGGACTCAAAACTTAAAGAAATGAAATATAAAAATTGTTTTTACATGTAATTGGGGGAGAAAATAAAATATTACTAAAAAAGGAAGATGCATTCAAATCTTGCCTTCAGACACTTATTTGCTAGGCTCAGTTTTCTCATTTGTAAAATAAAGGAATTGGGCTCAATGGTTACTAATAACTCCTCTAGGTCTAAATCTATGATCCTGTCCAGAGTTTAAATATGACCTTAGTCATATCCTAGCTATGTGATCTTGGACATGTCTTAACCTTTGTTTGCCTCAGTTTTCTCATTATAAAATGGGGATAGTAATAGCACTTTACCTTCCAATATTGTTTTGAGAATCAAATGAGGTAATATTTGTAAAAGTGCTTAGCAAAGTATCTGGAACATGGTAGGTATTACATAAATGCCTGTTTCCTTCTCTTCTCTTCTTCTGTAACCGAATCTAGTCTCATCCCTTAGCTAGCTAGAGGAAGAAACATAAATCTAGATAATCAAGAAGTCAGTATATATTCAGCAAGTGCTGACAATGCACCAAGCATTGGGTTAAGTGCTAGAAATAAAAAGAAAGGTAAGAGATAGCCCCTTTTCTCAAGGAGTTCAGAGTTTAATGGGGAGACAAGATGCAAACAAACTACAAGCTATATCAAAGACTGGAAATATTTAACAGACGGAAGGAAACCTTTGGGAATCAAGAAAGGCTTCTTCTATTTTTTAAACCTTTACCTTTTCCTCTTAGAGTCTATACTCTATACTGTGTATTGGTTCCAAGGCAGAAGAGCAGTAAGGGCTAGGCAATGGGGGTTAAATAACTGCCCAGGGTCACACAGCTAGCAAATATCTGAGGCCAGTTTTGATCCTACGACTCTTGTCTCTACGTCTGGCCTTTATTATTCTCAGCCAACTCAGCTACAAGAAAGGCTTGTACAATGTAGAAGGTGGGATTTGAACTAGGACTTGAAGGAAGCCAGGGGAGCCAGGAGGTGGAAAAGAGGAGGGAGAGTATTCCAGCCAAGGGGAAAGTCAGTGAAAATACCTAGAATCAGGAGATGGATTATCTTGTTTAAGGAACAGCAAGGAAGTCAGTGTCCCTGGTTATTTATTGTGTGTTTGTGTGTATGTGTGAGTGTGTGTGTGGAAATGTAAGGTGAAGGAAGACTGAAAATGTGGGAGGGGTCGAGGTTGTATAAATATTTAAACAGTGAAACAACTGTTTAAAGGAGTACAGTCAAACCAAAATTAGTAGTACTTTAACTATGATATCCTGAAGTCTTTTATTTTTTGTTCATCTTAACATGTTTCCATTTTCCCTCAATCGCCCAGGATTAATGACTCTCCTGAGTTCCCCATCAGGAGGAAGATAATCTGATGATTAATTGGAATGGACCTTGAAACAAAGCTGAACTTTTGTATTTGATTAATGGGTTGGCATCTCCAATTTGCCCCATCTCTATAACCAGTCAGGCTCCAGGACTCCATCAACTCCCACCTTGACCATCAGGCAGAATTCATCTAATTTACCATTATTCAAGTACTAACCTTCTACAAACACTCTCCTTTCTAACTTCTGCAAGAGGACTGACAATCCTAATTGACACTGTTACATTGGCATTGTTACATTCACATATCAACAGCTGAGAGACCTTTTCATAAGTTCAAGAAAATTTCAATGAATAATGATAAGAATCGGATCTGCGATGTAATTGATATAGAGAACTCCTAGATAAGGAAACTCCCTTAACAAATGTTTGTTGAAGTGAATTAAAAGGATTTTCCTACTTTTAGTGATTTTCTTATATAAATTATTTTCCAAGGCAAGAAAATAGTTTTATTATTCTGAAGAATTCTTTAGTTTAATTTTAATTCTAGAATACTTCAAGGATCAGCAGTTTCATCAGTGGAGAGATTCATGGCGATACCCAAGTCTCTACCACTCCATCAGTCAGTCGACAGTCGTTTATGAGGGTGCTTATTATAGGTCCGGCATTCTGCTAACCTCTGCATTTACCACTGTTAGCTTTGTGATAGTATTTGTAAATTTCCTTCTCTCCCCTAACTCTCCCCCCCCCCACCAAATCTAGCACAAAATTCTTTAATTTTAATTTATTACATTTTATACCAAATGTTTTGGGAATATGGTCAATGCAAACAATTTGCCTAACCCCAGACAAACCCTCTTCTTCTCCCTCCCTCCTAAAAGCCCATCATGGATCAGTCCAATTTCACAGACCAAATTGCAAGCAGAGGCCATCATGGGTTTATGTCATAGCGGGAAGTTTGGTTTCTCTGTCTTCCTAATCCTTCATGAATGACAGAAAGAGTAGTCTCCACTAAGCAGCTATATTGCTGCAAGGGGTGCATTAAGCTGCAAATTACTTTAGTTTCTCCGAGATAAATACCTTCTTTCAAAACTGTGTTTCCCTCAGGAAAAACAAAAAAAACAACCTTACAAACGGATTAGGCTAAATCATATTAAATTAATTCTATTAGTGAAAGCAACACCCCCTTCCAAAAGAAAAAGAATTTAAAATAATGGAATTTTTAAAACAGTGATCATGAAAGAAGCTATTGGAGAAATTTGGGCAATAACTTATTCCATACAGAGTCTAGTTCAAGTGAGCATTTTTTTGGTTCACTTATTCACTTATAATATTTGAAGTATTAAAAAAAATAGAAGACTGACATTAATTAAAATAGCCCCAGGCACTTCACTCTGCAGGGTCTATACTCAGTCTTTGGGTCTGGAAAAGCAAGGAGCCTAACCACTTCTTTCAGCACAGCAAGGGCAAAGCTAAGGAAGTTTCCTTCCTGTCTCTTCTTCTTCTGTCATGAGGGATGAATAGACAACATGTTGCCTATAATTCAACAATAACTGGCTTATTATTCTTTAATGCTTCAGTTTATTAATGTAACCACTGTGTCATTCCTTCCATACCCATGTAATTAAATTACCTAAGAGAAATTTGATATGAAGTGCTTACATGGCACAAAAGGACAGAATTTCCAAAGCCCCCTTTGTAAGTACTTTAACAAGTGGGTGGTACAGACATTCTTGTCACCCATTTCTACTGACTGTCCTCATCTCTGTTCTCCTCCACTGTTGATGCTCTGTGGGCACACTCCCAAAGGCAGTCCAAGAAACATATCATAAGTAAAGAGCTACATCATCCTCCCTCTTCTTTGTATAAATCATAGGCAAAAAAAAGAGAAAGAAATCTAATTCTTACATGATTTTAAAATGTAGGATTTTATTTATTATTAAATACATTAAAAAAAACCCAAACTATGATTTCACCAGTTTAGGCAATTCCTAATAAGGAAACTCCCTTTGCCAATGTGAATTGTCAGTCTGTAATTTATAGTCTTAGTCCCTTGGGAAATGAGTGCTTAAATGACTTACTCTGAATCACCCAGTCAGTATTTTTAAGAGGTAGGACATGATGTAGGGTTTTCCTGACGCTGAGTTCAGTTCCCTCTTCACTATCCAAGGAGTCTCTCAAAATCCAGTCAGTTGCTTTTTCATTTGTGTCCGACTCTTTGTAATTCAGTTACTATTAAATATTAATCCTCGTTTACTCATGACTACATTAAAACAAATGAATAAAAGTTTAAAAGACATGACTAAATCTGTTACAGTTTGGGATTTTTTTGTACCTTTAAGAGAAAAAAATTCTCTGACATCATTAGGATTAGACAACCATGATAAAGTTTCCTTAATCAAAATTAAAATTTGTGGCTAACAAAATAATTGTCTCTTTGAGTTACTAAATAGTTTTAAACATTAATTTCAAGATCTACAAGAAGTTTCTAAAACAGAATGAATGGTAGACAATCCCCTTCTTTCTCAAATGCCATACCAAGAGGAATTTAAACACATAAACCAAAGAATTCTTAGTGTATCCTTTTTCTTACTTCCAGAAATAAGCTTGAGGTTTTAAACTCCTTTTCCAGAATAAGATAAAAATGTGTGTCCATTTTACATTTAGCCAAGCTTGACAAAAGCAGTCTAGTGCACCTCAATATATGTTACATGCATGATTGCATTAGGACAATTTCACCCTCACAGTATATCCAATGGGAATATAATACATATATTAGCATACATTTTTTTTAGCCCTTAAGACTGAAATTTGAGGTCTAGTCTCAAAAATGAAGCATTCTGCTATACAGAGAAAACTTTAAATCATATCAATGGCCAAAAAGAAGACCAAAAATATTTTCCATGAATTTTTTTTTAATCCAGATATTTCTTAGGAACAATTCCAAATTACTAAACTCAGGATAATTTGAGTGCCCATAGAAGAATTATCTCTTCTTCAATGATGTGTCCTAATATGCGTTCCAGAAAGTAATTAATTAAATTTTCTAGAATAGGAAATTTCTGTACTGGAAAAGAAGGAATCTTAAAACTGGTGTATCTGTTAGGAAATATTTAAGGAAAGCCCTAGCATAATATAAGATAAGAAAAGTCTGTTACAATTTCTCTTGCACCCAGTTCTTATCTTTTTCTGACTCTTAACTGACCAATGATGTTAGAATTGCCTTGGCAGCTATTCCATACCACAAATATAGATTTTAAGGTCCAAATCTTCATAATGATTTATTCCATAAAAAGAAATAAAGGCTACAAATAATGATAAACCAAATTTCATTCAAAGCTCCTTTAATTTAGATGCCCGTATTGTTCTCTTGTTTACTATGATTTCAAAAATCTGAAAGGTATGCTTTGGTTGCCAGAAGAAAGGAAGATGAATTAAAAGACCACTTAAAATTTTCTCTAGTTCAACAATTATTCATTAGACCCCATCTGTCTGCTCCCTTTTTCTCATTCTAAGCAAAAATTAAACCAAAAATAAACATTTCTCTGGGGAAAGTAGAAATTAAGTAGATCCAGCAATTGTAATTGGGAGGAGGGGGAGGGACAAATAACAGAACCACATTTAGAATGAAAACACTATTTAAAAATTAGATTCCAAAAACAAACAAAAAATATTCTCTTTCCTTCCCTTTCTTCTTCTCCCTTCTCCTTCCCTCCTCTTTCTCTTTCTTCTCTTTCCTCTCCTCTTTTTTCCTTTCCTTATTTATAGCCCTTTTAATTAAGATGCCCACAATACCAATATGTAATGAAAACCATTTATTTCTACCACACCATAACTTTACGTATTACATTGATTAGACATTTAAATCCATAGACAGGACACGTCTCAGCAAAACAGCATGCTCAAAACAACATGGGGATTATATTTCTAAAAAATATTCTAGCTGATTGTTTTTCATTTTAATTTTTGCATATTTCTTAGATTCTTAAATTCCCCATTCTTCCTCTGGCTATAGGGTTAGAGACAGCTACAGCTGCCTCTTCCCATAGCAAAAGCTTCTTAGTGACTGCCTACTTATTCAAGAATCAACATAGCAGACACATGGGTCAACAGCTAACAATGGCGACTTCTGTTTTGGATTCCACACCTCCAAGCTCCTTTCCAGATTCCATCAAATACAATAGGGATTTTGAAACCCAAACCCTCCAAACACTGGAGCCAGTGTTCCATAATTACAATACATCCCTGCCATGAGTCTTTTCCTGTGCTTTTCTGGACTGAGTTTGTGGGAACTTGTAGACCAATCTCCGAGATTAGAGGAGTTAGGCTGAATTCTATGTATAGGTGGTCACCAAGTTGAAGGACTACTTACATATTCCTTATTTCTCTTTGTGTCCTAATTGAAGACATATGGTAACATGTGAAGCAAAGAAGAAGATATCATTGTGATTCTCTCATAAGAGAGGAGGATTATGTCTGAAAGTATAGTGTTTTCTTTATCCTAAGATCTATAACTCATAGGAACATAGTGGTTGGAACTGGAAGCAATCTGCTAGATACTCTGAAGCAGCACATAAAGAATTAAATTTCTTAAAATTTTATATGATACTTTTTTGACATCTGATAATTTTTTATGCAATGAATCAAATAGTAATTAGAATAATATGTAATAATTAAGGCAGCTGTGTGGCATGGTGGAGAGAGTGCTACCTTTAAAGTCAGGAAGATTTGAATTCAAATCCTTCCTGAGATCCTTACTGGCTATTTTGTGTGACCCTGGCCAAGCCACTTAATTTCTGTATTGCCTCATTTAAAAAAAAAAAACAAAAAACTTACCTTCCATCTTAGAATCAATACCGCGTGTTGGTTCTAAGACAGAAGAGTGGTAAGGGGTTAAGTGACTTGCCCAAGGTCACACAGCTAGGAAGTGTCTGAGGCCAGATTTGAACTGTCTCATTTCTTAATCTATAAAATAGAGAAAATACTAACACCTGCAACATAGGGTATAAGGGTTGAACAAGATGATAAGTAAAATCATTTTAAAATATTAATGCTTGATATTAATGCTCATTTTATTTATTTTTTAAAGCAACAGTTCCCAAGCCCTACTTAAGCCACTTCTTTTTCCTTTCTGAGAAAGAAATGGCATTCATAAATATTCTAGCCTTATACTTAGAAGGGATCGTAAAAGTTATCTAATGCAACCTCCTTACACACATAGAGTAAAAAGAGGTTTGTCCTGCAGCTACCTCATTCAGACTTGTAAAGCTGATGATTAAATTTTCAGTGTGAATCTTTTGCACCTTAGAAATTGCTCAGTTTTCTAGAGTAATGTTTGGTTTATTGTTTTGTTGACTGTCTAAACTTGGGAAAGTGCTGAATAACATGTTGATAATGTATATTAAACTTTAAAGCATGTCAAAGATAATTTATTTTTTGCCCTGAAAGCCACTTGTAAAACATGTACCAGAACACAACTGGAAGAGCTTATATTTTACTAAGCTCAAGTAGTTAACCAGTAACAATGGAACTGGCATCCTCTGAATCCAAATAATGTGCTGTTTCTACTTGTACCATATTTTCATACTAACATGAATTTTGTTCAAGCCTTTTAACATCCATCAAACTAGGAACATATTTTTTTTTGCGTTTAAACTCAAGAATATTTGAATGCAGTTCTTATCTTCATTTCATTTAACTTTACTTCATCAAAAATTACATTTATAAAATTATTTAAGAGGACTTCTTTATGAGGCCTTGAAGACTAATTTTTGAAACTAAACAGATATTTTACAGGATCAAATAAAATCAGAAGTCAGAAACACCAACCAAATTAGAAAGCATATTTTTTCATCTCTATAATACTTCATTATGGGCAGCTAGGTAGCACGACAGAATGACATGCCTGGAGTGAGGAATACTTATCTTTCTGAGTTCAAATATGACCTCAGACATTTACTAGCTGTGGGATCCTGGGCATGCCACTTACCCCTGTTTGGCTCAGTTTCCACATCTGTAAAATGAGCTGGAGAAGAAAATAGTAAACTATTCCATTATCTTTGTCAAGAAAACCCAAAATGGGGTTAGAAAAAGTTGAACATTACTAAAGAACAACATCTACAAAGTAAAATAATAACAATAATAAATGCTCCTTTTTGGTTAATTATTCATCTTTTCATTCATTCAGTCAGTGCTCTAAAGTTTTCAAAAGTTTTTTACATGGACTATTCCATTTAATTCTAACAACTCTGTGAGGTGAATATTACCAGGATTATTAATGTCATTTTACAGAAAAGGAAACTAAGTCTTAAAGAGTCCAACGGGCAGGTCCAAGTCTTTTAAAATAGCTGGTTTATATTAGAGTCAGATGCATATATCTGGTCTGCAAGGGTAGGGTTAACCAATTAATAAATATTTATTAAATGACTACTCTGTGCTAGGCATTGAACTATGTACTAGAGATATCAAAAGAGGCAAAAGATAGTCCCTGCCCTCCAGAAACTTACAATCTAATTGAATTAAGTGAAAGAGTATGGGCTTCAAAGTCAGACCATAGATTTTAATTTCAATTTAACATCTTCCATTTGTAAGAATTGGACAAATGATTTAATTTCTCTGTGCCTCAGTTTCCTAATCTCCAAAACAAAGAATGGGGGAACAGCTAGATGACCTCTACCATTTCTTTCATTTCAAAATCCATGGTACCATGAGTCTAAGTTTAGCATTTTATACAAATGTACCCGACCTGCTCTTTAAGTATCCTTTGTCTTAATTTAAACACATATACAAATATTAAAGGAAATTTGAAGACAAGGACATTTGCAAATAGACCTCCATTAATGCCAAGGGCCCATTCAAAATTATGTATTCTATTAAATCTTTTACATTCTGGATCAAAATTCAAAATTAGTTATGTCTGATATATGGGTAAGGAAAGAGAAACAATGCAGAAATCTTTCAGGGGAGTTTCTGATGTTCCAATGGATAACAATAAAGAAAGTATTTTAAAAAGGAGAAAAAGGAAAAAAATGAAGGGAAGGGAGAAAAGTCAGTGGAAAGAGATATAGAGAAAAGAAGGAAAGAGGAGAAATCAGGAAAGGGGGAAACAAATAGGAGAAAAGCAGACATGAGGAGAAGAAGAGATGCAGAAGGGAGTGGGGGGAAGGTTAGGTAAGAATTAGAAAGAAGGGAATTACAGAGAAAGAGAGAAAGAAATACATACAGACACTGATTTGGAAGCAAGCAGAAGAATAACAGTGAACTCATAAGAGAGTTAATATACCAGCATGTGGACCACAAGCCCTAGGTTGCTACAATGGACAAATCACATTTATATAACCCAGCTAGCTGTTCATCTCTAACCCCCTTGGATGTAAAACATCATTTCATTAGGAGCCTTGCCCCTCTCTAGGAAATGTAAATCTTGCAGACAGGCTTGTTGAGATGCAGAGCTCAGGATGATACGAATCTGTAACACTAATTAACAGGCAGTCAGGCCGAATCTCATATAAATATAGATATTTTGATAAGGCAAATTGCTGCTCTGGCATTTTTCACTGATTTGATAAAAGTACATGAGGGAGTATGTTTTTCTGCTTTTCTTTCAGAGACCAGGTTTCCTAAAAAACAAAACTAGAATCAATATTTTTGGGAATCCTTTCATTGTATTTTTAGAAGAATTAACTAGAAGTCAGAATGTGTAGAAAACAACCACAAATTATGTCTATTTATTGTAAAGTTTTAATAAGCCACATCATTGCAGTTAGATGGCATAGTGGGTAAGAGGAAATCAGGAAGATATGATTTAAAATTTGTTCTCAGACACTTATTAGCTGCCCAACTAGGCAAGTCACTTAACCACTTTCATCATCAGTTTTTTCATCTGTAAAATAAGGATAATAATACCTGGTAGGATTGTTGTGAGAATCAAATAGATAATGTATATTCAGAGCTTTACAAATCTTAAAGCACTTCATAAATGGTATCATCATATTTTTCCAGATAGATTTTGGGAAACAGAGAAAGGCATAGATATGGACATAAGAGCCAAGCTTAGATGAATGGAAACCAAACTGAGTCAAACTGTTTGTTGACATGTAGTCTTTTTTGCTACTCAGTTTGTGTCAAGTTTGAGGCTTATTATGGATTTTTGTCCTTTAAAAAAGAATTAATTTATTCTACTGTTTCATTCAAACTATTTTGTAGTTGTTGATTGCTAATACTAGAATTCATCCATATTGTATAATAATTTATTGCTGAAAGCAGATAATTGTTTGACTTATGACCTATGTGACAGTGTAGTTTTAGTTAAGTGCATTTAAATTTTCACGTCTCTCTTTGATTTATATGATATTTTGGCAGGGAGAGGAGACTGTGGCTTCTTTCAAATATTTACAGAGTTGTCATGTGGAAGAGGGAGACAATTTGCTCTATGTTGCTCTAGAGGGCAAAAGTAGGACAGATGGATCATTGATAGAGAAAGAGTCAAACTAAATAATTGGTAGTTATATTATATCTCTTCGCACAGAACAACAGAAAACTGTAAAAATATATATTTTTAAAAAGCAACCAGATTAAAACCTATAACATAAGTGTGGAGGACACAGAAGTCAGTTCATGGATTAATTTTCATAAAATGATGTGAAATGTTAGGAAAATAATTAATGTAATTTATCATATTACAAGGCAGCTGGGTGGCTCAGTGGATTGAGAGCCAGGCCTAGAGACTGGAGGTCCTAGGTTCAAGTCCGGCCTCAGACACTTCCAGCTGTGTGACCTTGGGCAAGTCACTTGACCCCTATCGCCCACCCTTACCACTCCTGGGCTAAGGACGGTCCCTAGCCCTGATGAAAAAGGAGGAGGGTTGGGCGTGGGGCTAGCAACCCCACCCTGTAAAAACTACATCTGCTAAAGAAACTGCAACCTAAAGTAGAGGCAGCTGGGCTAGCTCAGTGGATTGAGAGCCAGGCCTAGAGACGAAAGGTCCTAGGTTCAAATCCGGGCTCAGACACTTCCCAGCTGGGTGACCCTGAGCGACCCATTGCCTACTGGTTGTGGCCCTATGCTCCTAGAATGAAGTCCCAGGATTAAAAAAAAAAATCATATTACAAAAGTACTTGAAACCAAATAATTCCATTGATAAGTTCAATAAAAGTCTTTGACAAAGCACAACTCATTCATTGAGAAACAGTACAAAGCAAAGGGCTGGAGGGAACATTTTAATATAACAAAAATATCTAAAAACTAGAATTTTATAACATATATTAAAAACTAAATTAATTCTAACAGTAAAATCCCATAAATTTTTAAAAATAAAATAAAATTTTTAAAAAGCAAGGATAACACATTTCTCAATTGTTTTTGATGCAGTTCTAGAAATATTATTGATAGGAATAAGACAAAAGAAAAATAAAAAGGCATAAACAGAGTTAAATATATTATAAAAGCATCCCTATGTGATGATGACATAATGGTTTACTTATAATACTTCAGCAAATTAACCAAGAAATTGAATTAGATAAATCAGTAACAGTTTTCAAAATAATATCTCTGCCACTCAAAAAAATTAATAACATTCCTATATAGCAATAACAAAATCCATGAGACAATAGAAAGAGAACTCTCATTCAAAATAGCTAAAAAAAATCTAAGACTCAAACTACCCAGGCATGCTGAAAATAAGTCTCTATAGAAATGATATTTTAATAATTGGAGGGATATTCACTGCTTATGCCTGGGGTGTATCAATATAATTAAAATTAAAATTGCTGGTGGAGTTGTGAACTGATCCAACCATTCTGGATGGCAATTTGTAACTATGCTCAAAGGGCTATAAAAGAATGCCTGCCCTTTGATCCAGTCATACCATTGTTGGGTTTGTACCCCAAAGAGATCATAGATAAACAGACTTGTATGAAAATATTTTTAGCCACGCTTTTTGCCATGGCAAAAAACTGGAAAATGAGGGTATGCCCTTCAATTGGGGAATGGCTGAACAAATTGTGGTTTATGCTGGTGATGGAATACTATTGTGCTCAAAGGAATAATAAACTGGAGGAATTCCATGTGAATTGGAAAGACCTCCAGGAATTGATGCAGAGTGAAAGGAGCAGAGCCAGAAGAACATTGTACACAGAGACCAATACACTGTGGTAAAATAGAATGTAATGGACTTCTGTACTAGCAGCAACGCAATGACCCAGGACAATTCTGAGGGATTTATGGAAAAGAACGCTACCCACATTCAGAGGAAGAACTGCAGGAGTGGAAACAGAAGAAAAACAATTGCTTGAACACATGGGCTGAGGTGGACGTGATTGGGGACGTGGACTCGAAACTACCACACCAATGCAACTATCAACAATTTGGAAATAGGTCTTGATCAATGACACATGTTAAAACCAGTGGAAATACTCATCAGCCATGGGGGGCAGGGAGCTCAGGGGGTGAAGGGGAAAGTAAGAGCATGAATTATGTAACCATGTTAACTTTTCTAAAAAAATAGATATTAATAAATAATTAAAAAAATAAATAAAAATACCTCCCCCCAAAAAAGATAAAATGGTTTCAAGTACATGAAATTGAAAAACATTGGTATTAACAAAATCAATGTAATGTAAAAAACTTTCCAACTGGAAACAAAATCCTTGAATTAAGTATGCCGGATAAGGGCCTGCTATACAACCTGACAGAAGTATATATAAATATATATATGAGTCATTTTTCAATAGATAAATGAATAAAAATATTAATAAACAACTGAAAAGAATAAAAGGCTAACAACTATTGGAAAGACTATCCCAAATCACTAATAATAACAGAAGCGAAAAGTGAAACAAATCTGAGATTTCACATCTTGCCCAACAAAAAAATCAAAGATGACAAAAGATGAGAATAGTAAATGTTTCAGTAGTGTGAAGTGACAGAGATACTAATTGGTCCAATCATTTTGGAAAGCAACTTGAAATCATCCTAAGTAACTAACTCAAGTGATCCTTTGACCTATACATCTCCCTGCTAGGAAAAGCAAGAAAGTCAAAGAAAGAAAAGTCCTACATATACCAAAATATGCTTAATCTATACTTTTTGTGGTAGCAAAAATATATAAACAAAGCAAATGCTCTCTGATTAGAAAGTGACCAAAAACATGTGGTACATGAATGTAAGAATATTACTACCAAGTAAAAAGTAACAAATTGGGCCAGCTTGGTAGCTCAGTGGATTGAGAGTCAGGCCTAGAGTCCTAGGTTCAAATCTGGCCTCAGACACTTCCCAGCTGTGTGACCCTGGGCAAGTCACTCGACCCCCATTGCCCACCCTTACCACTCTTCCACCTAAGAGCCAATACACAGAAGGGTTTAAAAAATGTTAAAAATAGTAATAAATATGAACAAAGTCAGATAAAAAGGGGAAGACATTTTCTGATAGAGTGAAATTAGCACATGTAAGAAGATTATATAACCAATGATTACAACAATGTAGAGAGGAAAAAAATTTGAAACTGATGCTGTGTAATTATAAAGACTAAGCTCAATATGGAACAAGATATGAGAAAAATGTATCTTTCTCCTTTCTTTGAAGAAATGAGGGACTATGGGCAAATACTGTATACTGTCAAATAGTTGATGATATTAGATTCTTTTTCCTTTTCAAAACAATAATTACAAAGGATGGTTCATTATGTAGGGGAGGAGTATATTCAGAATTGAAAATGTAATAAAGAGAGAATAAAAAAATAAAAATTCAGATTATAGCTTTCATAACATGGTAAAAGTAGAAAAATATAAGAGAAGAAGTAAAAGAATAAAGTTATGAAAAAGATTCTGTGGAAGAATAAAAAAAATAAATGAAGAGGCTTAGAAAAAATAAATGGGGTCAACAGAAAGGTAGCCACGGAGCCTTCTGAAAAAATGAAACAAATGCATCGCTCAAACAAATGGGGCAATGAAAGAAGTTTAATATGTATCTTCTTCCTAGATTACAACCTGTAAGTCACATATTTGGAATCTATGAAAGGAAGAGCAAATAAACTAGACAGAGGGTATATCTCAGAAGCCTCAAAACAACATCTGTTTTGAATATCTCAACTTTCAATAAATAGAGGACCTCCTCTCAGGACCTGTTTAACCCTATGAAGGTGATAAACTGTGTCCCACAAATGAATGCCTAGATATATTGAGCACAGAAATTAAAAAAATCTTTTCTGGCCTCTGGGATATTAACATGACACCAGGAAAATAAAAATGAAGGGATATGGCAATTAACTAGATATTAATTTTTCACATATTTATATCAACAGTAAAAATACGAAAAGGGAATGTTGACAGCATTAAGTAAATTCTTAATGATGAATTTTTTTACCCCAGGCACCCAAGAGACTTACATTGCTCTTTTATTAGGGTTTACTTAGGTGCCATTATTCTAGTATTTAAATAATTTTAATAACTTATGAACACTATATATGGGGATTTCTGTTTGAAGAATTATAATGAGGAATCTCTTCCTGATTTCCTTTATGAGATACTTCAACATGTCAGTGTCACACATTTGAGTCATTATCAAATTTGTGAATGACCTCAAACTAGAAGAGATCACTTCAACATTGGATACCAGAATCAAGATCCAGACATACCTTGACAGGATGAAATGATAGGATTGACAACAAATCATATGAAAAGGGCAGCCTGGTGACTCAGTGGGATAGAGAGCCAGGGCTAGAGGAGGGAGATCTTGGGTTCTTATCTGACCTAGACACTTCTTAAGCTGTGCGACCCTGAGCAAGTCACTAAAGCCCAATTGCCTAGCTCTTACTGCTCTTCTGCCTAGAAAATTAATTCCAAGACAAAAGGTAAGGGTTTTATAAACAACAATGATATGAAGTTTTATAGGGAAAAAATTCAAAGCCCATTGGCTCAAAAGAAAAATCAGTTTTCCAAGTATAAGATAAGATAGACATGACTAGAGAACAATTCACATGCATAATATAAAAGCCCAAGTATTTTAGGAGATTTCCAGTTCAATATGAGGGAAAGGTTTTATGTGATACTCAAGAACATTAATAATATATTAGTTTGTATTTACAAATACAAAAGAGTTAAGAGTTCTATTAGACTTTACTCGGGTCAGACCAAAGTTGGATTATTAAATCCAGTTCTTGGTGCCATACTTTATTGAAGTATTTTGATAGGGATACATGACTGCTTTCTTTTAATATTTAAATGATTATCATTTGGAAGAAAGGCAAGACTTATTCTGCATAGTCCTAGGCAGCAGAACTAGGATCAACATGTTGAACTTACATATTTCATATGCATATTTCAGCTTAACATAGGAAAAAACTTTTTTAATAACATTTTTATTTTATATTTCCAATTTTCAATATTCATTTTCTGATATTTTGCAATCCATGTTTTCTTCCTCCCTCCCAATCCTCCCCACCTCACCAAGAAGATAGGTAATATAATATAAATTGTGTATGTGTGTGTGTGTGTGTGTGTATATATATATATATTATCATATAACACATATTTCCAAGTTCATCATGTTTTAAATGAGATACACGCATTGCTTACACTAGAGAAAAACTCCTAGAAGAAATAAAATGAAGCATGATAGGTTTCAATCTGCATTTCAACTCTGTTTATGGGGGGGGGGTGGATATCCTTTTCATCATGAATAATTTTTGAGTTGTTCTGGATCCTTGCCTTGTTGGTAAAAGTTATGTCATCCACAGCTGAGCATCATACATTATTTTTGTTACTGTGTACACTGTACTCCTGGTTCTGCTCACTTCACTTTGCATCACTTCATAAAAGTCTTTCCAGGTTTTTTGTAATCATCTTATGGCATCTTTTATGGTCACATACCACAGCCATACCACAGTTCATCCCTAAGGAAAAAAATTTTAAATCTAAAGTTATTCAAAAAAGGGATTATCTGTCTCCTCACTGAAGAGGTTTCAATGACACTCAAGAAGATGCCAAGTGATCACTAATCAGGAATATTATTATAGATGGGATTTAGGATTTAGTGAAGGATAGACTACATATCTTCTGATTCCATCCAACTCTGAGGGCCAAAAAAATTGGAATTTCCAAATATATCATACAGAAACATTTCAAGGACAGATTCATGGGAAACCATGGGAAGTTGTCTCAATTATTTCTGGAAAATGGGTTCAAATAGTAAGAAATTTAAAAAAAAAACATTTTCTGGGACATTTAACCAACCTGAAGGAATAGGGAAAATGAAAGACTGTTATGGTCATGTAAATAAGGTGTCCCTTTGTGCTTCATAAACTATAATTGATACTTGTAAGTCATAAAGTTCCTGGAACCCAGGAGATAATCAGGTAATTAGGGCTGGGATTTTACTGACAGCGAAGAAGAATATGAGACATTCAGCAACACTGCCATTTGATTGAGAGAGGGAAATGGAGTTCATGTATAGAATTGGGCAATAAATTAAAACTAGGTATTCCAATAGGAATAGGGTCAAAGTAAGGATATATTCTGGAAATGTTTTAGAGGTGGTGAGAGACTTGTACTCCAGGGATTGATGTGAGGAAAGAAAGTTAAGATCAAGGGATATGGTGTTAGGCTCTAAGGCAAACTCTGAAATAAAATAAGTGATAACATTTAAACATAGAGCACAAGACTTGTTTTTGAAAACATTTTTTTCTTTGGAGGAAGGGAGAGCAGGCAGTAGGTTAAGGGAAGAACTTTAGTTTTCAGTCCATTCACTGCCCTCTATAGCCATTAACAGCTTGGTGGAGAAAGGTGGTTGCTGCAAGTCATTCTATTTAAAGGAGATAATCGTCTGAATTGTGTGGAGCTCACATTAGGAGCTCAATAAATTCTCGTTGATGGATTGATTGAAAGGTTAATTCCACTGTAGCTCTCAAAAGTAAAAAAATACACTAAAGGAAAAGTGTGCATGCATGCATTGCATGAAGAGCGAAAAAGAGAAGGGAATTTAAGAAGACTGGATAAGAATGAATGCCAATGGAAAGATGATGTGTAAGCAGAGAAGGTATTTGAAACTTCAGGGTCTCCTGGATACAGAGCAAATGGCACAGAAAGGAATGTGACTCAGCCTCAGAGTCCAATATAATACAATGCAGAAGGAAAGCCAAGATATCAGGGATGAAAAAATCAAATTGTTTCTTGAAACCATCACAGATCAGGAGACACCTAGGTTCAGAGTCTGCCTTTGACACTTAGGATTTACGGGACTATGGATCAGTACCTTAAACTCAGTTGATGCTTTTATAAGTGGGGCATTAATAAATAATATAATAAGTGGGGGAACCTCCCAAGGCTTGTGAGGATCGTCTAAGTTAAGTAAAGCATTCTGAAAACCTTAGAGTGCAATACAAACATCAATTATCATTGCTTAATCCACAGAGTTGACTCTAGCCAAAATCACTAATTGGACAAAATTTGTCTCTTCTTCCACTGTGTCCTTTGGTGCCATCCCCACAATATTCAAGGAGTCAGTACTGTCATTTTCTATCCCTTTCCACTTAATTAAACTTACTCTCAGCAAGAATCTGAAAATCAACTACATTAATACTGATGACAGCTTAAATTGTTATACCTCCTAGAGTTATTTGCATTCTAGTTCTCAAATACCAATTTCCCTGCCTCCACTCCCCAATGCCACCCTCTCCCCAGCTCCAATCTCACATTTCCACTTGTCTTGTGGACATGTTTCCTTGTATTAAATTCAAAAAACATGTATTAGACATCTACGTGCCAGGCATTGTAGATTTATGGTGGACCCAATCAGACTGGTTGCATGATTTTCTCTATCTTTGTTCAGCAGCATGTATATATGAAGAAAGATAGTGAATGGTGAACATGATTCAAAGCTGAGACTTGGCAGGGTGCAGTGGATGAAATGATAAGGGGATGCAAAAGATGAGGAGAGCACAGGGTTGAATTGGTTTGCTTTGTGTTAAGATGGGAAAAAGGGGGCTTACTCAAGGGAGATGGTCTGGTTAGAGGTCATGGTGTGGATAAAGAGTAGTGTTTTAGAAGTTAAGGCAGAACTTTTTGTGGTGGCAAAAAACTGGAAAACGAGGGTATGCCCTTCAATTGGAGAATGGCTGAACAAATTGTGGTATATGCTGGTGATGGAATACTATTGTTCTCAAAGGAATAATAAACTGGAGGAATTCCATGTAAACTGGAAAGACCTCCAGGAATTGATGCAGAGTGAAAGGAATAGAGCCAGAAGAACATTGTACACAGAGACTGATACACTGTGGTAAAATAGAATGTAATAGACTTCTGTACTAGCAGTAATGCAATGACCCAGGACAGTCTGGAGGGACTTATTGAAAAGAACGCTACCCACATTCAGAGGAAGAACTACAGATGTGGAAAACAACTGCTTAAACACATGGGTTGATTCAGATGTGATTGTGGATGTAGACTCGAAACAACCACACCAATGTAACTATCAATAATATGGAAATAAGTCTTGATTGATGATACATGTTAAAACCAGTGAAAATGTGCATTGGATATGGAGGGGGTGCAGAAGGTGGGGGTGAAGGGGAAAGTAAAAACATGAATCATGTAACCATGGAAAATTAAAAAAAAATAAAATATTTAAATAAAAAAAGAAGGTAAGGCAGAGGGAAAGGTGAAAAATCAATGAATTATGAGCAGCTCAGATCAGAGAATTTCAGAATTCTTGAATGTAGAGGTTGTACATATGTGGGTGATGGTAAGATTAAAGGTTTGACCATTGTTATGTGGGGTTGAGATGGGGTGGAAGAGCAAGCCAAGGGAAATAAGTAGATTGAGGAATTGAGTAGTTAGGGGGTTTGTAGGATAGTCAGTATATATGTTGAAGTCTCCTAGTATGAGGGTAGGAGTTGCAAAGGAGAGAAATATTGGAAACCATGTACTGCATTCATTAAAGAATGAAGAGGAATGACCTAAAAGTCTATAAATAATGGTGACCACAATTTTAATTGGGTTCCTTTTCCCATACTAGCATCTCAGTCTTTACATGATCTAAACCCAATTTATTATTTTCCCCTCAAAAAACAGAGCCGAGTGCCTGGGGCATAGTAGACATTTAATAAATGCCTTTTGACTGATTGGCTGTGACTTCCAGTTTCCCAAAATCACCACTGATGTGATCATTCTCCTTGACACCGGGTCTGAAACTTTGGAGTACCACCAGCTTACATAGGGTAGTAAGAATTTGATGGATGGGATGGATTGTTCTTGTTCCCTTTGGAAGGGAGATGGGGTTCTACTATGGCAGTAAAGGGGGTGAAAAGGAAATCTTAGAATAGGAAGGAAGAAAAGGAGAAGGAAATCTTAGAAAAGGAAGGAAGAAAAGTTATGGAGACGGCCAGTTGGGATCATCTATTCTTATGAAAGGGCTGAAAAGCTGAACACAAAAACACTCAATCTGGGATTAGAACACTGGTGTTGGACAGGTTATTTCACCTCTTACCTTCCCAATATATCAATCTAGAGACAGTTAAGTGGCACAGAGCTTGTTCTCACTGGGTCTGGAGACATCAAGACATAAGTTCAAATCTGTGCTCAGACATTTGCTAGTTGTGTGACCTTGAGCAAGCCGTTTAACTTTTGACTGCCTCACTTTCTTTATCTGTAAGTGAGATAATAATAGCACATATCTCACAGAGTTATGAGGACTAAACCAGATTATAGTTGTAAAAAGCAGTTAGCATAGTAATGGCATAGACAATAAATACTTCTTTCCTTTGTGCCTCATATAAGCAAGCACCTTAGTAAAAAGTAAGCCCTTTGATGGCAAGAACTATTAGCCTTTTTATATTTGTAGCTACCAGCCTAACAAAATCAATCAGTTAATAATATTAATGAAGCACCTACTATGTGCCAGGAACTATGCTAAGCACTGGGGATACTAAGCAAGACAAATCCATTACTCTCATAGAATTCGCAGTCTAATGGGAGAGACAAGATGAAGACAATTCTATACAAAAAAATCTACAGCCAACCCACCCACAAACAAAAAAAGGAAGAAACTAGCATTAAGAAAAATTAAGAAAGGCTAATAATAGAGATTTAATAAGTGCTTTTGGTTGATTTGAATAAAATCTATAGACTCTTGATTTATGATTCCCTAAGTACAAGGTTTGCCTGTTTTACTCTGAGTTTTCAATGTAGTAATAGAAATACATTTTTGAAGATGACAGTTTCTACTTTATCTAGGAATTGAAATCTTTTATATACATTTTTTCTTGAAGTTCTGTCAATGCACATTTGATGAAAGGAAATAAAAAAATAAATTGCCTGAGGAAAAGGACTCTTGTTCTTGTCTTTGTTCTCTCAGTGACTAGCACAGTGTCTTAGCCTTTCGTGGGCACTTAAAATTGAGATGAATGGGTTGGGTCAGGTCATTAAATTTTTATTTTTTAATTTAAGATTTTATTCTCAACCTAACAAACACCAAATAAAATGGGAATTTCTAGATATACAGTAGAATAACAAAAAAAGAGGATTATCCATGACTTCTCAGATTTTTGTTATATATAATTTCTTTTTCATTTTAATTATATAATTATGTGCTTGCTTTAGCAGCACATAAGTATTAAATATAAAAGTTGGGTTTTCCTTCTGTCATCTTTTCATTTATTGAGAAAATGTCTCAATGTCGATCAAGTCATTGTAGAAACACACACACACACACACACACACACACAGGAACTTTAAGAACAAGAATTATTTGTAGATCCATTGTCACTTTTGCACGTAAAGGCTTCAGTTATTGGAGCACACCTAGCTGCAGACAGTCACTTTTCCTAATATTAGCTCTAACTTGTCAAATCAAGTAAAACCAAGTGCACTAGAATTTTTGTGATATAGATAAGCCTGTAGGGGACAGTTAGACAAATGGGATCGATTTGACTTTGGCAGTTCACTCATTCCAAAGGGCTTCCTCTAAACAGTGCACAGGCTTTGCCTTTTGCTAAATTCTGTTACTTTGTATTAAAAGCTTATTAGAAACAAATCTTCCCTACATTCTGACATATTCAATTACAATCATCTGTTCTGGATAACAGACTCTGTCTAGACATAAGAATACCACTGTGGCTTAGAAGGAACATGATTCATTACAGCAGCTCAACTCCACGGTACAGGGACTATGTTTTTGTATTCTTTATTGAGGATCACCATTTAATGAACTATTTCCCAGCTCTACACATTTGTTGAGGCTGCAGCAAATAACTTAAATGGAAAGTAATGGGTGTCAGAGGTTAGAATAAAGGGGTCAAATGATTGGGGAGGGGTGAAGGAGAATGCTTGAGCCAACAGAAAACATGAAATGGCAATATCAGGGTTGCAAAATTACAAACAAGCCAACCCAGATTAATTTAAATTAAAGCCAAGATTCCAAAGTCCTTGACACAATGAAGTCTAGCCTTTGTTCAATGTGCCTGGCTTCTACCAACAGTGCAGGGTGGGGGGAAGGAGCATTATTTGTCCATGTGTATAGGAACAGGAAGAGCCAGTCTGTTGGCTGTAAGAAATTAGCCAGCTGTACTGAGATGCTTTCTCTCAAACCGAACCAAACTGAGTGTAAGCCATATGAAACCTTGCAAGCAAAACCAGACAGTTAGTTAATGATACTTAGGAGAAATGAAAAAATTAAGGTTTCATCATTTGGAATCCTTAGCTTATAAGGCATGCTCCACTATGATCCAGCAACCAAGTGGTAGGATTCTCCAACCCCCCATAATAAAACTTCGATTTAAATTCATTTCTTAAAATTCCTTTAGATATATTTCAAACCTCTCTAACAAGTTTCATGAAGCCACTGCTAATAGCTGGAGAAAATAACATGCAAATATTATACACACATATAATATATAATAAATACATACTATATGTATAACATATGTATATATTTCTTTTTCACCAGTGGTCATCATTTTGAGAGACTGAAAATGTAATCATGTCAATTTTCTGCTTTTCACTGCTTGGAAATTTGAGAAGGCAGGGGTTCAGTTCTTGGAGTATTTACCCCCCAGGATGGAGAAGGAAAACTCAAATGAAAAACCAGAGAGGAAAGTGTGCATGGTCGTTGCTAAGAGACATGCAACTGAACACATGCTGTCACATAATGATGGCCATAGGTGGTGTTCAACTGTGAGAAAATTTGCAATGATATCTCTGCTACCAACACAGCATGTGTTCTTCTGTGGGTAAAATGGGATGGAGGACAGAGGCAAAATAGTAAAAAAGACATAAAAAGGGAAAGTCAAAGCATGCTGTCCTTCATCTATCAGGATAAAGCTACACATCCAGCGTTAAAAAGACCCAAGTTCTTTTTTTCTTCCTAGGGGATGGATGATGAGTTATCTACATCACTAACATATCTGGTCATCTTATATGAATAATATCTTTGAAAGATGGCTGATTATAGGTTAGGGGCAATAATCATGGTACTGGATTTGGGGACTTAGCTCATAAATCAGAAGAACTAGTTTTTAGTCTGGTTCTTTCCTTTTCTAGCTAGGGTTTATACTCAATCAGTGGTTTGACATCTGGGTTCTGTAGATAGATTTTAGGGCATCTATGAACTTGGATGAAAAATAAACTATATCTACTTTTTACTGACCTTTGGTAACTATGTATTTAAAAATATTATCCAGTCTAAGGAGTCCATAGGGTTCATCAGCTGCCAAAGGGGTCCATGAAAAGTGAAAATCCATGAACTAGATGAAAATTTCCTTCTACCTGAAATATTCTATGAGTCAATGAACTAAGTGAATTCAGGAAGATCTTTATCATGTTTGAGCCTCTATTTTTTTCATTGGTAATGTGAAGAAAAATATATACTCAACAAGACTTTTAGGAAGAACAAGGGAAATAATGAATGGAAAATACTCTGCAAACTATAAAGAGCTATGACAATGTCACAACACTACATACACACAAATACAACTCATATCTCATATCCTGGTGTCTCTCTCTCTCTCTCTCTCTCTCTCTCTCTCTCTCTCTCTCTCTCTCTCTCTCTCTCTCTGTCTCTCTCTCTCTCTGTCT
>NC_058132.1:463182200-463197944 GCF_016433145.1 Gracilinanus agilis | reverse complement strand
TCTCTCTCTCTCTCTCTCTCTCTCTCAAAAATCAATATTCTCATTTCTGAAAAGGACATGTCAATAAATTTTCCTATACTCCATTCATCATCCCTGTGACCTTCCTGACCAAAACATTCCTTCCTGGTCACCATTCCCCTATATATGGTGCTTTCTCCCTATTAGAATCTAAGCTCCTTGAGATAAGGAATTATCTTACTTTAATTCTTTCTATAACCAGTGCTGGGTACAATGCTTGGTACATAGTAAACACTTAATGCTTTTTCATAGTACTCATTCATTTTCCTCCCCCCACCTTTGAATTCAAATGCTTTTCCTGCTTTTTGTTTGAACAAATATTTTGAGCAAATATTAAGCAAATATTTTAGCAATGGCAAGTAGATTGGTTTTAGCGGCTAAAGAACCCTCCTTAAAGTAAGGATAAACTGGCTTGAAGTCAATTCTGATCAAATTGCCCTTGTAACCCTGAACAAGTCACCTAATTTTTGTACCCCCAATGCATCTCTCTAACATTCTACACTGAAGAACAGCTGCTGGTCTGGATTGGTAGAGGTAACTTCCTCTACAGATGAAATCACAGTTACTTTGCAGATTTCTCTCACCACTCAGATGTGTGGAAGCCAAACCATATCTCTGCATTTCATTATACTAATTTGTTTCTGTAGAATGTGACTCATCATTCCAACTCCACTTTGTACAATGTAACCTCAGCCCATTGGTCTGGAATGCTTTGCTTATTAGTGAAGATCAATGTGTGAGTTAGGGTAGAGTTAGTGAGATTGGAAAAGAGAGTGGATGGCCCCATTTTGGCAGTTTTAAAGCTGTAGACGGTCAGTTAAAAAAGGATACCACCATCTTTGTAGTACAGGACTAAGAGGCTTTCATTTGAGGCAATCTGGACATGCCTGGCTTATATGCAAAAAAAAAAAAAAAAAAAAAAAAAAAAAAGAAAAGAAAAAGAAAAAGAATCTTATTGTATTAATGAAAATGCTTTTGAGATCTACATACATGAAAAAAACAACTTCATGTAACATTTTTGCCCTGTTTGAATTTAGAATTAAAAACACTCCCATATCCACAGTACAGGTGAAAAGGAAGGAAATTTTGATTTTGTTGGACACTCATTAACTTGCTCAGTCCACTGGGATCCATTGAATGAGCTGGAAATGATCATATTAAATGGTTGCCCAGTGGCCCAAAGGTTTAGGAGCTTATACATTCTTCCTGCTCCAGGGACTAATATATTTCCTATGACAACCAGCAAGAGTTTCTCCCACCCAGCTGGTTCTTCCTCATTCACTACCCCTGGGGACCTTCTCAAAGACGTTCTATTGTTTGCTTTTGGCCCAGGACCATCCAGCAAGCTGTCAGGATGCTATTACACAGACAGAACAGGAGGAGGTGGCTTTTATTTCTAAAACCAAAAAATGCATACAAACTCTACTGCATTTCCTCATTGTTCCCCATATAGAGGAGATACTGAAAGCGCTTCAATTTATTATGTGCATTTCAAGAAGTTTGAAAAATCAGCAACCATCAAATCAAAGATAGTTAAATAATACAGGGAGTATTTAAGTATTTATAAAAAGCCTCTAGTTCTTCAAGAAGAAGCTGTAGAGACCACATTTATATATTTTTTCCTATTGAATTTAAGCAGAAATGAGCTTCCTCCTATTTTTAAAAAACCCTTACTTTCTAAAATAGAAATAACTCTAAGACAGAAGGGCAAGGGGGTAAGTGACCTGCCCAGGGTCACACAGACAGGAAATGACTAAGATTATCATTAACTATCCCTGAGAAAAAAATGAAAAATGTAATTAATATGTCAGAGAAATAATGGTAGGATCAGTATAAATGATCATTATTGAATCTATAACTAATTTTTAAATGATTACAAATACATATTTAGAGTCATGGAATGTCAGACAGAGCTGAAAATTTCCTTAAAGATATACCTTATTCCCCTCAATTTACAAATGAAGAAAGTGAAGGGCTGAGAGGGTAAGTTCTTTGTCTCAAATTTTAATTTTTTAATTTAGTGACATAGAACTTAGGCTACCAATCCCTTAACTTTGCCATTTCATTAAACTCAATAATTTACAGTGGACAGTATTGTGACATGGTATCTATATAACCTATGACAGAGTGAGGACAACTTGGGTTTGAGCTCCACCTCAGGATTCACGTCTATGTCCAATATGTGTGATATCATCATACGGTAGGCAAGAGAATAAACAGGAAGTGTTCCAAAAATCTTAGTCAAGTTTTAAGCTACTAAAGCTTTAAAACTGAACAGAGACTTTTTGGACAACTTATATTTTCAAAAAGGATCTAGTTTATTGTAAGTTCTTGGCTATTAAAAAAAGAGAATTACACAAAAAATTTATCCAGATAATCTTAATGAAGTCTGATGTTGATTAATATCCTTCAAAGTACATTGTATCGGCAAGTCATAACTCCCTATGGAGAGATGTAGGGAAGGGAAGGGAAGGAAAGGGAAAGGAAGGGAAGGGAGGGGAAAGGAAAGGAGGGGAAGGGAAAGGAAGGGAAGGGAAGGGAAGGGAAGGGAAGGGAAGGGAAAGGGAATGGAAGGGGAAAAAATGAAGCATTTATTAAGTACCTTGCTCTATGCCAGGCACTGTGCTAAGCTTTTTAAAAATATCTCATTTGATCCTCACAATAACCCTTGAAGATAGATGTTATTACTATTCTTGTTTTATAGTTGAGGATACTGCGGTAGAGGTTGATGACTTGCCCAGGGTTACACAGTAGGGAGTATCCTTGACCCAGAGCTCTATCCACTGTGCCACCTAAGAGCCTTAGGGTTAGGTTCTATAAGCTATTAAAGAAAGAAAAGAGTATATTGTCACTGATGACTTGAGAGTCCTCTATTGCTCTTCTTGGGGCCCACTGCCACCAAAGTTAGTTCTTTGAAATATAGTAATTCAAATTTCTATTACTATTCTGCTTCAAGATTGTGTCTCACATTATTCATCGTCTGTCCATGTAATTAAATTTAAGGGAAGCTTTAGCTCCCTACCTGCCAAAATACCTTTTTTCCCTAACAACAGAATCATAACTGTGTCCTTTGTTCCAGAGCTAAAATGCATTTCGTGCCTTTCCTCTCCATGGTAGTCCCTGTGTTTTGTGGTCCTTCACGGGGTGTTCAACAAGGCATCATTTCCCATAACACCATTCCCTTAGGGCCATACTTTCTCCCAACTCCCATTGACCTCTCTAAGGAATAAACTGATCCCTATCTTAGTTCAACTGTATCTGAAGTTGGATCATTCTCTACATCAGCAGCTCCAGACACAAAACCATCCACTGTTCTTTGGACTAGCTCCTACAATTCACTCCTCTGATGCTATCCACTACCCCAAGTGAAAAGATTCCTATTTATGGCTCTACCTTCCAACCTGCTCTCGACTTGACCTCACTCTTACCTGGGATCTCCATCATGAAGATCAATCATTTGGATCTTACAATGAGGAATAGGCACTGTCTCCAGGGACCCAATGCTGAATTCCATGTGTCCATGGGTAGGGAAAAGACACTCTGGCCCCAAATAAAGTCATGAACATTTGGATACTATTTTAAAATGTCTAAACAACAGCAACGGTTGCAAATGTTAAAAAAAACAAAAACACAACACCCTAGCATTAAAAAAAGGGAGTACCCAAGCATGCTCCCATCTGCCCAAATTATTTACGAGTAAGTATTTGAATGTTTGTTGAGAGGAAAGTCAATGAGTTTAGAAAGTAGTCTGTCTTCCATCCCTATCATTTTACGGTGAAACTAACAGCTGAATCTTGAAAAAAACCAGTGATTCCAAGAGGTAAAGGTGAGTAGAGTGTGGCTTTGAATTCAAGGAATAAGGGATGCAGAATGTGTGAAGGGGAATATTATGCAATAAAGTTGGAAAAATATATTGGGGACAGGTTGCAATAATTTTTAAATGCCAAATATTTGGTCCTAGAGAGTTTTTTTGTTTCTTTGTTCAAAATCCTTGCCTTCTGTCTTAGAATCAATACTAACTTTTGGGTTCTAGAGGTTTTAAGATGCCACTGGAGATCTTTGAGTAGCAGAGGGACACGATCTATATTTTAGGAAAACCACTTTGGTAAGTTTTTGGGAAAATGGATTGAATTGGGGAAAGACCAGAGTCTATAAAACCAGTTAGGAATGTACAATAATCTAGTCAAGAAGTAGTGAATGGAAATGGAAGGAAAAAGGAAAAGAGGAGGACAAGGAGAAGGGTTAGAGAAGAGGCATTTATTAAGCATCTACTACGTGTCAGGTACTGTGGGAAGTGCTTCACAAATATTGTCTCTATTTGATCCTTACAATAATCCTGTGAAATATGTGCTACTATTAGTCGCATTTTACAGTTGAGGAAGCTGAGGCAGACGGAGGTTAAGCAACTTACCAAGTCTTAAAACACTAATAAGTAACTGAGGTCAGATTTGAACTCAGAGTTTCCTGACTCCATGCCCAGAGTTCTATCCACCGGCCACCAAGCTTCTTCCATTGATAAGCTAAGAACTAGAATGGTTGCTGCATGAATAAAAAGGTGGCACATATATGAGAGATGTTGTAGGAAGAAAATTGACAAGATTTAGCAACTTATTGGATTTGTGGATTGAGTCAGAATAAGGATGGCCCGGAGGCTGTGAACCTGGTTACCTGGAAGGATGATTATACTACACAGAAAAATCATCCTTTGATCTCACAGTGTCTCCTGTCATTGTCCTGTTCTCTCCCATCTTTACACATTTTCTCATATTATCCTGAGTGTCTGGAATTAATTTCTCCCAACACCCATTTCCATCTGTTGAAATCTCTCCCTTACCTCAAGGTCTAACTCAAGTATCACATCATCCATGACATTTTCTGACATCTTGACCTCACTAGCCCTAGATGAAAGTGATCTCTATCCTCCAATATCTCCAAGTAATATTATCTCTTTAGGATAAGCCTCTCTTCTTTGCTTATCAACTGTAGTTTTCTATTATAGGTAGACTCCACAAATATAGCTCTTTATATGTCTTCTTCCTACCCCTACTTTAAGATTTTAAATTCTTTAAGGACAGTCTGTTTCATCTTTATTTCATAAGTCCTTAATATGAAATATAGCAAGCACTCATAAATAATATCAAAGGAATTGAATTAAGTCGCAGAAGGGGTGTGTATGCTTTGCATAAGAGTAACTGAGGTCCCTGTGTACATAATCCTTCATTTAAACAATATTGTGAAGCCTGTTAATAAAATTTATTTTCATCTCCCTTTTCAGTGTTCATTAACACCTTTGAGAATCATTCTTCAACTCTATAAGGCTACTCAGTGCCTTTATACCAGCCCCAATGGCCAGGAAATTCAGTTTAGCGTTTCAACCAAATATCCCTTCTTAAAAGGGAGTGGCCTGTACTTAAATATGTTCCTTTTGGACAGGCAACAGACATTAACTAAACATTTAGCATGTACTAGGCACTAGGATAAGTAATAAAAAATATAAAGGCAAAACTATACAGTCTCTGTCCACAGGAGGTTTACCTTCCAATAGAAGAGGCACCAAGCAAATAAACAGATCAAAAGAAAATATACATACGGGCAAGAAAGGTAATCTCAGAGGGTAAGGCTCTAGTTCTCACACTTTTATGCCATTAGAATGTATATGTCCTGTATTTCATTCCCATACTGGGTGACAGAGATAATGAATTTGATAAATAAATTCACAATAATTCACATATGTTAATGGCTGATGCTTGGTAAATAGCAGACAAAATAAACATTCATTGCTTGCTTGATTGCTTCCTTACCCAAATAACTGGATTTAACAAGACTCTTTGATGGGTTGACTCTAAGGCCCAAGATGTGTGTAATTTGGTATAGGTCTATTAGCAAATATGTTTATTTGTTTATTTATTGGAAGCCCTTACCTTCTGTCATAGCACCTTTTCTAAGATCGAAGAGCAATAAGGACTAGGTAATCAGAGTTAAATAGCTAGGAAGTGCTTGAGGCCAGATTTGAGTCTAGGTCCTTCTGATTCCAGGCCTGCTGCTCTAATCACTTTACTATATAGCTGCCCTTTATTTTTTTTTTAGGAGGATAGAAGATTCATTTTTGGTGAACATATTTTATTATGAAGATATTTATTTATGAAGATATTTATAATTACCAAGTATATATAATAACAAATTTCTACATAATATTATATGATCAAAATTGTCTCTCTCCCTTTCTTCCTTCCCCCTTCCTGGAGCAGGTGAGAAATTTGATCTGGGCTATACATTTATTATCATGCAAAACATATTTCCAAATTGTTCATTCTTGTAAGAGAATAATCACATAAAACCAAAACTCCAAACAAAAATCCAAATAAACTAAGGTCAAAAATTGTACGCTTTGATCTGCATTCTGACTCCAGCAATTCTTTCTCTGGAGGTGGATAGAATTCTTTGTTGTAAGTCCCTCAGAATTGTCTTGGAACTGAGTTGCTAAGTCTATCACAGTTGATCATTCCATAATGTTGCTGTTACTGTGTACAATGCAAGTCCCACAATTCATAGCACATAGTTGACTTTCAAGAATTTTCATGATACAGCTCCATCCATCCTATCCAACCACATTTTAGCTACTCTCTAAAATATGCCTTCACTTTAGCATCTTCAGAAATACATCACATTTTCTCTCTTATCCTAGATTTTGTCCATATTGTAATCCTAGCTTTCTACCAAGTATACTTCCTTCTTCTTCTCTAATTATGCAACCTAGAGCAAGTCATAGAACTTCTACAGATCTTAGTTTCTTCCTCTATAGAGTGAAAATGGTGGAGATGATTTCTATAGCCACATTTCACTTTAAAATCTATGGTGGTAAGCAATGGTGTGCTACAGCTATCTTTGTTAAATTTTTAGTAAGAGCATTTCCATCTTGACTTTCAACAAATGCTAGAAATCATGGCCTAATTTATTATTTTGTTCATTGTCTAGACTTAAGCAATTGATGAAGAAAATGTTCATAATGATACAAATGAGGGGCATCTATGTAACATAGTAAATAGAATTCCAGACCTGGAGATAGGAGAACCTGGGTCCAAATCTAGTTTTAGATACTTCCTAGCTATGTGACCCTGGGTAGTTCACCTAATCATGATTGCCTGTCCCTTGATGCTTTTCTGTTTTAAAATTGACACTAAGACAGAAGGTAAGGGTTAAAAAAATAATGTAAGTTTAAACCTAAAATTATGTCATTTTACACACATATATTTATATAGACATATTTAGATATATGTATAGATATATTTGCATATATACATACATATATATGAATGAATATATATATATATAAATAGGTGTGTGTATGTATGTGTGTGTGTGTGTGCATTTGCTGGTGATCCAGTTGCTAAATGTTTACCATCATACCCATGTTTGTAAATATGCTAATACTGCCTTCTGAAAACCAAAATCTTTACCACTCACCAACAGTGGCAAACACACCACTTCTGGGATCTCAGCTTCTTCATTTATAATATAGAGATAATAATATCTGAGTAAAATGCTTTTTAAAAAAAGCCCTTACATTCTGTCTTAGAATCAATACCTTGGGGGATAGCTGGGTAGCTCAGTGGCTTGAGAGTCAGACCTGGAGACGGGAGGTCCTAGGTTCAAATCTGACCTCAGACACTTCTCAGCTGTGTGACCCTGGGCAAGTCACTTGACCCCCATTGCCTACCCTTACCACTCTTCTGCCTTGGAGCCAATACCAAGACAGAAGGTAAAGGTTTTAAAAAAAAAGAATCAATACCATGTATTGGTTCTAAGGCAGAAGAGGGGTAAAGACTAGGAAATGGGGGTTAAGTGATTTACCCAGGGTCACATGGCCAGGAAATGTCTGAGGCCAAATTTGAACCCAAAACTTCTTGTCTCTAAGCTCAGCTCTCAATTCACTAAGCCATCTAGGTCTCTTCTAAAATGCTTTTTAAATTTTTAAGTACAGCACAAGATGCCATTATTATTATTTTTTAAATCTCTGTCCTACAAACCATTACAAGTTTTGCTTTTCAGGACTAGTGTACCTATCTTAAATTTCTTGCTTTACAACCTCTGAGAGTACTTAATTCCACACTGGCTTATATTGTTCTCTAATTGTTGTTTGTGGGTTGCTTCTGTCCCCAAATAGACTGAAAACTCTGAAGTTAAAGCCTTCTGTATCCAAAGAGGATCTAGTCTGTTGCCGAGTTCATAGTGTGTGCTCGCTTACTTACTGCATCAGAGGTGGATATTTACTCCTCCTGTAAATAAGAGCAGCCCTAACTAGAATCCTTAAGGATATCTCATATGTCTAAATATTCAAAAGAGAGTGAGGAGAGAGGGTCAGCAGGCAAAGGTCCCAAGTTAGAAAAAGCAAACCAGGCCAGAGATTTTCCAGACCTTTTGCTCAACTGAATTATTTACCTTTTTTATACAGAGGGTCAATAGATAGAACAAAATCTTAGAGATGATTTAGACTATTATTTTAATTTTGCCCACGAGGAAACTGATGATCAGAGAGAGTTCCTGTTATGGATATTTTGTATCTATGCCACTGACACAAAAGAAGTTGGTTGTGGAACTAGTGGTAGAGATCAAATGTAGCTATATACTAATCTTTCCTTTTGTGACTTCAGGGACTACAAAGTAGTATAGATAACAGTACGGTGTAGCTGACTGTCTGGTTTTAAGAGCAGGCTATTTTCTGGTTTGTCTGGAAAATCTCTTTTTCTCTTAGTAAGCAGATTATTGATTATAAACTGTAATGATTCCTTTGGAGCCATTGTGGTCAACCATGTTAATCCAGCTGCCATCAACGCATGCTCTGTTCATATGCCAAAAGTCCTTATGAAATTTCCACTGGAAAAAATAGTAGCAAATTCTACTCTCAATACACACGTAAAATTCCAGATTTCATTAATAGTTATTAAATATATGCCCTGAGGAAGGATAAAGTCCATAGCATGAATGGAGACAGAACTGAATTTATAAATAAGTTAACTTTCTCTTCAAGGGCCTTTCCTTAGAAAGATCCAAAAAGACAATTTTAAACTTTTAAATGAATAACCTTCAAGATCTTCCATGACAATCAGTGCAGTTTGGGGAAATATGGCATCTTTTAAAGTATTTCCTAAAATCGCCAAAGGTGGAAACTTAAAAAAACCCAAACCATTTCTGGAGTTCAAAAAAAGTTCAAGACATTTGGGGGATACATAGTTCAAAAATTACAAGCATTATTTTTCTATGACAGGTTTAGAGGAAAATATACAATTATAAACAACTGTACAAAAGTATATGAAAAAAAACCTGACTTTGAAAAAATTCCATAAAGTTTGCTAATTTCCCTTGAATACTCCTAATTACCAGAGTGAAGAAAAGGGTATATTTAAGTAATGTTGAACATAAAAAAACCCTTGAGGTTTAGAGAATTAAACCACATTACTTGAAAGATGTAGTTTTAATAGTGACTCTTTTAGTACAAGTAGGAAATGAAAGTTCTTGTCAAGTATTTTATAGATCTCCCCAGTTTCTGTGCCACAGGCCAGATTGGCACTGGCCATTCTAGGACAGAGGCAATATGGAAAGCTAAGGGAAACGTGCAAAGGTCAACACTTGCCTGAAGGAGATATTGTGAAATTTCTCCAGGTTTGAGATATAATGACTAAAAGTATCTTTTATGTTGGAGGGCAAATCTCACACACACACACACACACACACACACACACACACACACACACACACACACAGACAAGCACGCACAGATATATGAAAGCACTAAGTTCACTCACTGAAGGAGGTATTGTATAAATCCAGATTTTTCATATAGCAAATAAGCTCTTTGACACATTCTCACATTGAATTGACATCTTCTAAAAGAAAAGACTAGAGAATGTTTTTAGTTTCTTTAATTGTAATTATCTGAGCTGTCAAGTAGTTAAAAGAACAGAATTCCTCTGGAGCAGAACTCAGATCAAATTTTAGCTTTTCTCACAAAATAGATGAATTTCAATAGAATGAAAATGCTTTTGCAAATATTTTTAAGCTAAACAAGTTGCCAAGACAATAAAGAGAATTTTCCTATTAGACTTTTCTTTTAAGAGGAATCCTAAGTGGAGAGAGTTTTTTCCTTTCCTTTTTTTTTTTTAAACAAATACATTTCTGGAAAAAAAAAGATAGAGCTGAGATAAATAAAATCTTCATTTTTCTATTATCTCGTATTCCATTTTCTTGGCAAAAGATGCATAACACACAGCAGATGTGATTAGTTCTGACCTATGGGGATAGAAGGCTATTTTCTATTGAGAACATCTAATCTCCACAATCAGTGTAAGTTCCCGGGAATGTTTCCCCCAGAAAGTTCACATCAACACAATGAAAAGTCTCATTATTCAAAAATGGTAATCACTCATATGCAGAGTCTACACAACTTGTAACTTGCTGTTTTTCCTTTCTTGCTAAGCTTCCAAATTAAAGATATTGCCAAGAATGACTTGAAAATTGTTAAACGTTTTGATTCTACTCCGAATATGTACACACGCACATATGTGTAATACATACATACACATACATATATTTCTAAAGTATGTGATTGTTCCCAGGCATCTGTTCATATCAGAAGTGCAGTGCACTAGACTCTTGCATGAAGTATATGTAATTTACCTCAAAGTTGTGTTTATATAAGTGCAAGAGCAAACATCCGCTCTTATAACAATGTTTAGCCAGTTTTAATGAGGAATGCCATTGAGGTGCCTGGGGAATGATGAGCCAAACAAAGGTGCTTCTTACAATTAGGCAAAGCAATGAGATTCAAAACCTGACATCCATTAAGCTACACGACAGTAATGAGAATTCAAAGAGTAACTTAGATGCAAGGGAATCCTGTGTCCAACACTGAAACAATAATAAAAAGTACCCCCCAAAATGGACATTTAATCCTATTTTCAGAAGACTGTTTAGTGAGGGTATAGATTTGTTAAGAATTAAATAGGTTACCGAAGGAAGAGATACTAAACTAGTTTTCGTCAAACATAAAAATAAATGAATTCCAAAATATAATACTTCAAGTATACGGTGAAGTTGTAGTATGAAACCCTTTCTGTCCTTTGAAATTTCCTTTGGACCATGAGAAAAAGAACAGATTATTTCTGCTCCGTGACAAAAGGTTTTTGTTGTTGTTGTTGTTAATGGCAGGCTATGACCGGGCTTAGAATGAATTTCTTACTAAATGCTGTCATGAATTCTTATCAAGAGAATGAAAGCTCAGGTGGCAGACACGGATTTCCAGATGAGCTAATAAATGATGAAGGAACAGAGTTCAGATGTAAAGAATGTTAGTAATTTGCCCACAGATGGGACCTGAAGCATGTTGTGAGTGTCTCTCTTCATTATCTTGGGGAAGACATGGTTTTGAAAATGTAATCATGGTAAAGACTGCCTAATAGTAAAGAAACACAAGGACAAAAACCTAGATGGAATAATTGATGACAAAGAAATGAAACTTGTTTTCATTTTCTTCAGTCATGACTCCTACAACTAAGCTTCATTCTGTGTTCTCTCCTTCCCGTCTCTAACTCTCTCATTCTTTTCAAAGCAGAATTACATATCTATAAAGCAATAGTAATCATATCAATGATATAATGTGTAAATATTGAATAGTAACAGTAATAAAACTAGTTTTCTATCTTGAATTTGTAGTTTAGCATAAAAAGGGTTTATTGATTTTTTTTTGTTTTTACATCCCATTCATTTTCCCATATATACATTTTTAGCTCAAGCATTTCAATAATCTTAAATGTCATTCTTATTCTAATTTTTAACTTTAGAAAATGTATACAAAATATGAAATCAATTAGATATGTACATTGTACATGTGTCCATAATAATTATTGTGCCTTAAGGTTTGCAAAAACACGTTACATATATTGTTTTATTTTATCCTCACAACAACCTTGGGAAGTAGATATGATTATTTTACAGATGAGGAAATTAGGTGAGTTGCCCAGAATCACACAGTGTAAGTCTCTGAGGCTGGATTTGAATCCAGTACAGTATTCCAGTCACTGTACCAGCTAGTGGATGGTAGTGAATAAGTGTGAGGCAAATATCAGTTTTAAATATATATCTGTATATGCATGTGTATATATGTGAATCTCTTTACATCTTTATCTGCATATATGTAGTTATATATAGAAAGAGAAGAGAGGGGAGGGACATGAGAGACAAGGTAGCGGGGAGGGAGGTGGGGTTGGGGGGGGGAGGGTGCCATCTGACTTGAAGTCAGAAAGACCTTGATTTAAAATCTCATTTTGCATTTCTACTATCTTTGTGGTTTGGGAAAAGCCAATTAACCTCTTTATAGCTCAAATTCATCTGTAAAATGTTTTCCCTCTTGGATTCCATTTTATTTGGCAAAACTCAGAAACTAACAACCCATTTGCTTCCCCCATTCTCCTTATCCCTTAAGGCAGCAGTTCCTTGTGTTCAGCTTGGGATAATCCGATATCCCTACCACCCAATTGCCTTCTGGTCAAGTATAGAACAAGTGAAGCTCTCAGAGGTAGCAGTGGGAAAGCCAAAGAGGACCTGGCTTCAAAGACAATAAATCCTACCCACTTACCCAGAAGATCCTAGAGAATAGTGAATGATTGAAAAATAAGTGGGTTGGACTCAATGACGTCTAAGTTTCTTTCTAGCTTTAAATTGATGATCATACTTTGTAAACTATTTTGCAATCTTTCTTAAAGTTCTTTGAAAATATAAACCATCATTATAATATGCATGTAAATATCGTTTCACACACATGTAAACATGTGAAAGGGTACTTAAAGCCCAATGTTATATATTTTTCTGTTACTTAAGGCATACCTAAAAGAAAGATAAAAAACAAACACTATGCTTTGTTTGTGTATACAAATATGTTAATTCCATTTCATCAACTTACTTGGTTATATTTGGCCAGTGGTCTAGCTCAAGAGAGCAAAAGGAAGAAAGAGATGAGATGTTTTCAAAACAAGGTAGTACAGTTCCACAGCAAAACTGTGTTTTCAATTTCATTCAGTTCTTACAATAACCTTAAAAGAATGGTGCTGAGTCAGCTAATTGGGGCACAGTGGCACAGTGCTGGGCCAAGAGTTTTCCCAGGGTCAAATCTGGCCTTTAGGCTTTTAGCCAGTAAGGCTGTGTGACTGGCCAAGTTACTTAACCCTGTTTGCCTCAGTTTCTTCATCTGTAAAATGAACTGGAGAAGGAAATGGCAAACTACTTTAGTATCTTTGTCAAGAAAATCCCAAATGGGGTCATGAAGACTTGGACACAACTGAAACAATTGAACAACAACAACTGAGTATGATAAAGCATAAGTGAAATGCCAAGTCTTAGCCCTGCTAAGTGTTTAAGGAGTTTGAACTTGGATCTCCCTGACATTTCATAGAATAGATTCTAATTTGTATTGGTAGAAGGAATTTCCTTACTAGTGATTCCCTTCAACAGTAAAATCATGTCTGGTTCAGATATATGCACAAATATATAAATATGTATAGATGATATAGATATACAAATGGAACACATGCTTGCACGTACGTTTATAATACATAGCCTTAGGAGAAGCCTGCTTTATATATTATATATATATATAATGTATCTAGTTATTAAATATAAATATATGTACTACACATATAAAAGTGAGCATGAACATGATTAGATTTGCTCATGCAAATTCAGTAGGGAGTCTGGAGCTCTATCAAAACTTAATGAATAGCAAAAAAAGAAATAAGGAAATAAACTCTAACATCAGAAATATATTGGTAAGCATTGTAAATTGTTTCATACTAAGGACCATACCAATAATCTCATTTTACAAGGAAAAAGAAACACCATGTTTATTTCATAAAAGAGTTGTCCTAATAACAAAAAATGTGTTTTAAATATTTAAGGATTCTTTATTTTTTACAATTCTATAAAAGTTGCATGTCCTTACAATCAAAGGTTATTAGGGGGCAGCTGGGTGGCTCAGTGGATTGAGAGCCAGGCCCAGAGATGGGAGGTCCTATGTTCGAATCTGACCTCAGACACTTTATAGCTGTGTGATCCTGGACAAGTCACTTAACCCCCATTGCCTAGACCTTACCATTCTTTTGCCTTAGAACTGGTTCTAAGGCAGAAGATAAGGGTTAAAAAAAAGGTTATTAGGATCATTTTAAATGTTTCTGAAACTTAAAACAAAAAGAATTGTTTGTTTTTTAAAAAATTTATATCCAAGTTCTTACTTTCATGTATAGAGGAAATATTGGATCATCAAAAAATTTCAGTTTCAGATTGCTTACTTTTAGAGCAAAATGGAATAAGTGAATATATATATATATATGGAAAAAGAGAGAGAGTGAAAGACATATACAGATATTCCCTCCACATCATGACTTTCCCCATCAGTTTTGATATGTCATGATTTGGCATAAGAAATTAAATGAGAATTTGGGGGAGTTTTGTGGAAGCTGCAGATAAAATGAAGACTAGCAGATGACAAAAAAATTAGAAACTTAAAACTCAGAAATGCATAAAATATATGTTTAGTATTATATAATAGCAATATATTTTATCTTGTATACTATGGATGTACACAATTTCTTTTACTGTAAACATGCCATAAAAAAATAAAAGAAAAAATCAAATCTCTTCTCTGGGAAGGACCAAAAATTTTACACGAAATTTCCACATCAGAGAAGAACCATGCCTCTAGCCTCCACAATGTAGAAGGGATTCCTATATATGGAAACATTCATATATATGGAAACATCTATGTCAATGGAAACACACACACACATGCACACACACATATATAAACAGGTACATATGGAAATACATATGTATGGAAACATATGTATGGAAACACATATATAGCATATCAAGGCTATTTGCTGAGAATGCTCTCTTACCCCTTATCATATTCCTTTGTTATCATCCCTCTTATCTCTGATGAAGAGGTACCTTTCTCCTTGCCAAGTTTAAGTCCTTGAACATATCTCTCATGTTTTCTAGCAACCTTCTCATTCTCATTCGAATCTTCAATTTCTCCCTCTACACTGGTTTCTCTGCTGCCTACAAACATGACTATGTCTTCTTCAATTAAAAGAAAAAAGAAAACAACCCCAAACCCTAAAATGATCCTGTCATTCCCATTATTGTCTTAGAATTGGTGTCTCCATTTCCTTTCTTCTCATTCTCTTTTAATAACTATAACATGGGGGGCAGCTGGGTAGCTCAGTGGATTGAGAGTCAGGCCTAGAGACAGGAGGTCCTAGGTTCAAATCTGACCTCAGACACTTCCCAGCTGTGTGACCCTGGGCAAGTCACTTGACCCCCATTGCCTACCCTTACCACTCTTCTGCCTTGGAGCCAATACACAGTATTGACTTCAAGATGGAAGGTAAAGGTTTTTTTTTTTTTTTAAAAACTATAACATGGCTTCTGAACTCATCATTCAAATGAAAACTATCTCTTTAAATTTAACAATTATCTATTTAGAAAATAAAAAAAAATACTGATATATTTTGCTTTTACATAGCCTAACAACTTCTATATCCCTTCCTTTCACCTCTCCCAGAGAACCATTCTACCTAACAAATCATTATTTTTTAGGAAAAAGAGAAAAGAGGAAAAACATCTCCAAAAAGCTAATCTCTCTCTCTCTCTCTCTCTCTCTCTCTCTCTCTCTCT
>NC_058132.1:463116027-463182111 GCF_016433145.1 Gracilinanus agilis | reverse complement strand
TCCTAGGTTCAAATCTGACCTCAGACACTTCCCAGCTGTGTGACCCTGGGCAAGTCACTTGACCCCCATTGCCTACCCTTACCACTCTTCTGCCTTGGAGCCAATACACAGTATTGACTTCAAGATGGAAGGTAAAGGTTTTTTTTTAAAAAAAAAAAAACTATAACATGGCTTCTGAACTCATCATTCAAATGAAAACTCTCTCTTTAAATTTAACAATTATCTATTTAGAAAATAAAAAAAATACTGATATATTTTGCTTTTACATAGCCTAACAACTTCTATATCCCTTCCTTTCACCTCTCCCAGAGAACCATTCTACCTAACAAATCATTATTTTTTAGGAAAAAGAGAAAAGAGGAAAAACATCTCCAAAAAGCTAATCTCTCTCTCTCTCTCTCTCTCTCTCTCTCTCTCTCTCTCTCTCTCTTTCTTTCTTTCTTTCTTTTCCCCTCCCTCCCTTCTCTCTCTCCAAATACATGCATTATATAATTGTATAATAAGGGAAAGTTTGCAAAATTCACTTTTGACTGCTTTGTGGAGTTGCTCTTTTCCTTGACATTGTTGTAGTCATTGTGTATGTTTTCTGGCTTTGCTTATCTGACTTTGCATCAATCAATTGATCTAAACTTCTCCATGCTTCTCTGTTGCCAGGGGGTTTAATTTTTTTAAACCCTTACCTTCCATCTTGGAGTTAATACTGTGTATTGACTCCAAGGCAGAAGAGTGGTGAGGGCTAGGCAATGGGGGTCAAGTGATTTGCCCAGGATCACATAGCTGGGAAGTGTCTGAAGCCAGATTTGAACCTAGGACCTCCTATCTCTAGGCCTGGCTCTCAATCCACTGAGCTACCCAGCTGCCCCCACTATCATTTCTTAATATTACAGTAGTAACTAACTGCCTTACATTTGTTTAACCATTCCACGACTGACAGATATTTACTTTATTTCCTTTTCTTTGCTATGTCAAATAGTAATACTAAAATATTTGGGTGCCTGTGAATGAAGAGGCCCTTTCTTTTCATCAATGACCTTGATATTTATGCTTACCAGTGCCATCCATGGGTTAATGGATATAGACATTTTAGCCAATTTATTTGTGAAATTACAAATAGCTTTCTAAAATAATTGTACTAATTTATAGCTCCTTGTACAATGCATTTAGTATTCCTATTTTTCCACACACTCCTACCTGTGATCTCTTAATTGACTAATCTGATAGCCTTTGGCTAGTCTTCATTCTTCTTGACTTCTCTGGAGCATTGGACACTGATTATTAGATTCTATTATTGGAAGCTCTCTTATTTTAGGGTTTTCACAACACTGCTCTTTCTGTTCCTTTCTGACAACTCTGTCTCCTTTGCTACATCATAATCTTTGTCATTCCACTTAACTCTGAAAGCCCGACAAAGCTCTGTTCTGGATCTCTTCTTTAGTTGCTCCATACTATCTATTGTGATGTTATTATCAGCACTCATGGATTCAGTTATCATCTCTATGCGGATGATTCTTAGATCTTTAGACATAGCTTATAGTCTCTTTTCTGACTTCCAGTACCATATATCCAACTGTCCATCAGACAGTTTGAACAAAGATGTTCAAGCCTAGGGTCAGAAAGACTCATTTTCCACAGACCCTTACTAGTAGTGTGACCTTGGACAAATCACTTAATATTATTTGCCTCAGCTTCCTCATCGGTAAGATGGCCTGGAGAAGGAAATGGCAAAACTCTCCAGTATTTTGCCAAGAAAATCCCAAATGGGGTTATGAGGAGATGGACATGACTGAGACAACCAACTGAGAAAATTTCAAAGATATCTCAAACCCAACATATCCAAAACAGAACTCATATCTCCCCTATCATCCTTTTATTCTTCCAAACTTTCCTGTTACTATTGAGAGTACTATAAAACTCCCAGAATCCCAGTTTCACAATTTTTTAATCTTGGTATCCTCCTTGACTCCCACTCACTCATATCACATATCTCTCTGATGAGTTATGAATTGATAAATTTCTGCTTTTACTTTATCTCTCATATATGATGTCTCAATAGACATTTAGTGAATGCCAGGCACTACATTGTAAGGAATATATATATATATATATTATTTATACACACACGTACATATATATGCATATATATATATATAGAGAGAGAGAGAGAGACAGAGAGACAGAGACAGAGAGATAGATGGAGTCAGAGAGATATAGAGAGACAGAAAATGAAATAGAAAGCCTGTCCTTGAGAAATTTATATGCAGTTGGGAGAGGCAATATGCAAAAAAAGTGCATATAAAATATGAGGAATGGTTGAGCAAGTTGTGATATATGATTATACTGGAAAACTATTGTGCTATAAGAAATGATTAGAAGGATGGTTTCAGAAAAATCTGGAAAGTTATATTAACTGATACAAAGCAAAGTGACCAGAATCAGATGAACACTGTACACAGTAACAGCTATATTGTATGATGAATAATCATGACTGACTTATCAAGTCTCAGAAGTTCAGTTATCCAAGACAATCCCCAGGGACTCATGATGAGAAATGCCACCTGCTTCCAGAAAAAGAAATGATGGAATATGAATGCAGACTGAAACATACTATATTTTGCTTGCTTTCTTCATTTCTTTTTGTTCAAGTTCTCTTCCACAAAATAATTAAAATGGAAAAGTATTTTATATTAGTGCATATGCAAAATCCATATTAGACAGCTTGCTAGTTCAGGAAGAGAGGAGAGGTGGTAGGGAGAGGGGAAGATTTTGGCTTAAAAAATTTAAAAACTGTTAAAATTGTTTTTACAAGTAACTGAAGGAAAATAAAATATTATTTAAAATCTATGCAATGTGATAATGCATGTATAACACAAATCAAATTGCCTGCCAGCAAAGGGAAGGGGAAGGGATAGAGGAGATAAGTTTGATCATATAACTTAGAAAAACTTGTGTGACAGTGTGTTATGACATGTAACTGGCAATAAATAAATAAAGCATAGAATTGAAAGTAAAATAAAATATATGCAATATAAAAGAGATAATCTGTCTAAAGCAGAGCACATGCTATATAAATACTTATTTGCTTCTACCATCCCTAAATGTAAGGTTATCGCAGAGGAAAACCACTGAAGCTTCAGGGACTAGGGGAGGCTTTCTGCAGAATGTGCCATTTGAGCTGTCTTCATGAAAGCCAGTGAAGCTTAGAGGCTGAAGTGAAGAGGTAGAGTATTTAGGAATGGGGAATCAGCTAGCTAAAGTTGGGGAGACTAGAAAAGGGGTGTCATGTTTGAGGAACATCAAGTAGGGCAGTGTAGGGCAATCAAAGAGTGGACAGAGAAAAAAGTATAAGGAGAATAGAAAGGCAAGAAGGGATCAGGTTAGAAAGAGCTATAAATGCCATAAACATTTTTTAATTGACAAATCTGATAAATAAATCAGCTTGACCAGATTTAAATCATCTTCACCTCATTAGTCTCTTATACCTTTTGTCCTTAATACTTACCCCTTTTCTTCCTGATATGAAACACCATGGTGCCCCCGAGATGCCTATAGTGGCATAATACTGTTTTTTTTCCTTCAGTACTTCATTATTTTTGTATTTTTTTAGTAGTTTGGTACTTCAGTATTTTCCTACAATGAGAACTGGACCAGTCACTTAGTGTAACTGAATCTCAGTTCACTTTTATATAAAATAAAGACATTAGAATAAATGATCTCTATGGTTCATTTCAGCTTAACAATCCTATGATAATATTGGGAACCTAGTTATGTTTGTGGGCAGTGAGGTGGTGCAATGGACAGAGTGCCAGGCCAAGAGTCAGGAAGATTCAACTTTGTGAGTTCAAATCCAGCCTCAATGATTTACTAACTGTGTAACCCTGGGTAAGTCACTTAATTCTATTTGCCCCAGTTTCCTCATCTGTAAAATGAGCCAGAGAATGAAATGGCAAAGCTCTAGCATCTTTGCCAAGAAAACTCCAAATGGGGTCATGTAAAATCAGATACCACTGAAACAAATGAACAACAAAATAATAATTTTAAAAAACCCAACAGAAATTCTTTGGTACTATTTTGGGGATTGCTGGCTATGGAATAGAGAGTAGTTAATGTATATGACAAACCATAATATATAAGCTATACCATAGCTCAAGCACTCATAGCCTTCTAATTCCCTCAATCCATTCTCCATTCCAGTTCATTCATCACATAACTGCTAAAGTGATTTTCCTGAAATACAAATCTAACCATGTCCCCTTCCTACTCAACAAAGTCCGATGATTCCCAATTACTTTCAGAATTAAATATACATTTTGATTGGCTTTTAAAACTTGACTCCTTCCTACCTTACCAGATCTCTCATAATTACTCTTTTCTATATACTCTATGATCCAGCAACACCGGTCTACTTATATTTCACACACCCACAACACACCATCTTTCATCTCCATGCCTCTGCCCTGGTTCTATGCCATGCATAGGATGTTTTCCTTCCTCATCTCCATTTCTTAACACCAATGGCTTATTTTAAGTTTTAGCTCATATTCCATCTTTTGGGGAGGCCTTTCTAGTAGTTGCTCCTCCTCCTGCCCACCAGACATTTCAGTTTGGATATTGTTAAATCATTTTCTGGTCTTGTCCAAGTCTTCACAACCCCATTTGAGGTTTGTTTTTTTTTGACAAAAATACTGGAGTTGTTTGCCATTTCTTCTACCAGCTCACTTTGCAAATTAGAAAACTGAGTCAAACAAAGATTAAGTGAATTACCCTTGGTCACATAGCTAGTAGGTGATTGAGACTAGAGCTGAGTTCATGAAGATGAGCATTCTTATTTCCAAGCTCAGTGCTCTATCCACTGTGCCACCTACCTGCTCCAGCCATTTCAGATTTCTCCTCTAAAGTTATCTCCCTTCTACCCAGAACATATTGTATATGTGCCTTGTGAGTCACATATTGCCTTTCTATTAAGCTTTCTAAGGGGAGGGACTGCTTTTGTGTTTTTGTTTTTCTTTCTTTCCCTTTGCACAATGTCTAGAATGCATTAAGCATTTAACAATTTTTTTGAGTGATAGACAATTATAAATAAATAAAAAGTCTGGCCAAAGGGAAGCTACTCATAAGAGTGCATTCCTTTAGAAGCAGGTGATCTATCTTGTAACTCTGATGCTTAATCAGTGAAGCCCATTATTCAAAATGCACAAGAAAGAAGAAAGAAAAACTCAAGGTCAGGCTTATAGGTCATTCAAAATATTATTTATTAATTGCTGGTAATGATTCCAAACCTATTCATATGCACAGATAAGTACCTTTGCCATGTTCTCTTAACCCCCACCCCCTTATGTTTTGCACTAAAGACCAATCAATCATGTGAGGGACAAGGGACGTGATTTCACCTATTAAACAATAGTTTATTCAATGCTGAGTTCAAGTTAAAGATGCCTTGTGTCATGGATCCTCAAGGCCACTGGTAAAGAGCTTTGTAAAGTCTCTAAATAATCTTTCTCCTTGTCTCTTCCAAAAAAAATTGACTCTAAACCAGAACTTGTACAGTGCTACCAAGCACCAGATGTAATTATGACAGATTTAAAGTCTTGTTCCTCATGCCTTAGGGAAAGCTGCAAAGATTTGAAGAATGCAAAACACAAATTATATCTATATAATAAGCAGATGAAGTGAACTGTTTAAAATCCATACACAGTTAATTAACTTTGCACTGGCAGTCAAATGATTACAGATGTTCTAAAAATGTAACCTTTCTCTGTTTTTGAATCTAAAGCATATCCAGGAAAATAGTCATTTCTCTCTCAGCAGCTCACAGATAAAAAATTGCCCATTTCCAGGGCAACATGACACTTAAATGTATATTATCCTAATTATGCTCCAAGGTGTGGCTGAAGCCATGAGATTTCTTAATTATACCTTTGGGATATGTGACAATATCTTCGAGTCTAATATTGCTCTATTTTTTTAAAGTACCCTTAGGTGCTATTGTTTCATTTTCTATAACAATACAAATTTATCTTAGGTTGGGATAATTTAATGCTTTACAAAGTTGTGCCTGCCAGAACTGCTAGATGATGCTTATACTTCATTTGGGTGCTGGTGGGAGAAGTCATAATTATTTTCAGAACTTTTTCCTCTTGAAGTGTCAAGGAAATGGAAACATGATCACAAAGATTTAAAAAAAAACTGCTTTCTTAAATGATGATGCGAGATAGAAAATGCTGGTTGAAATCTATGCTGTCTTTGAACATGAATCAGATAACATATAGATATGCCAGCCAGCTAAATATTTCAGTTTACATAACTGGAGAGTTTTCCCCTTTCTTTCTTCCCCTTTGGTAATGATTTCAAGACTGGGTAACACACTAAAAAAAGTATGAACCTCAGTTTCTTCTTCTATAAAAAAAAGGATTTAATGTTTAAACTATCTACCTCAAAGGACTGTTGCAAGAAGGTTCCTTATAAACCATTAAGTGTTATGTTGATATATAAATGAGTTACTATTTTTAAAATTCTCTTATAATGTGCTACCATTGCTCATGTTGTGATTCCCCTTTAATTCCTTTGATTTTCCTTCTCTATTCTCCCTGGCCTTCTCTGTGCTGGACTTCTCCCTTCTCGCCTTTTTCTTTCCTCATTTGTGATTTCCTTCACAATGCCTTCTATTTATGGAACAACGTCTATTCCATTAGACGGAGCCCTTTTTTTCCCAAACATTCTTGTCCATCCATTCCTTTCATGTGAGCTTCCCAATTTTGACTGTTCTCTTAGGGAACAACTCAGCACCCAAGTCCTCTAAGAAAAGGAATGATTACATGGTTTGTCAAACAAAAACTAAATCCTAATAAAAATTCATTCTGATTGCCTGAAACAGGGGAAAAGAGAGTCAGAGGGCATTTTTTTTCTGCTGGGACACTTTGTTAGACACAATTTAGGGTCTAAGCTATTGGTCTTGAAAAGAGCTGTCCTTGAGCTGTTTGACCTGTGCTTAAGGTCACACATTGACTCATGCCTGCCTTCTCTTCACAAGTTACTAATAAACCACCTCATACACACTCATCTCGTGGATCTAAACATATTATCATCGTGGGAAGAACTTGTTTCTGAAAATCTGTTTTGCAAGCTGAACTGACTAAGATACAATAATAATTTGTTCCTTGATTATATCAATCCAAAATTGCATAGCACGAACAAAGGCTTAAATAGATCCTTAAACCAAAAAGGACAAGGGATGGGTTTCATTCAGATGAAAATGCAATGACATTCTGTTTCTGAGTGATTCTTCCATGTCATGTTGGTTACCCCTCCTCTCCATTCCATTTACAGCAGAACCTGACTATTCAGCACATGCCAAGAAATGGATGACACTGTCAAATACTCAATGGAGAAATTGTAAGATATTTTAATTTATCTCCAGCATGCCAAAGCCACTATAAGGTATTGTGTCTTTGTTGTGCCTACAATGGCAAGGAAAATGAAAATATGGCTCTTTCCATTTGCAACGTCTTTGTGTTTTTTAATAATTGCACGCTACCTCTGGTGGCTTAAACCATGAAACAAGTTAGCCAGGGGGTAGAGGGAGAGTCATTGTGAAGTATAACAAACATGCTGTCTTTTTGGGAGTGAAGCATAAACATGAAATTGTCTTTGTTTTGTCAAAAAATGGCAGAAAATACCATTCCTGAGAATGTTCTTGCCAGAACAGTCTGAGTCACATTAAGCTCTTGGCTTCAGTTAATTATTTAGAAGGTTATTGAGTTTTCTTGCCCACTTTTCCATCAGGGTTAAAATCAATCAACTCCAGCCATTGATCAATACCTCCTGCTTTGAATGCAAGTGTCTCCAGATCACCATCACTTTTATTTCTAATAATGACTCCATAAGTACTGGGGAACAGCATGAAGTCATTATCTCATCACAGCACTAGGCTATGCCATTATCTCTCATACAGTACAGTTGACAACAGTGAGATGATTTTTTTAATACCAAAAATATATTAATACTTTCAAGTGAATTGCTGTGAGAGTTCCATTTTGGCATTACCTTCCTCAATTATATAGTTTCCAAGTTCCACTCATTTGCAAAGGCAGCATGTCTAAATGGAAAGTAAAATGGGCTTGGAGTCGGGAAACCTAAGTTCAAATCCTGGCCCCACTATTTATTAGCTGGGCACACTTGGCTAAGTTGTATAATTATTCTGGGCCCCAGTTTCCCTATCTATAAAACCAAGGAAAGAATACTTGCATTATCTACCTCGCAGAGTTGTGTGATATTTGATAAGCATTAGAGTGTCCCAGAAATATGAGCTGCCATTTTTATTGTATTAAATCTATATTGAATATTAAAGTATCCTAACTTCTGTTGCTTTTGTAAAAGCTTGATAACTTCACTAAGGAAGGTGTCAAGACAAAGGACATTCATATTTGTGTATTCTCTAAGAGGGTACGCTGTAACTACTCTAGCATACATTTGCTCCTGAGCACAATTCAGTATGAAATAGTTCCATCTTGTAGCCTATCCATGGGGGGATGATTTACTGAGGTACCACAATGAACTCATTATAAAGATAGTCTCACCATGTCCCCGAGCATGGAATCAGAGGATGGATAGTATTACAATGAGGCTTCAGTGTACAGTTCTGCTGATAACTACGTTTTTTCTTAATTAGATAAGAAAAGGCTAATTTTAATTGAAGTTCTTCCATCATCTAAGTCATTCTTTTTGTCATTCCAGGAATTTCTCTTCTCAACCCTCACCATTTTCTCCTTTTTTTGCTTTTTCGCATTCACAAAACTCCTTTTAGTCACTTTTCACCTAGATCATTTGACCATTTCTAATAACCAAAAAAAAAGAAAAACAATCGGAAATTTTAAAACCATCATGCTTTTTTGCACTCATAAAAAAGAAAGTAGTTAATTTTTTTAATGTTTTGTTAAGCTAATCATGCAGTTTTGAGGGATAGTTTAAGTATAGTCTCCAAGTTATTAAGTTCTTTTCATAATAAAATGATGATTCTTTCAAAATAACAGCAAGTAAATACAAGATTTTAAAATTACAGAATCTTGGAGCTGCATAGGACCTTTAAAATCTTTTAGTACACCTTGCTTCATAGTCCTCATAATAATAGCAACAATGGTAATAAGTAATAAAAAATAAGAACATTTCTGTAACATTTTAAGGCTTGTAAAGCTCTTTACAAATCTTGCCTCATTTGATTCTCACAGATGAAGAAACTGAGGCAGGTTGAGGTTAAGTAACTTGTCCAAGATCACACAGCTAGTAAGGCTGTGTCAGAGGCTGGATTTAAACTCTGATATAGCCTCTTAGTTCACTGCTCTATTCACTGTGATCTGAATTTGAATTTCTTCTACCTCTGCTCCTCAGGCTCTCCCAAAGAGGTAATGCACAAGAGATTGTATAATGCCACTTGCTTCCAGCTCTTTACACTTTAGACACTAACCAGTAACCAGGAACACTTTTTTTTCCCTTTTACTGATACAAATGCAGAAGCAATTATGGAGTGAAAAGTTCCAGGGTGCCATATTTCCCTGTAGCACAGGTCATGTAAAGTATGAACCATAACACAAACATACTGATCATGTTAGCAAAGAGCTACTTGTACTAAAGGTCACATATGTTTTACCATTTCTTGAATATAGTATATACAACCCAAAGGCCAGTACCCTTTGAACTCCATTTTGAATGCCAAGGCACTTTCAGGCTAGTAAGTGGTTCCCATGTGCTTTTTTACCTATAACAAACCAGGGTTACAATCTAAAGGCTTATACTACATGGTCCAATGGTTTAAAAAATAACACACAGAAAATGGAATTCCATGGTACAAATCCCAATTGATGAGTTTGTACAGACCTACTTCTGATTTCCGCCTCACCTTGCAATCACACCATGTTGATTTCCTTAATTGTAGAGTCAGAGTGGAGTAATGGAAAAGACACTAGACAAAGAGTAAAAAGATCCAAGTTCTAGTCCTGCCCCTACTGCTGACTGACTCTGTGACTGGAGCAAGTCGCTTAATATTTGAAAGTAAGTTTTCCTTATCTACAAAACATAATTAAAAACACATACTCTGCCTACTTCATAGGGTTGTTGTGTCAAACACGAGTCTTTTGAAAATGCTCATGTATAGAAATGTAGGGCTTTGGTCATTGAAACAAGTGAGTTCTTTACATTTTCATATAATAGGAGATTAGCGAACAGACATCAAAATATTAGGAAGATGAAATCCTCCATGTGGAAGAGAATGGGGAGCCTGCTGCTGGAGAGGCATGATGATGAGTAAAAGAAATACCTTCGAGAGATTTGGAGCTTAAAGAGAAAAATTCTGTAACTGGTTCTGGTCTACTAGTCATATAATGAAAATATATCTTTTGGATTTGCTATGTATCCAGAACTGAGGGGTCATTTAAAAGATACTAGTTAGGGAAGAATTCCATGTGAACTGGAAAGACGCCCAGGAATTGATGCAGAGTGAAAGGAGCAGAGCCAGAAGAACATTGTACCCAGAGACCAATACACTGTGGTAAAATAGAATGTAATGGACTTCTGTACTAGCAGCAATGTAATGGCCCAGGACAATTCTGAGGGATTTATGGAAAAGAACACTACCCACATTCAGAGGAAGAACTGAAGGAATCGAAACACAGAAGAAAAACAACCGCTTGAACATATGGATTGATGCGGACATGGTTGGAGATGTGACACTAAATGACCACACAAATGCAACTATCGGTAATATGTAAATAAGTCTTGATTGATCACACATGTTAAAACCAGTGGAAATGTGCTTTGGATGGGGGGTGGAGGGGGGTGAAGGGGAAAGTAAAAACAAGAATCATGTAACCATAGAAAATTTTTCTAAAAAAATAAAATATTAAAATCTGAAATAAATAAATAAATGAATATTCTAATCCTAAGATTAGTGAGTAAAAAACAAAAACAAAAACAAAAGATACTAGTTAGCCTGAGTCAGTCCTTTTGCTCTAACTCCCTTCTCCCTGACTGTATACTGGTCTTAGCAGTCAGATAGTCCACTATCAGTTACCCCAAGGAATGAGGTATAACCTTTGGGTCCCAAACCAATGGTAACTGAGATGCCAATAAATCCAGAGGCTCTGCTGCATTTCAATGTGAATTGGGTAGAACAATGCTGGATAGAAACTCTGCTGAGTCTGAGCTCGCTCTCTCCAGAGGTCAAGGTGGTATAGAATCAAATGTGTCCTTGGAGATTCTGGGGGAAATTTTTGTGCTTCTGTTCTTGCCATATGCTCAAAGTAAATATTGTTTTGTATAATTTAGTTGATATTAATTGGAAAATGGAACTGAGGTGATAATAACATGGGAGCTTAATGGTGGGAGGGCACCATGTTGGCTTGAGCATCGGACATTAAAGAAGAGATACTTTAACCCCTCGGTGATACCCTTAAACCTCTGAGAGAGAGATGTAGTTATCTTTGCTCTGGGAGAGTGAGATAAGAACATTCATTATAAATTTTTTTAGATTGTTAGTATTTCTAATTATTCCTACCCTTCTCCACCCTCTTTTGATAATTATCATACTGTAGGTTCTTTCTCTTTCCAAACTTGAAACCACTAAAATATTATTTTGAAGACTTTCATATAGAATCACTATTAGGCTACTAAGTGATATGAAAGCCAATTTGAAGACTGAGCAATGACATTATTTTATTTGGGTCTTGTCAATAAATAGGCAGCTGGGTAGTTAGCTCATTGGATTGAGAGCCAGGCCTAGAGATGGGAGGTTCTAAGTTCAAATATGGCCTCAGATACTTCCTAGTTGTGTGATCCTGGACAAGTCACTTAACCTCCATTGCCTAGCCCTTACCACTCTTCTGCCTTGGAACCAACATATAGTATTGGTTCCAAGGCAGAAGGTAAATGTTAAAAAAAAGACAATTGGAAATTTTATAGTTAGTAATGAAGCATAGTTCCTTCCTGTAACTACCCTGGCTTGCAAATCATTATAGGGTATAAGAAAGATGCTATGGAGAAAGCATACATATGAGCAAGTTTCACATAAACCCAGCTGCTTTAAGATGCTATGGCAGCATCTGTGAACAAGCTAAATTTGGTCCACAGATGTTGGGGCATAGTTTATGAAGACCTCCATGAGAGTATTATACTTGCTGCAAAGTTAAACATCTAAAAATGAATTTTCCCAAATTCTCATTATTGTTTATGAAGATGAGCACAAGAAATCCTGTGATGTGATGTTTATTCCACCATGTGTTTAAATTTGCCCTTATTTTCAAAGTCCTTATGTTTTTGAGAAAAGCTATGCGAATCATTACATATTCACTCTCTTGAGACAGACTCAAATGGTTTTTTGCTTTACAAATAAATGATTTTCTAAAAATCATAATATATTACTCTGCAGTCTTTTCTTTCCTCCTTGAATTTATCTGTAATTCCCATTTATAGAGCATGGATTTGTTCAGCGTGCTAACTAATTGAACCAAAGCCATTATATGGATTTTTTTCAAGTCATCCTTTCTTATTCATGCAAATGCAACTAAATCTCAGATTCATTAGTGAAACTCAGCTGTTACTGAAATCCTTTTGTTTCAATCAGTGAGTGGTCAGCTGTGAAAATGTCAGGTTTTACAAAACTCACTTTTAACTACCAAATAGAAAATTTAATTTCCCCCAATCATAGAAATCATACAACAGTAAAAAATACAAAGGGGGAAAGGCTGTGACTGATTTCTGGTGCACAGAAGGCACACTGTCCAGTGTGCTTTGATTAAGCTATTTAACAAAGAACAGAAAATCAATCTTTTTCTCTGGATAGCAGGGGGTAGTCTCAGCTCAATTGATGGTCTATAATGTTAGGGTTCCCCTGCAGTCTCTTTTAAGGCTATATGACATAGACTTGGCTCAGAGACACAACTGGCCCCTTCAATAATTTCATCAGCATCACTTATGAAGCAGAATGCAAAGGGAAGATGGGATTAGTCAAAAGAAGACATCACAAGCCACAATGAAGCCATGTTTTCCATAGTATAGCTCTGGGGGCAGACATGTGTGGAAGATGAATGACAGGAGGAAACTGACACAGCTGCTTATAGATGAGTTGAAATGAGACAGCCATAAATAGAGTTGTTAGAGAAACTTCCAGAATAACCTAAACTGCTTTGTTGTACAGTCGTTTTTCAGTCATGTCTGACTCTTGATGACCCCATTTGGGGCTTTCTTGGCAAAGATGCTGGAATGGCTTGCCATTTCCTTCTCCAGCTCATTTTACAGATGAACAAAATGAGGTAAATAAATTTAAGTAACTTTCCCAGGGATACACAGCCATTAAGTGTCTGAGGCTGGATTTGAACTCAGGAATATGAATCTTCCTGACTCCAGGCTGGGTGTTCTATCCACTGTGACACTTGGGTGCTCTAAAATGCAGGCACATTCTATAAATATAGCTATATTATATGGTGGACATTAGGTACAACCTATGGTTAAATCTGGAAAGTCTATAAATGCACTCTAAAGATAAGCTATCAGCTTAGAAGGATGCTCCAATAGTTCCTCAGACATCAACTAAAAGTGCAATTCCGATGTCTTGTGTATAATATGCATAAAACTTGGAGTCTGGTTCACATGGTATAAGTGGGTCAAATCCTGGACTTAAGTTCAGAAGATTTGGGTTTGAAGCCTACCTCAGACATATGCACTGGCTATCTGACCCTTGGTAAGTCATCTATTTTTTCAGTTTCAGTTTCCTCATCACTAAATGAGAGTTGCACTACTTTCTTCACAGAGCTACTAGAAGGGAAGCACTGTGTAAATTAATCATTGTCATTGGACAGGGTCCCAGTTTCGAATTTCACCCATCTGATTTCTGTTCTTTTTTTGGGAACCAGACCTTCATTTCCCTTCTAATGATAGGAAGTCTAAGAGGAAGATTTTGTGACTCTTTTGTTACTAGAAAGGATTAGTGAGTCATCACCAAACATAATGCCAAACATAGCTACTTTCTCAATTGATATTCTCAGAAGCATATAGAATTAGAAAGCTGGAAAAGACCTTAGAGATCATTTATCCCAACTTCTTCCTTTAACTGAAGTGTAGTTATGAAAAGTAACTTGCCCAGAGTGACATGGCTACTGAGTGACTAGAGGCAAGATTTAACACAAGTAGTCTGACTCAATTCCATGTTCTTGCCATAATATTGCAATTGATCAATGGCAAGTGTTTACCTCTATAGATATCTCAAGGGTACCACTTCTGTGACACAGTAATGAGGTATTTCCTAAAAGGTGGAGGAACAGCTATTAAAGACAACAGATATTAGAGAACAAAGAGGTGAATAGTTGATGAGATTCAAATTTGCCAACAGTGCTGCCAATATAATTTTCCCAAATAAATTGGGGAGAAGAAATTGATATCTTTGATTTATTTTCTGATTATAGACAAACAAACACATATGTCAATATTCCTTTTCTTCAGCTTTATAGTAGGAAGGAGGTATACTGCAACAGGCTGAATGAGGCAACTTGTGCTTCAAAAAAATTGAAAATCAGTCAGAAAATTATGGGGAGAAAGAGTTGGAGCAAGAAGACTGGATGTAGATTATGGACAGGTTTGATTACTAAAACTGAGCTAAAACAACTGTGGAAAACTTAAATTTAATTATAAGTCACAGCTGCCTATTAAGGTTATTCATAATACTCATTCTCTGCTTGTTTCAAATGTTCCTGTGTTCTACACCAACACATGTGCATCATTTTCCACATCGATAAGAAGAGAGAGAGCATTTAGGCAAGATGAACTCAAATTTCTGCCCAGTTCTGGATCCTGTTAACCTGTGCAACAGAGGAAGGTGATGTCTAGAACTTATCAGAGCCTACTAAATTGAACAAAATAAAACTTTCTCTCCTATAGAAGTCACTTCCTTTGGAAAATCCTTGAAAGATCTCAATTTATCAGTAAAATGCACAGCACCATCTACTGGCTCCATGAGGCGTTTTTCAGCCATACAGCTCAAACAATGGCACCAGGGAAAAACAGGCTAGACAAAAACCTCCCATCCACTGTTTTCCAAAGAGCTGCCTGACCATATGCCCACTGAAACTGACAAGAAGCACAGTTGAGCAGATAGCAATTATGCATTTTAATTCAAAACTGTCCTGTTTTCATTGGCTCAAAGCCTTCTTCTCTCCCCACCAATCCCCCACCATCCACCTCCAGTTTTAACAAATGGATAAAACATACCTGAAATTACTTGGTCATTCACATGCACATTTCATAGATATACCAGTGCAAACAAAACTCCCACTAACAAGCTCTGCCAATAAGACTTGTTTTGCCTTTTTCATTCCTCTTCTTTTCAATAAAGAGATGAACATAGCCAAAGAAGCAGCGAAAATGCAGAGTTTTGAATCTTTTCATGGCCAATCTAATTGAGTTACTACTGCAGCATGAAACTTAACCATTGCTAGTGGCTATTGTCATCGTGTTTCAATTTGTTGTGGCGCCAACACAACATTTCCTCTTCACTTTATAACATTCATTTTTTTATGTCAATGCCCCAATTAATATGACTCAAAGGAGCCTTTGGGTTCATGTGCATCTCCATGTATCAGATATCCATCATTTCTATAGCTAAATTAGTTTTTTATGAAAAACTACTATTAGATTCCAAAGACTAATAACCAAACAGAATGACACACTGGCTTTTCTTCTTCTTCTTTTTTTTTGCATGTGTTTCTTTTCTTTCTTTTTCCTTTTTCTTTTTGGTATACATAACAAAATAAAATGAAGGAAACCACTGAATTAACTGAGGTACACCACTTCCAATAAACTCAAATGTCATTTCTATGGCAACCAGTCAGATAGAGTCTCCTAACATCCCTTCAGTCATGGGAAACTTTCACAGGCAGTTCTGCTGTGCTTGGATCTCTGTTTGCTGCTCTTGCTAATGTATTAATGCTGTGTATTAGCAGCAGTGCATTTCTGAGTATGAGAAAACTTCAGTCTGGTTTAGCTCATGGAAAATTCAAGGACTTGAAAAAATATATTTATCTTCCTACCAAACACTAATTAACCTCTAAGGATTCACATGCAGACACTCTATTTTTCTGAGATCCTACACTATTGAATAAGTTATACTGGAAGATGTCTTTGCCATTATTTGCAAGGAATTAGAAGGAAGAAAAGCTTAGAAAGAAGCCATGTGGAATATGAACATAGTGAACATTTGTGAGGAGAATTTCTGGGGAGAAAGAGTTATCTAGGTCTTCTGTTCATTCATTGGAAGGGACCTTATGGAACAGTCAGTCTATCCTTCTGCTTAAATTGTTGAAAGCAGATGGTTCCCTGGTCTAGTCTTGAAGGAATCAAGAAAGATTTTCGATTATTCTTTATAATATGAAATACTCCAATATTGTAGCTCTTTACTGAAAGATTGCCTCCGTAGCTAAACTTCATAGTAGAATTCCCCCCCCCCCCAATTCCTATATATTTTCAGTTCTTTAGACAGAAAAGAAGTAGATAGTATCTTCTTTAAGATAACCTTTGTATTTTTCACAACTTTAGGTTCAAACTCTCTCAGCTGGTTTTCAAGAACTTCCATTATCTGGCATAACAAAGTCTAAGGTGGCAGAATGGATTGAAATGTGGATTTTTAGTCAGAAAGACCCAACTTAAAATCCTGCTTCAAGGGATTGTTTGCTTACACTTACTGTGTGACTCTGCACAGTCATTTAACTTCTCTCTGTCTCAATTTCCTCATCTATAAAATAGGGATAATAATAGCGCCTATGTTCCAGGGTTGTTAAGGCTTTAATGATTTCTGAAAAGCACTTTGAAAATCTTACAATATAACACAGTAATAATATAGTAATGATTAGTATTATTATGCTCTAATCTTTTTGCCCTATCCAACATTATTTCCCACAATTCTACCAAAAAAGCTCACTCTATTCTAGTCATGAAAATCTACTCACTGTATGCAGAACAAATTGTTTAGTCATTTTGTTGTGTCCAACATTTCATGACCCCATAGAGTATTTTTGGCAGAGATAATACATTGCATTGCCATTTCTTTCTCCAGTAAATTAAGGCAAACAGAGGATAAGTGCCTTGCCCAGGGTCACCCAGGAATAGCAGAGAGGAGACAGATGCTAAAATATTTTTCAAGTCAAATAGACAAGACTTAGCAACTGATCTGATATATAGGGTGAGGAAGAGGGAGAAATCGAAAGGGTGACACTGAAATTGTAAATCTGAAATTGGTGAGAAGGATGGTGTTACCATATAGAAGGGTTATTATATTTGAGCCTCTCTAATGCTTTGAGCCAATTGTTTAATTTTCAGTGTGAGCATCTATAATTTGGAAATAGGAAAATGCTACGAATTAGGGTTTAATTTGCTATTTTGCTGATAGCCTGGACTTAAGAAAGAGATAGAGAAATAAATTTAATATGTTTCACAATTGCATTTTTTTTTGAGAACTGATTGTTAAACTTTCACTTGAGAACAACTTCTTGGTAGACTCTTGCTTCCTATTCATGAGCTCATCTACATGGAGTAGAAATCAAGAGTCTTCCCAGTTAATAAGATGTATTTCCACATGGAGTAGGTCAACCTAAGCTAAATTCTATTGTAGTTATTACGGGAATTTTAAAATTTCCTTTTATTCCTCCTGTATCTTTTGGTTAATATGAATCTCACCTGAACAAAAAACTGAAATGTAAAAATTTACTTAAAAGTCTTAAGCATTCCTTAGATAAGAAGTCAGAGGAAGAATCTGAACTATCCCTGACTCTTTAGTGACAGGTCAGTCATCTTCCTCAATCTATTTGCAAATTCTTAAAATGAAATTTAATCTGAATCCAACTTAGTTTACCTATAAAGTTTGTTTGATGAAGTTTGTTTCCTTAGAGGAAATCTGTCTTGTGATAGAATCTAGAGATTCTGTTAAGACACAGATAAAAATAGTGTTAGGTTGCAAAGTGGAAAGAGCACCAATAGATAGAATCCTAGAATCAAGAAGACATGGGTTCAAATGTGGTCTCAGATGCTTACTGGCTATGTGACCCTCGGCAAGTCATTTAACCCTGTTTGCCTCATTTTCTTCATCTACCACTCCAGGATCTTTGCTAAAGAAACTCCAAATGGGATCACAAAGAGATCGACATAATTGAAACTGAGCAACAACAAAAGTAGTGTATTCCAGATATTGGGAGACAATTTGTGCAGAGAAGTAGGGGGGAAAAAGATGGAACATCACATATAAGGAATACCCAGCAGGCCAGTCTGACTAAAGAGAATATGGGAAAGAGAATAATATAAATTAAGACAGGAACCCAATTAAGGCAGGAACTCAGTTGTGAAAGATTTTTAAATGGCAAACTGAAGATTTCATATTGATAATAGGGAGCCTTTGAAGATTTTTTAATATGAGCCAACATGGCCAGAGTTGCATTTTAAAAATATTCCAAGAACATTCTCTTTCCTCTACCCCTTTCCACATCTTATACTCATTTAAGGTGAAGTTTAAGTACTCCCTCCTCCAGGATTCCTTCCTAAACCTTCTTGATGTCTAAGGATCTCCTTGTGTAGGGCTTTTGGTCTCTACCACTTAGAAACTGAATTTTATTGTATATCGTTATCTAATAATAATTATTGGTATTAGTAGAGCCTTAAAGTTCTTTATGTACATTTTCTCATTTGAGTTTCACAATAACCCAGAGTTTTGTATTCCTAATTTTACAGATGACAAAACTGAGTTTCAGAGAGTTTAAGTCTCAAAGATAATGTTATTACCCAGATCTCTCTTATTGCCAAATATGATATCTTTTCACTATACCATAGTTCAAGGGTCAGCAACTTTTTTGGCCGTGAGAGCCATAAACGCCACATTTTTTAAAATGTTAATTTCGTGAGAGCCGTACAATGCTCATAGTGCGTGCTTCTGTAACAGCATCTGAAAAAAAAAATTTACTTTATGGCTCCTGCAGAAAGAGCCATATCTGGCCCTCAAAAGAGCCACATATGGCTCGAGAGCCATACATTGCCGACCCCTGCCATAGCTGATGGGCAGTTAGGTGGTGTAGTAGGTAGAACACCAGTCATGGAGTCTGGATTCAAATTGGAGTCTGGATTGAATTCAAATTTAGTCTCAGATATGTAATAGCTGTGTGACAAGTCACTTAACCCTGTTTGCCTCAGTTTCCTCATCTGTAAAAAAATAAGAGAAGGAAATGGCAAACTACTCTAGTATCTTTGCCAAGAACACCCCAAATGGATCATGATGAGTCAGACACAACCAAACAACGACACTACAACTGCCTCTTATGGTTTTAGTCTGGTTTACTCTGACTAGATGGTGAGCTTTCTGGTGGTAGCAACCAAGGTTTACACTTTCTTGTTTCGCCCATATAACCTAACACAATGCAGGGTGTGTGGGGCAGGTAGGCAACCCTACAATCTACAAGGATTAAGAAGCACTTGCTGAATTGAATCACCTCTAAATAAGTGGATTTCTTATTCAGAGTCCAACCCTTTAATATGAACATTCCTCCCCCCCCACCTTTGCAACTCATATGATTGCTTGAAGAACAAACATTTAAATATAGGAAAGGAATGTTCTCCCCAAGGCTGTTTTAGTGAAAATGAAAGCATATCAAAATGTTCTTACATTATATGTCATGAATTATTTAAAAAACCAAAATATTCACATTGGACAGTTTCTGGTAAAATTCTTCATCGTTCTGAGGAGTGCTAATTGACAACATAAATAGCATCTTTATTAAATATGATTGCTATGAGCTTGTTATTTACATTGATCTCTATGGAATCAACTCTCAGTTATTTATACCAACAGTGGCATGAATTATACAATACAACATCTCATTAAAAAAAATCCCCCATCTGACTTAAGAATTTATGCTTATTCTCATGTTGAATATGGATGAGCCTGCTATTCGGAGAATACCTGAAACTTCCAAATAAAAGAATAAAGCCATGCTGTGAACATGACTTGTAAAAAATGAGGCAGATGCAAAGGTATATGGGCTCCTGAAAAAAATGTACATGACACACTTTTATATATAACTGACATTATTAACATTTTCTCTGACATCTCAACAACCAACAAAATATCAAATCAATTTGTAGCATTTTGTAGCATTTACTGATTTCCAAGGTGTAAATGTTCACACTGAAAATGTAACAAGATGTTTCCACATTGCTTCTGAGCAGGTGTCCCGTTTTCCCATCATTATCCTTTCCTTAAAACGCTTCCCTGCTTCCTTGATCTATACTGAGGATATAACTCCACCATGACATAAACGTTTTCTGCCTTTACTGCTAACATCTGAGGTTCTTTTTTTTAACGTATTCATAGACCACAAATCCTCCCCTTGTCTCTTGTGAACTTCCTTGTAGTAAATTGTTGACCACAGGCATGCAGCCCCTCCTCAAAAAAAATTTGAATGTCTCAGGTTCATCTTGAGACTCTCTTGTTGCAGGAACGAGATTCCACATAGGTAGCAACTCTATACAAGTTGATAACTATAGGTACACAGAATAGAGGTGAAGAGATTTGGTTGCGGGATGGGAGAAGAAATTTGAACCCATCATTTTATTGGTGTATGTAGAGGTAATTAATTCCCTCTATATATGCAAATCTGCACCTGTTTTAGATTTTAGTCTTAGAAAATTACCTCAAGTGCTTTGCCCAAGGACACAGATCCTTATTTTTCTAACTCTCAGCTCAGTGCTCGATTAACTATACTATGTCTTAAACTCTGAGTTTAAGAGATAGTCTTATTTAAAGACTATTTAGTTATTAATATCACCCAGTCCAGTCAGTTGGCTGTTTTCTCTCACTTACTACTGAGAAGCATATGTGCTTATTTTATTTCACTTCTCTGTTCCCAAAGAAGGAATCAACAGGCTCACTAGTTTGTTTGTTTTGGTTTTTCTTTTTTTCCTCTTCCAGTTTTCTTGGTCCAAGAGGCTGCTCCCCATCTTACAGAAAATAACTCTTCTCCTTCTCTCCCTTCTACCGAACTGCCTCTTTTGAGCTCCCTTGCCATTTTATTCTTCAAGGAATCTTTCGCTCAGCAATCACCTCTTAAGGAGGATCTACAGTTATTAGCATAAACAAGATGTCCCAAAAAATCTTAGTGCCGTTAGTAGCAAGCACCATCCTTCACAGGCATTTGTAACCAGCAGTTTTTCATTAAAAATGATACTTCCCAGCCTCTACAGATCCTCTACTCCCACTCCTTCTACCTCAACCCTCAGTTCACACCTTCCCTGGTAGCGAGTGAGGTAAGACCAATGTCTCCTTGACTTAAAATGTCCCCTGTGAGGCATCCTGCAGGAGAAAACCCAGTGAACTTTATTACCTACTCTGTTGAACTGTGTCAATAAGTACTTGGAAGGAAGATTTTTTTTACAATGGTTATATTAATTCTAGGCTGACTAACTTCTAAGGGTTATATTTCAAAAGTTCTCTTGTAAATGGGCTTTTTGGAACACAGATCCAAACAATGTTATAATTGTAGGGGTCAATTCCTAGACTGGCCAACAAAAAGACTTTAACTCATGACATAGTGGAAATGCTGGAAAGGAATATGGCTATAAAATAATGAGAGGGGTATTTAAAAAAATATATTACCAAAGCCACCCCTCCAAATGAATGCTGCCTTTAGGGCTGTCCCTTTAATGGGCAACAAATACAATTGCCAATGGTGTCATTTGCCAAAACAGTTTTAGTCCTGCTCTTTTTGGTCTTGCCTTCAGGGATAATTTGTAAGAGTAATAAGAAAAGTAGTTCCAATTCTTTTATCTCATGAACAACAGTGAAAAAAAAGCAGTATGAAAGTGTACTTTTAGAATATTAGTGGTTAGACAAAGTAAAAAAAATAAAATAAAAAATAATTCTTAAATGTATCTTCAATTCTGCTGCTTAAGAAGAAGCTCAGTTAAAGACTTTATTATAAAGTATACATACTTTATATACTGTGTTTACCCTTTAACCCAGCAATACCACTATTACTTTTATTCTAAGGTAATTAGGAAAAAAGTTTTAAAAAAATCAAAGGGTTTTAAAATATTTATAGCAGCTCCAAAAAACTGAAAACTGAGGGTATCCTCATCAATTGCGAAATGGCTAAATAAGTTGTGGCATGATTGCAATAGAATTCTACTGCATCGTAAGAAATGATGAGCTGGTTACTTAAAAAAACATGGAAAGACTTACATGAAATTATGAACATGAAATGAACAGAACCAAGAAAACATATATATATATATATATATAGCAAAAATATATATACTTATAAATTATATATAGCAAAAGAAATATTGATTGAATAATAACATGTTATGTATATCTCTAGAGAAAAAATTGATAAATAGAAATAAGAAAGATATAATTATATATGTATATATATACACACACATGTCAAGTGATGCCTTCTTTAGTGTGGAGAAGGGAGATACCTGGGGATTTTAATGTAACAAATAAATAAAATTTTTAAAAAGTTTAGTTCCATAGGACAGAATCAGCCACTGGGCAAGAATTACAAGAAAACAAACTTTTGGTTAAATGAAGTAGCTTCTCCTCAATTGTATCCAGGCTGAACTTTTCCAGACCTTCCTCTTCTGAAGACAAACCATCTTTCCTAACAGTGAGTTCCTCATGGTGGTTCTTTGTCTACCTTCCCCCATTGGTAGTATTCTGGGGGCCCCATGGCCTCACCCATATACTTTTCTTCAGTTCTAAAATTGCTTATTGTAAACCTACCTCTAAGGTCTGACTTCATTTAGCTATGAATAAAGTACATAAAGTCTCTCTTTACATCTGTCTAAGATTAGACTTCTGTTTTTCCCCAGGACTGTTGAAAGACCTTCTGAGTATCTGCAGGGAAGGAGGTTGAGGACGTAGGTTCTTTTTTTTTTATTTTACAGATTTACACACTTAAAAATAAATTGGTTTCTTTTTCCTTGACTCAGACTACTCATACCTGAATTAAATATAAGGCCCCTTAGGACTCATAATCTTCATCTTGTGATACCCCAAATTCTTATGAATGTTAGTGATATTTTATAAGAGATGATGCTTCCATTAATGTAAGAAAGATCAAGAGAGTGATCAAAAGGAAGGAGATTTTTAGAATCACAGAATCTCACTGTTATAGGGAACTTTAAAAATCATTTCCTTCCAATTAACTGAATATGAGTTGCCAGAAAAGAAAGCAGGAAGAAGAGACAACCTTCCCACTCTGCAATTTTCTATCTGTGTGACCTTAGGTAAATCACATACCCTCTCTGGGCTTCCATTTCCTCATTTGTAAAATGAAGGGAGTAGACTAAACTTTTAAGGTGTCACCTATGAGAATCTACCTGAAAAAAATGTATTGAGTTGTGATAAGTGAAAAACAGAGTACCTGGCACAGGAACTCAGAACTAATTGATACCTGGCTGTTTGTTGAATAGATTAAAACGGGAAGCATGGCATATCCTTAACCAACAAAGAGGGGAAAACAGAGAGACTGACTGAGATTGCTTTTGACAGCTCTTGTCACCAGCCACCTGTTGGTCCTTAATAGTCTGATTGCTAGCTAAGGTAGGAAGAGGGGAAAGTAGCTTCCCTTTGGTGTGGGTGGATTTTAGGGTGGGTGGAGAGGGGAAAGAATTTGGACATTCATTAGTCAGATGTTCATAATTTAGTGGGGAGGATGTCCTATTTTTTTAAAAATTCATTTGCAAATCCTCTCTAAAAATAGCAAGAAACTCAGAAGATCCTAATAGGATATTAACATTGTCTCCCCCTCAAAAAATTAAGTGCCTTAAATCCACATCTCAAAGTAATATATATATATATATATATATATATATATATATATATATATATATATTATGGAGTTCATACTACAGAGCAAAAGTGGAGTCTTTGGCCTGAGCATCCCCCGTGTACAAAAGGAATGAACTCTAAAGTATGTATTAGAATGTATGTATGATGGGTACATAGTAAGGCATTACTAGTGAAAAGTGATGTACTCAGACTTCAAAGTTTAATAAATACTTGCTCAACAATAACAACAAATTATATTCTGAGCCTTAGAACACCACTTTCTTCCCAATCATCCAACAACAACTTAGTTGCCATGCTTGATCTCTCTCTGTCTCTCTCTGTCTCTGTCTCTCTCTGTCTCTGTCTCTCTGTCTCTGTCTCTGTCTCTCTCTCTCTGTCTCTCTCTCTCTGTTTTTCTCCATCTCTCTCTGTATCTCTTTCTCTCTCCCCATTCTTCTCTCTACCCTTCCTCCCCATAGCTATTTTGCTGACAAGTCCTGTTATTTCTACCTTGACAACATCTCTTCTCTCCTCTGACATTACAACCACCTTCATCCGGGCACCATTACCTCATGTCTGGATTACTTCAAGTCTTCTTGTTAATTTCTTTGACTAAAATCTCTCCCCACTCAAGTCCCTCCTCCTTTCAGCTGCCATTGATGGTCCTAAAGTTCAGGTTTAACTATCCCACCTTCATTCAGTAAACTCCAGTAGCTTTCTATAAACTTCTAAAGCAAATATGCTCTCTGGTGTTCAAAGCCATTTATAATCTACACCTTTCTTAATTTTCCATTCTTCTTTCAATTTACTCCCTGCTTCCTCTCTATACATTCTGCAGTTCAGTGACACTAGCTTGCTTACTATTCCTCATATAACACTCTCTCTTCATTTTGTCCATTTTCACTCTGTCTCTTATGCCTCCAATTCTTTCCCTTTTCATCTCTGTCCTCTGACTTCCCTGAGAGAAAATAAAACCATCTAAAAGAAGCTTTTTCCCATTTCCCTTAACTCTAATCCCTTCCTTGTGTTGATCCTCTCCAATCTGTCCTGTATATATTTTATTTGTGCATAGTTGTTTAAGTGTTGTCTCCCCCATTAGCCTGAGAGATCCTTGAAAGTCGGAACTATTTTTATCTTTCTTAATAAATGCTTGTTGACTGAATGCCTTCCTGCCTACTCTTACTTCTAGGGGACACATGAAGGACTCCTCGAGCTTCTGGCCTCAGGAATGCAGTGTGGTCAGAGCACACCATCCATGATAAACACCAATAAATGGAAAAAGACACTGAGCACTCTCCCAAACCAGATGAGGATAGTTTCTGGGAATGGGATCATCTCTCAGCCACTTCTAGGATCAAAGTCACCTGATGCCAAAAGAACTTCTGTTCACCCTCATCAATAGGCAGGGAATTCTCTGCACTCCATTTTTCAGCTTCAAAGATGCCAGGCCTGGAGTCAGAAAGATCTGAATTCAGACAGGTCTCAGACACTCGTTAGCTAGCTGTGTGACCGTGGACAAATCAAGTCACTTAACCTTGAGTGTCCTCATCTGAAAAATGAGCTGGAGAAAAAATGATATACTCCAGTATCTTTGCCAAGAAAACCCCAAAATGGAGTCACAAAGAGTTGGACATGACTGAAATGACTCAAAAACAAATACTAGAAGATCCTTAAGGCAGGTGGTAATTTTGATATTCTGATGCTGAACCAATTTCCCCAATCCCCATCAATACCCTTTCTCCTCTGCCCCATGTTCTTTTCCTTCAGCATTATTCTAGGCACCAAGAGAGAAATTAAAAAATTAAAATACAGAGATAGGAAAATACCCTAATATAGAGCTATAAAGTAGTATATCAGCAAGTGCAATGTAAATATTAATTACATTAGCTGAGACAGAGAGGAAAGGTGTGAACAGGGTGTGGTAGGGTTAGTTAATTAAGAAAGGATGTAAAGGTTCCGAAAGTCCAGTTCCTGCTGCTTTATTCCTGCTAAATATACAAGAGGGTGTGTCTGGGGCTCTGAAGAGACAGAGGAATTAATTATCTCTTTACTAACTTATCATGACTCAGTACAGTAAGACAGGGCACAAAGTCATGTCTCAAAAGCTACACCTACACTTACAATGAAAGTGAAGGTGACTTAATATAGGCATTAAGACTTGCCTAAATATATTACATAGTAAATATGATTAACAATAAACATGAAGGAAAATTCCCAGGAGTCCCTCCTGACTCAAAAACACTTGAAAATCAATTGCATCATGATTTTCTCAAATCCCTATTTGTTATATAGATGATTTTTATTTTATTATTTTTTATTGGAAGGGAGGAAAAATCTATGACTGATCCTAAAAAAAAGGAAAGAAAAGAATGAAAGAATTATTTAAAAATAAAATAAAGAGAGAAGAAAGTTCAAAGGGGGACACAGATAAGTAAGACCGTTATCAAAACAATTGTTTTTAAATTTGAAATGTGAAAATTATTTATAGCTACTCTTTTTGTAGTAGCAAAGAATTGGAAATTGAATGGGATATCCATCAATTGGGGAATGGCTAAACAAATTGTGGTGCATAATGGTGATGGCATACTATTGTGATATGAGAAATGAAAAGCAAGATAACTTCAGAAAAAACTGGAAAGCTCGTGTGGGAACTGATGCAGAGCAAAATAAATAGAACTGGGAGAACATCGTACACAATGACAACAATATTGGACAATGATTATTTGTGAAAACTTGGCTACTTTCAGCCATGCAATGATCTGGGACAATCCTGAAAGACTTATGATGGGGAATGCTACTCCAGAGAAAGAACTGTTGGAGTTGTCTTTCACATCAGGTTTATTTGTGGTTTTATTTGGGGGTTTTGGTTACGTATGAGTGAGCTCTTATATCAATGACTAATATGGAAGTGTGTTTTACATGACAATAAAAATAAATAAATATGTAAATAAATAAATAAGACTTCCCTTTCCATTGGGGGGAAATTGAAATAATAGAACATAAAAGCTGTATATAGTGAACATAAATAATTTCATAAGCAATTCTCTTTTTCTTCTTTGTATAGAGAAATGGTCATATTAAGTTCATAATGAAAATATTTTTAAAAATCAGCACAAAGTGATTTTAATATTAACAATGATATATTTCTTTCTCCAAGGTTTTTTTTTTCCTCTCTTGCCAGCTTGTCACAATTACTCCATGACATGGGTAGAGTAGATATTGGTGTGTGGTCATATCAGTCTTCTCCAACTCCTTATTACCCCATCTGGAGATTTCCTTTTAAAGATACCAGAGTGGCTTGCCATTTCCTTCTCCAGATCATTTTACAGATGAAGGAAGTGAGGCAAACAAAGTTCAGCGATTTGTCCAGAGTCATTCAGGTAATAAATATCTGAGGCCAGATTTAAATTCAGGAAGATGAGCAGGCACTCTATCCACTGCCCTATCTACCTGCTTAGAGTAGATATTAGAAGAATCATTCTATAGATAAAGAAACTAAGGCTCAGAAACTTTGATTCACTGTCTTGAAACAAGTAAATGTAAGGAACAACATCAAAACCCAATTTGAGTCTCATTCAAGTGTTCTTTTCAGAAGTCCTGACTATAGGATTTTTTTTTTTTATAATGCTTGCCTTAAGTAAAGTTCATGTAACTGTCTTAGAGCAGTGTGAAAGAAAGAACAGTTAGAGGATCTTGGTTAGAATCCTGGATTTACTACCTGTGTGATATTATGTGGCAAGTTACATGATCTCTTTAGGTCTTTTGGTTCACATCTATAAAGGGAAAAATTGATGACCTTTTAATTTTTTTTTCTGGTTTTAAATTGATAATTCAATGGTTGTTAAAAATCACTTTGGGTGGGGCAGCTGGGTAGCTCAGTGGATTGAGAGTCAGGCCTAGAAATGGGAGGTCCTAGGTTCAAATCTGGCCTCAGACACTTCCCAGCTGTGTGACCCTGGGCAAGTCACTTGACCCCCATTGCCTACCCTTACTACTCTTCCACCTATGAGCTAATACACAGAAGTTAAGGGTTAAAAAAAATCACTTTGGGTGCTTTATTTAAGAGAAGATTTTTGACTTTAGAACTGTCTGGAAGGGAGATTATATGTGAACTAATCTAAACCCCTTATTTTCTAAAGGAAGTAACCAAGAACCAAAAAAGTGAAGGGATTTCCTGAAGCCTAGAGCTTTAACTGTCAATTCTGGTGCCTAGATCAGGCCCCCAAAAAATGTACCCTGGGCCAAATCACATATAGAAGTTGCCTTTAGATCAAATAAAAAAATTCCATTGAGTTAGGGAAAACCTTGAGGAAAGACTTTGGATCTGGGACAAAAGGCACCAATAAAAGAAATAGCCCCATGGCAATTGTTATGAAACTAATTATACTACTGGGGGAGGTTCTCTTGTTCAGTCATTTTCAGATGACTCTTTGTAAATTCTTTTGGATTTTAGGTTTTTTGTTTGTTTTTTTTTGGCAAAGATAATGGAGTGGTTTGCTCATCCCTTCTCTTGCTCGTTTTAGAGATGATAAAAGTGAGGCAAAGGGGCTACATGACTTGCTTAGGGTCACACAGTTAGTAAATGTCTAGGACCGGATTTGAACTCAAGACTTTCTGAATCTAGGCCACCTAGATATCCTTTTTTTAAAAAAAACATTTATTAATATTCATCTTTTAGAAAAGTTAACATGGTTACATGATTCATGCTTCTACTTTCCCCTTCACGCCTTGTCCTACCCCCACCCCTGGCCAATGCACATTTCCACTGGTTTTAACATGTGTCATTGATCAAGACCTATTTCCAAATTGTTGATCATTGCATTGGTGTGGTAGTTTCGAATCAAAATCCCCAATCATGTCTGCCTCATCCATGTGTTCAAGCAGCTGCTTTTCTTCTGTGTTTTCACTCCTGCAGTCCTTCCTCTGAATATGGGTAGCATTCTTTTCCATAAATCCTTCAGAATTGTCCTGGATCATTGCATTGCTGCTAGTACAGAAGTCCATTACATTCTATTTTACCACAGTGTATTGGTCTCTGTGTACAATGTTCTTCTGGCTCTGCTCCTTTCACTCTGCATCAATTCCTGGAGGTCTTTCCAGTTCACATGGAATTCCTCCAGTTTATTATTCCTTTGAGCACGATAGTATTCCATCACCAGCATATACCACAATTTGTTCAGCCATTCCCCAATTGAAGGACATACCCTCCTTTTCCAGTTTTTTGCCACCACAAAAAGCACAGCTATAAATATTTTTGTACAAGTCTGTTTATCTATGATCTCTTTGGGGTACAACCCCAACAATGGTATGGCTGGATCAAAAGGCAGGCATTCTTTTATAGCCCTTTGAGCATAGTTCCAAACCTAAATATCCTTTTAGGATATTTATCCTAAATCCACTAGGAGAGGGAATACCTCCTAATGGCTTCCATCATTCTTCCTACCCTAGCAGAGTAGATAGAAAGTTGACCTCAAAGCCAGGAAGACCTAGGACCATAGTGTTTGTTGACCCTGGGAAATCACTGAACCTTTCAGTATTCTAGCAGAAAAGGTTCTACCCAACATTGACAGGAGTTTTATCACTCAAGAATTCCCTAAAGCTAATGAAATTACAGATCCACTTCCTATTCCTAATTCAGTACAAAGCTCTCTTTTCTCCTTTGTATTTGTTGAAAATATATAAGTACCATCACCAGCTCTTTAAATTTTGGCACTTAGGGGAAAAGCCAAAGTTACCCTACTCTTGTAGTTTCACCAAGATTACAAAGGATTAAGTAGCATAGTTAGAAGATAAACACAAATTTGACTTCAAATACAGCTCTCTTTCTATGGTTGTTGCTGTTGAGTCATTCACTCATGTCTAACTCTTCATGATCCCATGGACCTTTGCACACCAGGCTCCTCTATCCTCTTCCTTTTCCCTAAATCTGTCCAAGCTCATGTTTGTTGCTTCTTTAACACTACTCATTTCATCCATTATATAACATCATATCATGTTTTTATTTTTTTATTTTAATTTTGAATATTTTCCCCTAGTTACATATTTCATGTTCTTTCCCTCTCCCCCAGACCCCTCTAACCCCCCTTAGCCAATGCACAATTCCACTGGGTTTTACATGTATCATTAATCAAGACCTAATTCCATCATATCACGTTTTTAGCCATCCATTTAAATTGTGTCCCCCAAAACAAACAAACAAATAAATAAAAAACCTAGAATAATCTCTAAGGCATTCAGGCATTTCCTGAGTGGTTCATTGGATACATAAAACATTTTTTTCTTTTCTAAGAAAGAGAAGAGAGTAAAATCATTGGAAACTCATCCATGAGGCCTGGCATTATGGGAATTTTTTTTTAAACCCTTGTACTTCGGTGTATTGTCTCATAGGTGGAAGATTGGTAAGGGTAGGCAATGGGGGTCAAGTGACTTGCCCAGGGTCACACAGCTGGGAAGTGGCTGAGGCTGGGTTTGAACCTAGGACCTCCTGTCTCTAGGCCCGATGGGCATTATGGGAATTTGATGCTCCTTCCTGGTGGCAATTGTTTGGCCCATGTCAGACAATTATTTTGCAGATGCCACTCTTCTCAAATATCGCTGCCTCTGAGAAAGAAGACTCTCAACCAACATAACTAATTTTAAATCTTATATAAATACACATTAAAAAAAACCCTTACATTTGGAGGAAGGATTGAATGGGGAAAGAATATCTGTAGTCTCTTTATAGTCATCTGAGGACACACTACAGAACCCCAAATTGCCTCATTTGAGTGTCCTGTTGCTAATTCACTAATGCTTAAATGCTTAGATTTTTTTTCCTTTTATATGCCACAATTTTTTCCATCTGTTATAAAAAGGGAAAAGTAACTTTTGTGAAGGTTGCCAGGGAAATTAATTGGAAAATATGTTTTGATGAAATGGAATGTGCCAAAATTAGGTCAGTACTTCCTTTTCTTAGTTCTGTGAGCAGGAACTGAGGCTAGGTAACATAGTCCTTAACTTAGGATAGCCTTCATTTTTATTTCAGCTTTACTAGTATACTGCAACAGGGTGATCAGCAAGAGAACAGTTATCAAATGGCAATTTTTAGTGAATCCATAATAAAGAAAAGGTATTTATAAGGTTTTATTGGCCTGCTTATACTATACTTATACTATAAAGCAGTTCTTACCTATTTTTGTGTCATAGCACCTAGTGAAGATTATGAACTCCTTCTCAGAATATGTGTAAATGCATAAAATAAGAGACATAGGAATAATCAACTAATAAATAAATATTTATTAAGTGCCTACAATGTGCCCAACACTGTATTAATGCTCAGGAAACAAAAAGAGATAAAGGAAGGTCCCTAAACTCAAGGAACTTACAATCTAATGGTAACAAACATACAAAACAAGCTAAATGAAGGATAGATAGGAAATAACTGAAAGAAGAAAGGAACTAGGATTAAGAGGTTTGGGGAAGGTTTCCTCTAGAAGGTGGTATTTTGGTTGAGACTTAAAGGAAGCCTGAGAGGTCAGTAATTAGAATGGAGGAGAGAGAATGTGTGTTTCAGCAATAGGGGATAGCCAGAGAAAATTACTGGAGCTGAGAGATGGAGGTCTTGCTAATAGAAGAGCCAAGGAAGTGTGATCAAGGAGTGTAAATCAGGGAGTCTTCTTACAGACTGGAAAGACAGGTGGAGTCTAAGTTACTAAGGATTTTGGATATCCTCCCCCTCTTCCTCCTGCTCCTCCTCCTCATTCTTCTTCACACTAGACATACTATTTCATCAATACAGGGGAATTTTTGCTAAGGAAATTCCTGATATCCATGCAAGTCAATACTTGCTGTGCAACTCTGATTATCTCCAATTTATCTTGTACATATCTTGTTTATACTGAGTTGTTTATATGTTGTCTTCCCCTTTTAAATTATAAGCTTCTAGGTTTTTTGTTTTTGTTTTTTTGTTTTTTTTATTTTGTTTTTTGTCTTTCTTTGTAGCCCTAGCATTTAGCACAGAGCCTGGAATATTCTGAATATTTAATAAATATTTGTTGATGTTCCTTCTAACTTAAAGTCTTACAGAGTTGCTTGGGTCACTGAGAGATCAGATGATTTGGCTAAAGTCACATAGACTATGCCAGAGGTAAAAACTGAGTCTGTCTTCTTTACTCTTGAGCCAACTCTTTATCCACTTTGCCATACAGATTATCATATGTGCATGCATATACATGTGTATGAAGTATTAATATATGAAAACACAATTTCTCAATTATAAAACATTTACAAATCCCTTTCTATGACTTGTTCTCCCAACCACCTGTCTTTTTGATAGAAATAACAACAAATTATAAGGCTTAACTATTTCTAAAACTAATGGAAAATCTGCCTGTATGTCTATCTCTCTCTGTTTCTCTCCCCTACTACCTCTCTCTCTTATAAAGCATAAACCTGATTTTACGGATAGATAGGTTAAGTTCTGGACCTGTGATTCCAAAGATAAGGGAAATCTTAGCTGTGTAAATCAGTACCTCCCCTGAAATATATAGTCTTAGAGGAGTGTCTAGGATAGCGAGAGGTAAGTGACTTGTCTAGGATATTTTGGATCATTTGTATCAGAGAGAGGTTTTGAAGATAGGTCTTTTTGTGTCCCAGATCAACTTTCTATTCATTATGACATATTTTCTCTTTAAGCACATGTGCATAATATGTTATATGGCATGTATATGTTGACATGTATATATCTGTTAAAATTAATACAGGATGCTGGGAAGCAAAGTCATTCGCATTGAATGTTCTATCCCATTATTAGCATTTGAAACTAGTCTGGTGAACATATATCATGGAGTCTGAAAAGGAAAAAAAAGTAAACCCTAGGGTCAAACACTGCCCCAGTATCAAAATATTGTGCTATAAAAATAAACACTGTGATGGTCTCATCATTCATCTAGCAGCAGGAGACCATTATTCTTTGGCAATCCTCTAACTCCATCAGAATTGTCCCTTAATTAGAGTAATGATTAAAAACAGATTGGGTTTGTCTTTTCTTTAGTTCTTAAACTCCTGTTGGCAGGGCTTTATTCTTAGTGACAGAAAAGCTTCCATTTTGTTTTCATAACTAAGTGAAAGAACTCTGACCTCTGAATAGACAACATTTTGCTAAAACAGGAGAAGTTTACAGTTACAAAAAAGGAGAGACAGTAATATGGAAGATCATTCGTCTTTATTTCTGATAATTATGCCTACGGCTCTTGGTTTTTACAAAGCAGTAAAACTGAAATATGAGAAATTAAGAACATCAAACCAATCATTAAGGTCATTAAGAATTAAATCTATTCCTTAGCATATGCAATAACCATCATTAGGATTTTATAGGGATTACACACCCAAACTGACTCACAAATACAGCACAAGTTCAGGCCTTATAACATATTCACACAAAACTGAAGAGGAATCTCATATTTCTTTCGACTGGGTAAATGAAACATTCTATTGGGTTTAAGAATCTGAATGTTAATGATAGTTTTCTATGCTTTTCCACCACAGAACATTTCAAATGGACCTCAATGCCAATTCTGCTTGTATTTAACATTTGAAAAAAGATATTTTCTTTGCCTAATTGAAATACAGTAAAGAAATGCACAAGTTTCAACAGGCACCAAACACCTAACTCATATAGTACATATTTAATGTGCTTCTCCCTCAACCTGTGAAGGCTTGGAAAATGCCAGTTGCTTGGCAATAACTGGTAACATACTCTGACCACCCAATTCTTCAAGACTCATAAAACAGACTCAAGAAAAGACTATTATCTAAATAAGCAACTGTCACTTAGAAAATAAATGTAATTGCTTCTTCTCTGGACAAAGGATCCTTTCCAAATTGTGCTCAGAACAAAGAGTGAGTCATTAGATATGTTCTTTAAACAAAGATTTAGAAACCAAGGCCACTGGTTACCAGCTGATTCGTATCTCTGACCCAGGAAAGCTGTTCTTTAGGGAAGGTTGATACTGACTGAAACCTGTCTTCAGAGGCTTACATTGAGTTACAGATGTCCAGCAAGGGAGTTTAAAAGCTTCATTTAAAGCAGATAACCTAAGGGAACTGCAGGCTTTCTGTGGTGCCGAAGGTATCTATAAATGATCTTTTCAGTGATCTCTTCTTGAATTTGCAGAATATCCAGTTGGATGACATTATTTGAAGTCTCTTGAGCTCCAAGCTTGAATTCTAATTATTCTATTTCTTCTTATTAGGATTTGCCATAATCTAAAATAATACAACTTAGACTATGACTCCTATAGTAACTTGTCCTAACTCTAAAATTTTAAGAACTTTAGGGTAGAAAAATGGGGGGATTTACAATGTATATTAGAAATCGTGGATTAGAAACTCCTTTTCTAAAATGGGAGGTATTATCATGGGATCCATGGACCCAGTCTACGAATAGATTTCAAAGAGATAGTGAACATAGATGGGAAAGAAATAACATCTTTATTTTCACTAACCCGTAACTGAAATTTAGTATTTCTTTCAAATATGAATGTCTAAAAAATTTTATTCTGACAAGAAATCCATAAGCATCACCAGATTGACAAAAAGATTCATGACACCAAAAGAAATGTACAAAGATAGAAACCCTTGTGCCTAAAAGGAATGCTTCAGTTTTTCAGCTGATTGGGAGACTTTTGGGGAAAAAATAAACTGAGCAAGGATTTGCTGGAACTGGACCAGTGGTCATGGATTAATCATCCATTTGAAAGATGTTCCATCGTTTTTTAGTTGTGTCTGACTCTTTGCAACTACTATTAAGGGTTTTCATTTCAAAGATACTAGAGTAATTTGCCATTCCCTTCTTCAGCTCATTTACAGATGGGCAAACTGAGGCAAACAGGTTTTAGTAACTTGCCCTGGGTCTCAGAACTGATTAATGGCTGAGGCTGGATTTGAACTCAGGAAGATTTCTTCCTGACTTCAGGACCAGTACTCTATCCACAGCACCACCTAGCTGCCCTAAAGGAAGTTGCTATTATTATGGGAAATTCTTTAGAAAATTAGTTTAGTTGACCAGTCTCTCAGTAAATTATTATTTATCTGCTGTGAAGATTAATTATTTGAATATAGGACCCTGGATTTTTCAGTATAAGTCTTACTTCAGTCAGACCTGAAGTTATTTTCGTGTGTGTGTGTGTATAGGCAAATGCAAATCCTGAGTGGCTGAATGCTTTGTATGACATAGGCTGACTGGGATTTAGGTTAGAAAGTGTGAAAGTCTGAAAGATTACTGGGGAAGCAGGACTCCCTTTGGTCTCTGACTCAGCTCTTGAAACTCTAGACAGAAAATCTGTTTTGTGAAATCATTCCTCCTTTCCTTTTTGAGTTGAGCTTTTTAAAAATCTTATTTCCAGTTGAAGAGTTCCCTTATTCTTATATGACCTATGGTCTATATTCTAATCTGTCTGACTTCTTCAGTTTGATGCTTTATTAAATAAAAAGATGTTCTAACTTTGTGATACTCTTTTGTGTAACTAGCATTTAGTGGGAAGGGGCTAAGCTGGCAACAGTAATCTATTGGCTAATTTACCCTTAGAGAGAAGCACAAATATTGTGCCTCTAAGACTAGAGATGCTTAAGAGATGACAGATATCTCTAGCTCAATACGTTTCTTGGTATTGGGAGATATTCTCTGGCCTTGGCAGTCCTGGAACTATTATAATAGGAATTCTTTGGAAATAAGTAATAAGCGAGAATCGGTTTCAGTTTGGATTGGAAAATATACATTGCTTTGGCTAGTCCAAAATCTTCTTTGTACTTCTTAGATTTAAAAGATGGAAAGAACGTTATAAAAGTTCATGAACAGACACTGAACCTTAATCTTCCTGGGTAACTTTTCAACTTAAGATAAAAGGGTACATTTTGTGCAATCAGGAAAAGACAGAAATGAGATAATTTCACAGTGAAGATCATAAGTCTCTGGACATATCTTATTTTAATTTGACCTGACCTAAAGGGGAATAATCATAGAAAGTCCTATACAAAGCTCCCTGGGAACTTAAAATTGTGTCCAGGAAGGTTCTTAAGTACTTTACCTAGAGTCAATGATGTTTTTAAATATTGGAATATATTTCTGTATAATCATTAAGGTAATAGTTTGTATGTGAGGTAATCATCTTTCTCTGCACATTATTAAGAATTTTTACACTGTATTTCATTTTTTTAAATCCCTTTTCCCATGAATTCTACCATAAACCTTTGCTCAAAAGCAGTTATTTCTGTGAGTTCATTTATCATTTGCTCAATTTTCCAAATAAATTGACCCATGTTTAAAGAGGTCATTACATATCACAAATCACGCTGATCAGAGTCAAATAAGTCACAACTTCCAATCTGCAACCAGCCATTAGACCATACAACCTTTTAAAGGGACAATTCAAACCAAGCTATTTGAAGAAATCTTTCATATTCTGCCATAGGATACAGTATTAATCTATTGCATTTTTTAGCTTTTTCAAGTTAAAAAAACAACTCCAGAGGATTTCAAAGATATTCTATCCTTTAGTTATCAAACTTACATTATAAGTTACTACTTATTGAATACATTGAAATCTAACATACTCCACTGGGTCCTTCTGATATGAATTAACCTATCCACTAATTTTTTAAAACGTATTTTTGTATGGGATTCTGGTTGATAAATTATAAATAATTTAAAGAGTTTTTGTCTTTTGTTTTTATTCTTCCTCCCGCCCTTCCTTCCTTCCTTCCTTCCTTCCTTCCTTCCTCCCTTCCTTCTTTCCTTCCTTCCTTCCTTTCTTTCTTTTTCTTTCTTTCTTTCTTTCTTTCTTTCTTTCTTTCTTTCTTTCTAAATAAAAACCCCTTTCTGTCTTGTAAATGATGCTAAGTATCAATTCCAAAGCAAAAAAAGGAGTAAAGGCTAGGCAATTGGGGTTAAGCGACTTGCCCAAAGTCACACAGGAAATATTTGAGGCAAAGATTTGAACCCAGGACCTCCCATCTCTAGGCCTGGTTCTCTAACCACAGAACCATCTATCTGCCCTTTTTTCATTTCTTTTTGGCAAACATGGACATAATGTCAGTTGGTTTTCCACTTCCTAAAATATAAGGAAAGCTCTAGTTTCAATTGTTGTGTTACCTATGCTAAACTTGCAATTAATAAATGTTAATGTAATTAATAGTTTAAATATTTAATCAGCACATATGCCCTTATGTATTCATACCTATATAGATATATGCCTATATTATGTTAATACTTAATTTGGAATAATATGGTTGAAATTAATTTAGTTTCTCATTTGCTGAAGTATCCTGACTGCTATAACACCTAAAATGTCATAAATCAAAGAGATATAGGATAAGATTGCAGATTTAGAAAAAAGAAGAAATCTTAGCCATCATTTGGTCTAAACCTTTCATTTTATAAATTACTATATATATTTCAACTGTAAATAATTTAACAGACCTACCAGTCTAATATCTCATCATGAAAAGCAGATGTCTTTGAGTTCTAACAGAATGAAAATTCTATCAGATACATTCTAGAAAGATTTTGAGTATCAATGGCAGACTGTGCTTGCAGTTAGAGGACTAACCTCAGTAAGGAAATAGTTTTGAATCTTTGTTCAGGCAGCCCATTAACTTATAATAGCAAAGATAAAATCTATACCATAACTAGAAAAATGAATAAAGGTAAAAAGGAAAAAAGAAAGAACCTATAATTCTAAAATATCTAAAATGATTTATTTAAACAAGTTATTGATGCAAAAAAAGAAAACAGATGAGTATTTGACATTGCCATGTATTATCTTTTCCTATGCAAGTTTAACTTATACAAAACAATTACCACAATGAGGAGTCCAGAAGAGTCTAGAAACTATCCTGGCCAACAAATACATGATATCTTCTTCTTGCTTCCTTATACTCTCTATTACTGTAAAGACTACCACCAGCATTGCACCTGGAATCCATCTTCAACTCCTCACATTCTCTCATCACCCATATCTAATTTGTTGCTAAGTTTTTTTGATTCTGACTTTGCAAAATCTCTTTGTATATACTCTTTCCTCACTTTTGAGATTACGACCACTCAAGTGCAAGCCCTCATGCCCTCATCCAGAGACTAAGGTGGTGATGGTGAACTTTTTGGACCCTGAGTGCAGGGCCCCCCCTCCTCGCCCCCCTCCCAAATCGAGTGTCATGACCACCCTGTCTCCCTTTACCCCACGCAGGGGAGGTCAGACGAGCTTCCATTGGACTGCTGGGCAGAGGGGCGGAGGGGTGTGAAAAAATGTCATTAGACACGGTGGAGACAGGGAGGGGAGCAGCTCCCCAGGAGTCCCTCTGCCTTTATAATAACAAACTCTGAGTTGGGGTGGAGTAGCTGTGTGCCCACAGAGAGCACTCTGTCTGCCATCTTTGGTACCCATGCCATATATTCACCATCTCTAGACTAGGGGAAAATCCTTCTGGTTGTTCTCCCTATTTCGTGTCTCTCCCCACTCTAGTCATTCTCCATTTAACTATCAAATTAGTCATCCTAAAACACAAATGTGAACATGTCTTTATCCCTTATTCATTAAATTCCAAGGGTTTCCTATCACTTCTAATGGATTAATTTTGGAAAAATATAGAAAGACCTACATGAAGTTATAAAGAGTGAAACAAGCAGAACCAAAAGAACATTATAAACATCAACAGAAATATTGCTTGAAGAATGACTTGTATACATCTCCCTCCAGAGAAAGAAGTGATAAATAGAAACAAGTAAGACATAGTTTTATATATAAATATTCTTTTTTTGTCAAATAATTCCTTCTGTATTATGAGGAAGGGAGGGAGAGAGAGTTAGCTGGGTGTTTTAATGCAACAAACTAATAAATAAACTTAAATTAAAAATACATATGTATGTATAAAATCCTTTTGCTTTCAAAGCCTGTTATAACCTGGTCCATTCTTACCTGATTTTTTTTATAATTTGCTTCCTTCCATGTACTCTACAACCTAGCCTCACTGACTTCTTTGTTGTTCTTTGCATAGGCCACTCCATCTTTAGCTTTTATACATTTTCCCTGACTGGCTTCCATTCCTGGAATTCTCTCCCTCACCATCTCTGCCTCCTAGCTTCCCTATCTCTTTTCAAGTCTCAGATAAAATAACACCACCTGCAAGGATCTTTTCTACATCTCTTTTATTGCTAATGCTTTTGTCCTGAGAGGACCTATGATTTTATCCTGTCTGTATCTTGTTTGTAGGTAGTTATTTTTATGCTTCCTCTCCCATTAGCTTGTGAGCTACTTGAGAGCAGGGATAGTTTCTACTTTCCATTGTGTACCTATCACTTTTTACAGTGACTGCCAGCTAGTAAACTGTTAACAAATGATTTGGGACTTGAATGTTTCTGATATTACTATGCCCTTCAAAAACAACTTCCAGAGAACAGAGCCTGGAGAAACTGAGCTAATCAACTTTGGAACTTCTGCCCCAAGGGCCATGCTGAATTGATTGGTGAAGGTCTATTATATGTAGGTGGATCCCTAACCATGCTTCACCCTAGTCATCTTCTCACATGCAATTGCATGCATACTCTCCCCAAATTAAGACCACAATATGTTGCTCTGAAAAGAGGAATCAAATTAGCACCATTCTTTTGGAATAGGCATGTCAAGGGATTGCCCAATGCCACCATTCATTATCCTGACAAAAATACTTTCCCCTAGGTATCACTCTCCTTATACATTTTATAACCTTATTAGAATAAAAATCCCTGCAAGTAAAATAAGAATGGAAGTGGTTGAGTAGGAAAGAAAAATATGTCAGTCATTCAGTCAATCAATAAACAATTATGAAGGCCTTACTTGGTGCTACAAGTTGTGCTGAGCCCTGGGGGTTACAAAGAAAGTCCATGTCCTTGATCTGAAGAAGCTTACATTTGAATGGAAGGACAACATGCAAACAAACTTGTACATACTACATGTATATAGAGTAAATGGGAGGTAATTGCATAGGAAAGACATTAGAAATAAGGAGACAGGTAGAGCAGGCATCAAGAAAGACCTATTTTAGATGGAGGTATTAGCATTTGGTCCTGAAGGAGATCAAGGAAGTCAGAAGGTGAGGATGAGATCATGTTGCTGTTATTGTTTGGTCTTTTTAGTCAAGTCTGACTCTTCATGACTCAATTTGGGGTTTTCTTGGCAAAAATACTGGAGTACTTTGCCATTTCCTTCTCAAATTCATTTCACAGAAGAAGAAACAAAGGCAAACAGGGTTAAATAACTTGCCCAGGATCTAACAGCTTTAAGAGTCTGAGGTCATATTCGAATACATGCCTTCCTGACTTCAGACCAAGCCCACTGTCCACTGTGTCATTCAGCTGACCAGAGTTGAAGAGAAAGAGTCATTGCGAACTATACTCCAAAAGTCACTAAACTGTGAATACACCAACGATGAAAAATGCTACTGTTCTGACAGAGATCAGAGGTACTCAGGATTAAGAATGAGATGAATTCTGGAGGTCCTGGCCAGTGTGGGAATCTCTTCTACTTGATTATTATATTTTTAGTAGGATTTTCCTTATCTTTTCCATTTTTTTAAAGTAAGGAGTGGGAAGCAGGAATTGGGAGTGAAATTATTGAGAGGTAAATGAATTATTTACCTGAAAGAAAAGAAAAATGGAATAAAAATTATATTTAAAAAAAAGGTACACTGAACTTGGAGACATGACGGAACAGGACGACCTGCCATACTTACTCATTGTATTAACTTGTAAAAACCATTCATTTGATGTCTATGAGTCTCAGTTTCTTCATCTATTAAATGGGGATAATAATATCTCCAGTTCTTGCCTCACAAAATTTTTGTGAGGCTCAAATAAGATAATATACTTTTTTTTTAAACCCTTGTACTTCGGTGTATTGTCTCATAGGTGGAAGATTGGTAAGGGTGGGCAATGGGGGTCAAGTGACTTGCCCAGGGTCACACAGCTGGGACGTGGCTGAGGCCGGGTTTGAACCTAGGACCTCCTGTCTCTAGGCCTGACTCTCACTCCACTGAGCTACCCAGCTGCCCGCGATAATATACTTTTTAAATAAAAAAAAGTTTAAAATAAAGGTCATCTGGTTATAATTGATGGATAGATTGTAGGGTGCTGAAACATAAATTGTGAACAAAAAGATTCTCAGCAACAAATAGCAGCTGTCATAGCATTTAGGATAGAATAAGAACAGACCAAAACTAGAAATAGAAATTCTAGCCAATGGGATTTATATTCTGTTATCTGAAAAAGCAATCACTGCAATGGAATTTATTTACAGAATTATCCTACTTGATACAAACGTTATAATCTATTAAAAGAATAAATAGATTTAGAGAAAAAAAAGAAAAATGTCCTATAGATGTTTTATAATTTATGGCAAATAATTTTTCTCACAAAATTCCTTTAAAGTGTTAAAGCAGAGATTATTATACCCATTTTATAGATTAAGAAACTGAGACTCAGAGGAGTGCAGTGATTTTTCACTATTGTCTGTCAGAGAAAGAACCTAACTCAGCTCTCCTAACTCTTATTTTCTATACTCTTTCCCCCATTATATCACACCAGTCTGGATTTCACTGCTTTGAGCAGATGGTATATTATCAACACAGGACAAAGAGAAAACAGATTTTTTTCCAATGACAGAGAGAGATAAGAATTCCTATTTTGTTTCTGTTGCCTCTCTCAAAAAATAACTTTCTTTGATGCAGAATAGAAATGGCAAAGAGGGAATTAAAACCCGATAAGTGAGGAAATAGTAAGAGAAGATCATTTCTCTACATGACTTCAAATTTCCTAACCCAGACAAAATACAGTCATGCCCCGTTTAATGATGTTAATTGGTTCTCCAAAAAGCATATTAAGCAAAACAGCATGATGAGGTGGGGGTTAGGGTTAGTTCCATAAGGAAAATATTTTAAATGGAAGAACAACATTGTGGCCAGGTTTTGTAATATTATAGTGGAATTTCATCATCATATGTTAATGAGTTCTTATGAAGTTACATTGTCCAGGGCAATGTTTTTATGGGATATACTATATATACTCCGAGCTACTTCTAGAAAATGTGCATTAGTGCCTGGCATAAAATAAAAGTTTATTGAATATTGATTAAGTCTGGAACTACTTTTAGTGGCTACAGAGTTACAGTGAGGAACAAAAAAAGAATTAAGACATTGGGGGTAAGCAAATGTTAGACTAATTTCCAAAAAGAATAAAAAAAAAATCTTGGTGGGGATCTGAGAAGTTTATTAAAGGACATTTGTTAGCATGAGGGACAGTATGATATAAATAAATAGAAATATGGCCTAAGGACCAGAAAATATCCTGTCTCTGACAGAATAGACCCTGGATAAGTCATTTAAATTCTCAGTGTTCTCCTCAACCTGTAGAGATACTCTAGAGATGGTATCTGTTAAGTTTTTTCTTCCTTTGTTCCTTTGTTCCTTTTTCTTTTCTTTCTCCCTTTCTTTTGTCCTTTCTTTCTTTCCTTTCTTCGTTTTCCTTCCTTCCTTCCTTCCTTCCTTCCTTCCTTCCTTCCTTCCTTCCTTCCTTCCTTCCTTCCACTCTTATCTTCCATCTTAGAACCAATACTATGTATTGGTTGTAAGGTAGAAGAAAGGTAAGGGCTAGGCAATGGGGGTTAAGTGACTTGCCCAAAGTCACACAACTAGGAAGTGTCTGAGGCCAGATTTGAACTCCCCACTTCTTGTCTCTGTTTCTGGCTCTCTACCTAACTTCCCCCTATTCAGTTGTTTTTCAGTCATGTCTGATTCTTCATGATCCCACTTGGACTTTCTTGGCAAAAACTTTACAGTGCTTTACTATTTCCTTCATCAGCTCATTTTATACATTAGGAAATGGAGGCAAACAGGGTAAAGTGATTTACCTAGGGTCACTGAGTTATTAAATATCAGAGACTAGATTTGAACTCAGGTCTTCCTGACTCAAGGTCTGGCCTACTAGCCACTGGGCAATATAACTTTCTTCATCCTAGAGTTCCCTACACCAAGGAAATCACAGTCCCAGCTCCACCTAGTGAACATTTAGAAAACAAAGCTGCAGTCACAAATATTTGACTTCTTAAGACAGTGCTGTTAATTTTTTTTTTTTAAAAAAAAACTGGAACTACTAAGGTAATGATAAAAAATGTGACTATTAGTCTGTTACAAGAGGGAAATGCTTTCTAACAATGTTGAATTGTTTAACAATTGGCTTTCCCTGATTAGGGATATGATTAGGGTTTTGATGTTAAAAGATCACTCTACTGCAAATATGAATAACATAGAAATAGGTTTTGAACAATCATACATGTATAACCCAGTGGAATTGCTTGTTGCCTTTGGGAAGGGGGAGGAGAGAGAGGAGAAGGTGGGAGAGAAGATCTTGAATCATGTAACCAAGGAAAAAATATTCTAAATAAAAATTAAAAATAAAACAATTGGCTCTACCTCCCTATAAAAGTAACATACTTTTAAGTTTAATCTGAATTATTAACATTTTCTTCAACATTTCTTAATCAGCAAAACAAATAAACAAAAATCCAGCATTGATTAGTATCATTTCGCAGTTTCTGAGGTGTAAACAGTGACGTTAAAATTTTAAGTGTAGGGAACGGCTAGGTGGCTCAGTGGATTGAGAGTCAGGCCTAGAGATAGGAAATGTTGGGTTCAAATTTGACTTCAGATACTACTTAGCTGTGTAACCCTGAGCAAGTCACTTAACTGTCATTGCCTAGCTCTCACCATTATCCTTGGAACCAGTACACAGTAATGATTCTGAGATGGAAGGTGAAGGTTAAAAAAAAAAAAATTAACAGTGGCTCAAGAACTGGTTTGAATTGATTCTAGCCCATCATTGAAAGTTCCAGCCATGTATTATACATTTCAGATAATGGCCAAAGTAATGTTAATATACATCAAAAAGATATACATTGGCATATTGGAAAGAGAACCAAACTTCTTGACAAGATGGCTATCTAAATGGAAGGTAGAATGTCCAGCTCTCACTTAACCCAGAAATTCACAGCAAACCCAGTAATGATCAAGAAATCCAATGAGAATATAAAGTCAGTGACTTTCTCCATCCCAAAATTACACAATAGGTCAACCTGAAGCCCAAGGACAATTAGATAAAAGATTTCTGGCAAAGCCAGTACCAGCTTCTGGGAGGACCCAGTGTGTCAGGAGATGGACCATGTTCAAATGTGAACTCAAACTCTTAGTATCTGTGTGATCCTGGGCAAGTCACAACCCAATTTGCCTCCATTTCCTCATCTGTTAAATGAGTTGGAGAAAGAAAGAGCAAATCACACAAGCACCTTTGCCAAGAAAACCAGATATGAGGTCACAAAAAGTTAGACATGACTGAAAAACAATTTAACAATGTGAGATTATATTTTTAAAGGCCTTAAACAATACCTGGCACATTGGAGGTACTTAATAAATCCTTCCTACATTGTGGATATAGTGTTGCATGTGGAATTAAGAAAACATAGCTTTAAATTTCATCTTTGACACTAATTATTTAATTCCCAAAGATGTCACTTTAAACTTCTCAGAATCTGTGAGCCTGTTTTCTGCTATATAAAATGTGGGAAGTTGAACTCAATGTCCTTAAGATTCTTTTCTTCTTAATCTTAGGACTTTATATAATAAATTTTCTGGTATATTCTGCTTGTCCTTAAAACCTTCTAGAAAGAAGAAACTAAGATAGATAACAAAAGCTTCTCATAATTTCTTTCCGAATCTCATGGAACAGATTTAGACCATATGATGTTATCATTAGGGAGAGTCATTGTTAGCAGAGTGATTATATCCAGAAAGACCATATACTTCCAAAGCTGTATTACTAGATTGATATTAACCTGGTTGGGGGAGGAGAAGGGTTGAGGAGTTCTGTTCTTAGCCTTCTCCTGTTCAATGATTTGATCAATGAAATGGATAAAGAAATAAACAGTAAGGTTAATCAAAATTTTGTGAAATAACTATGTTTTGGATGGCAGAATCAGGATGCAGAAAGATATGAAAAGGCTAGAAAAAAAAGAAATGTAATAAGATGAAATATAGTAGAGATAAATGTAAAGTCTCACCTTTAGGTTTAAGAAATTAGGTACAACATACATGATAGAGGAGACATAGTTTAACAATAATTTATGAGAAAAGTATTTAAGGGGTTTAGTTCATCATGAGTTCCTAAGATCTATATTGGAGGCAAGAACCATGTAGATGAGATCACAAATCCCTTGGGAGTATTAAAAGTTCAGCATGTAGCAGCAGTGTGATGTGGATGCCAACAAATCTAATGTGATCTCTGGCTGACTTAGTAGAGGTAGAAAGTAACTTCTTAAGAAGGGAGATAGTGCTTTCAATGTACTATGAAGTGCTGAAATAACAATTTTCTTTTTCAATCTTTTTAAAATTCCCTCCATCTATTTTATAGACAGAAGAGATAGCAAAATGTCGCAGCTAGTAGGACAATCAAAAAGCCTTGAGTTCAAGCCCTGTCTCTGACACAGATCTTTCTGACCATGGGGCAGCTAGGTGAATTAGTAGAGCTCCAGGACTGGAGTCAGAAGGATCTGAGTTCAAATCTGCATTCAGACCCTTATTAAATGTGTAACCCTGGGCAAGCCATTTAACCCTATTTGTTCCAGTTTCCTCATCTGTTTAAAACAACAGAAAAAGCAGGAAAAGGAAATGGCAAACCACTGCAAAAACTCTTGGTTTTTGTCAAGAAAACCCCAAATGTGGTTATTAAGAGTTGGACATGACTAATCAACTAAGCAACTAACAATAACAGCTGCCTAAATTGGGCAAATCAATTAACTTCTCAGTATCCAGGTCAACTTTCTAAGAATTTTCAGTTCACAGAATTGTTTAAGCATAGTATAGGAGACCATTTGTCAAGAATGTAGTAGAGGGGGCAGCTGGGTAGCTCAGTGGATTGAGAGTCAGGCCTAGAGACAGGAGGTCCTAGGTTCAATTCCGGCCTCAGACACTTCCCAGCTGTGTGACCCTGGGCAAGTCACTTGCCCACCCTTACCACTCTTCCACCTAGGAGCCAATACACAGAAGTTAAGGGCTTAAAAAAAAGGGATATAGTAGAAAGGGGGCAGCTTATGATTTAGGAGATTGAGAGGTCTAGAGTTGGGAGGCCTTGGATTCAAATATGACCTCAGATACTTCCTACTGTGAAATCCTTGGCAAGTTACTTAATCTCCATTTCCTAGCTCTAACCACTGTTCTGTCTTGGAACCAATGCACAGTACTGATGCTAAGATGGAAGGTAAGGGTTGGGGGAAAAAAAGAGTGTAGTAGAAGGGATTTTTATACTTGGAGGGAGTTGGGCTAAGGGGCCTCTTAAGATCCAAATTTCTTGATTATAAGCAATCAAACTCTGATAGAAAAGCTAAAGAAAATGTGTAAACGGAAGAACATTATTTTTTTTAATCGTCTTGGCAACTGGAACTTTTCTTACACCCAACTTGTATATACTACATGACTATGTGCTACTCTTGACTTTCTAGAGGGAAAGATGCCAACTACAGGCTTTTATGGCAGCTGGCTCTCTAAAGCAGCTGGAAGAGCTGTGTGGTAGGGACAACTGTCTGACATGCCAATGAAAATATGCCAAACTTCTATATTTAGAACATATGCCATAGAGCATGCAACTTGGATTTTTAGGACTGGGTCTTTGGAGATTTTTTAAAATAGTGCTGGAAGCAATGAAGGAAATCATCTAGTGTCCAACTCTTACTCCATCCTATTTTTTTTACAGATAAGGAAACTAAGGCTCAGAAAAAGAAATGGCATATCCACAATCCCCAGTCATGAAGGGATACAGTATTTTAACCAAGAGCTCCTTATTCTAAGTATAGGGCCATTTTGATTGTAGCAATTCAGAAGACCTTTATTTTAATCTAGTCATTTTTATTACCAAATAGTTTTTATGATATTGGCCAAAAGAGTGTGTGTTTAAGATGCATTTTCCTTAGACTAGATAATCGTTCAACTCTCATCCAAGATCTTATCTTCTAAAAGCTTATGTTCATGAGGCTGCTACCTTTGTTCTATCAAGGAGTTCCATTTTTTAGTATAATCTGTTTGTTGTTGTTCAGTCCTTTCTCATGTGTCTGACTCTTTGATCCCATTTGGGGTTTTGGCAAAGATTCTAGAGTGGTTTGACATTTTCTTCTCTAGGTCATTTTACAGATGAGAAAATTGAGGCTACCAGGGTTAAGTGACTTGCCCAGAGTCACACAGTGAGTAAGTGTCTGAGATCAGATTCGAACTTAGGATGATTGGTCTTTCTGACTCCAGACCCAGCACTCTATCTACTGTGCTACCTATTTTAAATGTAGATATACAATCTATATCCATATCAATAAGTATTAGAGAAACTACTTTTAAGAGAATGACATAGATAGCAATGTAAGGCTACCTGCCAAGTTAGGTAGCCCTACACTTAAGTTGTCCCCCAATGCTATAGTAGTTGAGTGACTATGAACAAGACCGTTGATCCTTCAGATCCCCATCCCTGAGTCAATTCTTCAACAGTATAACTTTCAGAGAAGTTAATGATCTGCAGGGGAAGAAGGAATCTTCACCCTAGGAGTTCCTCTAAAGTGATATTAGGTCTGGACAACAGAAACATCAGTGGATATTATACTAAATGCATTGAAGTTGAAGCTGGATATATCTCCAGACCTATCATCTAGGCAATCACTCAATTAACATTTATTAAATACCTACTATGTGCCAGGCATTGTGATAAAAGCTGGAGACATAAAGAAAGGCAAAAGACAATGCTTAATCAAAGCTTATGGATTGCTATACTAAATGAACTAAAACCCTCAACTCTTTTTTTTCCACATCAATTACTCTAAGCTAAGTTTTACCCATCATAGCTTGTTTCAATTGATTTTTTAATCCTAAATACTGGACTTCACATTTATCTCTTCTTAATTTCACCTTCCTAGATTTGACCCATTTTACTGGCTTAAGTAATAAACTTAGTAGTTTATTAAGGTCTCTTGATCTCAATATTAATTAGGCTAGAATAAATATTGCTCCTTAAGAATCATGTCCAGATCATGGAATACTACTGGGCTATATGAAATGATATAAGCAAGATGAGTTCAGAAAAAGCTGGCAAGATCTGCGGGAACTGATGCAGAGTGAAATAAGCAGAACTGGGAGAACATTGTACACAGTAACAGCAATATTGGACTATGACTATCTGTGAAAACTTGGTTACTCTCAGCAAGGCAATGATCTGAGACAATCCTGAAAGACATGATGGAGAATGCAATCCACCTCCTGAGAAAGAACTATTAGTGTCGTCTTTCACAGCAGTGTATTTATGGTTTATTTTGAGGTTTTGGTTATGTATGACTTTGATCTTACAACAATGACCAGTATGGAATTGTGTTTTGCAATGACAATTTAAAAAAGTGAAAAAAAAATCATGTCAAAGCAGGGCTTAATACAAGGTTCTGAAAATATCTCCTCCATGGCACAGCGAATTTATGTTGTGTGAGGCCACAAAAATTCAAGCTAAACAATGAAATATAAATTTAATTTGAGATAGTCTTTTTACAGTGATATTTTATTTTTAAAGGCATATTTTCCACTCATAGATATGGATTATAGCCTGACATAACAATGAAAAGGGAGAATACATCTTTGTGTCTTCTGCATCTTGTCTAGACCAGTTCAAAGATTAAAAAGTCTGAATTCCATATCTTCCAGGGTCTTGGCTCTGATTGTACTTAACCCATAAATGTGAGTTTTTAACAAATTTATACTTCAGAGGGCTAGGCCAAATCCCACATTTGGATGGGTCTCCACCCCAACCCCCTAACCCCAAGTTTCAGTACCGAGACAAGTTTCAGCCTGAAGTAAGTTTTTATTGCCTCCTCATAAACCCTTGAATAATAGGGTTTACAACACAAGTGCTAATGCAGCCATAATTATATTGGTGCAAACACATTGTCATAGCTCTATGGCATATGTATATATAAATGACTAAGAGAAACCAGCTGCTTCCAAGGCAAGAACTGCAGCCCATAGCAACTATGGAGTTAGTCCACACTTCTCAGTAACTTGAACCCTCCTGACTGTAAGTTACACACCCTATAAATCACCTCAGAAGATGACATGTTCTACCACTCATATCAGAAAAGCACTCCATTCCACAGCCAAGCCATAAGCTTTCATAAGAGCCACAGAGATGACAGGGATGCTTCCTGATGATTATGGCTGCCATTGGTTTTCTATTGGAATTAATCTAGATTAAAAAAAGCAAATTTGTTGCCTATGTGTCTTTTTTTTCTTAAGGGGGAAAATTTTATCAATATGGTGAACTCTCTGTGTGAAAATTCTATCAAAAACCCTCTCCCCACATGCCTATCTGAAACTGCCCATAACTTTTGATCTTAAGGTAGTCACCTAGGACCTGACAATTTTAGGGATTTCCTCTCAGTCACACATGTGGATATGTCAGAAACAGGTCTTGAACCTTCTCCAAAGATAGCCAGCTATCTACTACAACATACTGTCTCTCTTGCTCCTTTAGATCTCTGATTTAATTGCTATAGAAAATTCCTTTTGGGCTTTAAAAGACTGTCTGCCTTTTGATCCAGCCATACCACTGCTGAATTTATACACCAAAGAGATAATAAGGAAAAAGACTTGTACAAAAATATTTAGTCACACTCTTTGTAGTGGCAAAAAACTGGAAAACGAGGATATGCCCTTTAATCGGGGAATGGCTGAACAAATTGTGGTATCTGTTGGTGATGGAATACTATTGTGCTGAAAGGAATGATGAACTGGAGGAATTCCATGTGAACTGGAAAAACCTCCAGGAACTGATGCAGAGTGAAAAGAGCATAACCAGGAGAACATTGTACACAGAGATGGATACACTATGGCACAATCAAATTTAGTAGACTTTTCTACCAGTAGCAATGCAATGACAGGACAGTTCTGAGGGACTTATGAGAAAGAATGCTATCCACATCCAGAGAAAGAACTGTGGGAGCAGAAACACAGAAGAAAATCAACCGCTTGATCACATGGGTCGATGGGGATATGATTGGGGATGTAGACTGTAAACAATCACCCTAGTGCAAATATCAATAATATGGAAATAGGTCTTGATCAATGACACATGTAAAACCCAGTGGAATTGCTCATTGGCTATTGGAGGTGGTGGGAGAAGGGGAGGGAAAGAACATGAGTCATGTAACCATGACTTCTAAATTAATTAATTAATTAAAATTTTCAAGTCCCCCCCCCAAAAAAAAATTCCTTTTGCCAATGAAGATAAACAAACATTCTTTGAATCAGTTTTTTATTTTTTATTTTAATTTTCAGTTTGAAATTCCAGCCTTCCCGCCACCTCTCCCTGACCTATTGTCAAGGCAAGAAATATGATAACCATTATACATATGAAGTCTTGTAAAACATATTTCTTCATTTGCAACATTAGTCATGCAAAAAAAATCGAGAAAAATAAAGAGAGAAGAAATACGGTTCAATAGACACTCAGAGTTTATCAGTTCTCTCTCTGAAGGTTTACAGCACTTTTAAAAAAAAAAAACATGAGTCCTTTAAATTGTGGCAGATCATATTATTGATTAGAGTAGCTAAGTCTTTCACATTTAACAATAGTTAAAATATTGCCATTCCTGTGTATAATGTTCTCCTAGTTTTGCTCAACTCACTTCGCATCAGCTCATATAAGTTTTCCCAGGTTTTCCTGAAACCACCCCTCTCATCATTTCTTTTAGCATAGTAGTATTCCATCACAACCATATACCACAATTTGTTCAGAAGGGCAGTCTTTCATGTCTACCTTTTGACCCAGCCATACCACTGTTGGGTTTGTACCCAAAAGAGATAATAAGGGAAAAGACACATACAAAAATATTTAAAGCTTTGTTTTTTGTGGTGGCAAAAAATTGGAAAATGAGGGGGTGTCGGTCAATTGGGAAATGACTAAACAAATTGTGTTATCTTATGGTGATGGAATACTATTGTGCTCAAAGGAATGATGAACTGGAGGAATTCCATGTGAACTGGAAATACTTCTAGGAACTGATGCAGAGCGAAAGGAGTAGAACCAGGAGAACATTATACACAGAAACCGAAACATTGTGGCACAATCCAAAGTACTGGACTTCTCTACTAGTTGCAATGCAATAACCCAGGACAATTCAGAGGAACTTATGAGAAAGAACACTATCCACATCCAGAGAAAGAACATGCAGAAGAAAAACATGATCGATCGCATAGTTCAATGGGGATTTGATTGGGGTTTTGATGTAATAGATCACTCTACTGTAAATATGAATAACATGAAGATAGGTTTTGAACAATGATACATGTACAATCCAGTGGAATTGCTTGTCAGGTCCAGGAGGAGGGGGGAAGAGGGGTGGAAAAAATCACGAATCGTAACTATGGAAAAAATATTCTAAATAAAAAAATAAAAATAAAAAAGAAGAGCAGTCTTTCAATTTCCAATTCTTTATCACCACAAAATTACAACTAATATTCTTACAAAATTTCCTAAATCACTGAGAGGTTAAATAACTTGCCAGCATCATATAGCTCGTATGAATCCAAAGCAGAATTTGGACCCTATGTCCTCTGAGGTATGCTTGCCAACTACTCTATTATATTGTTTCTCTGCATAGAAACTAGATAGAGGAATAAAAACAAAGAAACCTAAGCAGATTGTGATTTCAGTATTTCATAGATTTTTTTTCCTTTTTTTGAAAACAGAGTTCATCCAAAATGGTATGGATTGATGACCATTTCAGCTCATGCACACATATGCATGTACACTGTATACACACATTCACATACATGCTAGAACCAAAATCCAAATTCATGGTCACAGAATCCTGTAAAAAAGGAAAATGAGGAACTATCAGCAATTCCTTTATCCTTCATAAAATATATCAAGACATCCCTTTTCCTAGATGCCATTTTCTTTCTTGACTCCTTTTTAACATTTCCTGTAAAACACTTCAAAATTTGTCTTTTCCATGGAAGTTTCTTTCACAACCAAGAGCAATTCCTAGTCATTAGACTAGAAAAATCTTTAAAAGTTCCTTCAACAATTTAAATAACTAGTTCCTCTCACCTCCATTTACACCAAATCCCCAAGGCCAGCAAGAAGTGCATGCTTTTTCTTCTCCCCTAAAATTCTAAACCTTGGTTTCCAATTAGGCATTCAAAGACCAAAACATTTAACCATGGAGAACCCTCTCCAAAGAGTTAGATGGGAAATGTTTTGAATTAAAAATCAATGAGAAAAACATCATTTATCTTTGACTTTCCCCAAAATAGCTTGCCTGCTTTAATGACATGATTTCTAGATGCCATACTGAAAGAACAGACTCAGGCACAGCACATCTGTCTTCAGAGACTTTAGTGCTCTGAAGAATGCTATTAAATCAGCAAACAATCTATAAAGCCCCTTAAAGAAAATGCTTTCCAACTGCCCTTTCCCATTGTCCCAGTTTTAATCCTAAAACAAATACTTCAAATCTGAATCTGGTTCCCCATAGAATCAGTTTAACCCTTGAGTTCTACAAGCCAGCTTGGTTGCATGGTTGTTCACTTTCTTCCTCTCCCCTTGGAATATAGCTGTTAGTTCACTACATGGCTAGGTAGATGGGAAGGAAACATAAAGAAATCTAGCAGGAGACTAGATCAGTGATTGTATATAAAACTTCCATGGTTTGGAGAAAGCTCCTCTCTGGAAAGCATCATGGTACAGAACTCACTGACTGAAATTCAATCACTGAACTTCCATGGACCTCAGTTTCCCCAATTTTAAAGGATCTAAACTATGCCTCTGTGGACCCTTCCAGCTTTAAATTGACAATCCTGTGCAACTTCTGCAAAGTTGGTCAGGTTCATAGATTAGTATATCATTTAAATATAAATATTGCATTTAAGCAATAGCCATGTGGTACAATAGATAGAAAACTGGGTCCGGAGTTAAGAAGACTCAACTCAACAACAATTCCTGTTTTCAAATTTGGCCTCAGATACTTCCTAGCTGTGTGACCCTGGTCAGAAAGTAAGGGTTAAAAAAAATAGTCCAACACTATAAATCAGGACTTAACTTTTTTGTTTCATTGATAATCTAGACTTTAGAAAGTGATGTAGAAAATGTTAATGATGTAAATGAAATTTTAAAATGCCTCATGTATCGTTTTTCTGGGAGGCGGGAGAAATCTTGTTTTTAAACATTTACTATCACCCACTGAACCTGGCAGAGTTGTTTCACCTACCAAAGTCCCAGGCAACTCTCTAAAAATTTAAATGACAGAGATGGTACTAATACGCATTGGAGGACAGTTTCTTCACAAGGAATTTCTTATACAAACAAAATCACAGTTCTTTAAATTTTTTTTAAAATTTTAACAAATTTCCACATGAGTTTTCCAAAGTTATACAATCCAAATTGTCTCCCTCTCTTCTTCCCTTTCCCACCCAGAGCTGGCAAGCAATTTAGTCTGGGTTATACATGTATTATCACGGAAATATGTTTCCATATTTTTCCTTTTTGTAAGTGTGTAATCTTATAAAACCAAAACCCCAAAACAAAAATCCAAATAAACAAGTTATAAATCTAATGCTTTCATCTTCATTCCTACTCCAACAGTTTTTTCTCTGGAGGTGGATAGCATTCTTTTTCTTTAGTTCCTCAGAATTGTTCTGGATCAGTATATTGTTGTTAGTAGCAAAGTCCACAATATTGCTGTTACTGTGTACAATGCAAAATTACTTCTTGACTAATTCTAACATCAATAAATAATAGTGTGATACATTTTTGTTTTTCTTATTGGTTTTACTATATGGTATCTCATGGTTATTGGTTACAAACCAGTAGTGTTAACCACCAGGTATTACCAATACTCTAATGGCTCAGTGAACTCATCAATTTCAATACTATCTTGAAATGTAGAAATTGCAAGCATCCATTTCTGCCCACCTTATGCACCTTTCTTCCCTGACTTCCATGTGCTCATCACAGAAGTTCGACCAAAGTTGCAAACTATATTGCCCAAAAGTGAAAATAAATTTTTAAAAGCTACCTAATCCAGAAAGAAGGACATAGACTAAAATGAAATTGTTCATCTGTTGACCTAATGATAGACTTTCAGCAAACTCAAAATTTGTATCTGGGAAAAGTAAAACCATAGTTCAGCTCATACTTTATTTCTGTTCTCTAAGAGTGACCTGAAACTCAGAAACTATTCCTTGTTTGCCTTTCTTAAAAGCAAAATAGAAGACCAGACCAAATTAAGAGTAATCCACTGGAAAGAAAGCAAGACATCAGAGATGAAAAACATAGAGCTTTAGGCACAACAGTCTACTATAAATACACTATGGTGCCCACTGAGTGTTAAACAAATGGCCAGGGTGGTAGAAGTGTAGACTCTGGGCTTCTGATCAAAAATTTCAGAATGGGATTTCTTAGCCTTTTGTGAAGTTGCAAAATAAAATTCCATTCCTTTCTGTTGCTCTCCTTTTATTTCAAGCAGCTGCTTGGGGTCATATTTACTCCATGGGTTCAAGTTATGGAGGGTAGGATAAATAATTCCAAAAATTCTGAATATATCCAATTTTAAAAATAAGCATCTTGTGGCACTAAACTAAAAAACTTAATAGATAAAAAAGAAAAGAAAGAGAGAAAAGAAACTAATGAAAGTGTATGTTCTATACACCAGAGGGCCAGAATTTTTTTCTTACCCAGTTAATTAATCGTTTAACACAATCGTACATCATTTACAGACATGTGTACTGGCTTCACCACATTTTAGTGTTAGAAGAGACTTCAGATTCCCTAGACCAATCCTTATTGAACTCTAATTTCTTCTAGATCAACCCTGAGAAGTGGTTAGTTAGACTCTGCTTAGAGACCTCCAATAAAAGAAAATTCAACAGTATGGAGTATATCAGAGGTAGCAGGTGGTTCAGTGGAAGACTTGAGTTCAATTCTGAATACAAATATTTACTAGTTGTATGACTCTGGGCAAATAAACCTGCATTTCTCTCCATTTCCCCAATTGTAAAATGTAGATAATAATATGACCTATCTCCCAAGATGGTGGAAGGACAAAATGAGATAATATTTTAAAGTGCCTGGTATAGAGTATACACTTACTACCTTTCCCTACTATACAACCAGTTATTAGGAATTTGGTCCAAAATCAATCTTTCTAAAATTCAATCAATCACACAATCAATAAGCATTTATTAAGGGCCTACTATGCGCCAGACTCATAGTTCTATCCTGAGGGACCAACCGAAACAAGTCTTATTTCTCTTCCACAAGATAATCCTTTAGATAGTCAAAGATAGCTACCTTACACTCCTCAAATATCCTTTTTGCCCAACTAAATATCCTTAAGTTCTTCAACATTGATCAATATAGAATGCTTTAAGATAATGATATCAAACTCAAATAGACATGATCCTTATAGACCACATATTGATTAAGAAAACAAGTTAATATTGTATTGTATTACATTTTTATTTTTTTTGTTAAATATTTCCAAAATATATTTTAATCTGCTAAGTTGGGGCCAGGAATTGAGAGTATAACATCTCTCCTATAGGGGCTCTTTAATCACTCAGTAAAAAAAGACATTCATTATGCACCAATTTATTATGTGCAAGGCACTGGAGATACAAAGAAAAGGCAAAAGATGGTTCCTTGTTCTCAAAGAGCTAATAGGAGAAACAATACTCAAACAAAATATGTGCAGGATAAATGGAGAAAAACCAAAAGGAAGCCACTAGAATTAAGGGGAATCAAGAAAGGCTTCTAGTATAAGAGGGATGTTAGCTGGGACTTAAAGCAAGCTGAGTAAGTAAGAAGACAAAGATGGGGAGAGGGAGATTTCTAGGCACAAAGGAGAGCTAATTAAAATGTCTGGAGACTAAAGATGGAGTGCCTTGCTTGAGGAATAGCATGGAGGTCCACGTCATGGGATAGCAGAAGATAGTACGTAGTAGAGAATAAGGTATAAGAAGACTGTTCAAGTTTGCTAAATGGTTTGGCAAAGAGCAGACTACAGGAGGACTGCTACTTTCTTTATTTTGAACACTATGCCTCTCAGTTAGGTCTAAGATCATGGGCGACCATATTTCTCACTATGATGTCACATTCTTGATTCACAAGTTTTCAGGAGACAAAAATCTCCATATTGCTTGCACATAAACTACTGTCTTATCATCGTCCCCTCCACTATCCTGCTTTTATGTGTTTAAGGGATACTAACTGAATATATAAAATGAAATATTTAATTCAAACTGCTACAGAGCAGTGAAGTGGAGGAGTGTAACCATCTTTATATCATATTATTCTAACATCATTTAGTTTTCTGTTGGTTGTGAGATGTTGGGTATAATGTAGGGGCATTCCTCTAAAAGAATACCAATGAGGCTATGGGAGGAGGGAGGAAACAGGGGAGGGAAAGAACATGAATCATGTAACCATGGAAAAATATTCTAAATTAATCAATGAATAAATAAATAAAAAGGAAAGGAAAGGAAAGAAAAAAGAAAAGGAAAGAAAAGAAAAGAATACCAACGAAAATTGTTGTTGTTCATTTGTGTCCAACTTTTTTGGATCCTTTTTGGGGTTTTCTTGGCAAAAACATGGGAGTAGTTTGCTCTTTTACCTCTCCAGGTCATTTTTACAGATGAAGAACTGAGGCAAACAGAGTTAAGTGATTTGCTCAAAATCACACACCTAGTAAGTGTCTGACGCCAGACTTGAACTCAGGAAGATTAATCTTTCTGATCTCAGGCCCAGAAGATTATCCACTCCACCATCTGTACCTTTTCTTCATTCTGTCAATCCTCAAATTAGAAAAAAAAAATTTAGGAAGGAAATGGGTACTTGGAGGTGGCATTCGGTAGGGTAAGAGTAGTGCTTACTGGAAAGGATTCTGCCAGGATTGTTCCTATTTTCAGCCTGCTCAAGTTTCTACAGAACAACTCATTGGAGCTTTCATGAGTCATCTGCTACTGAATATATAAAGCCCCCATTGCTTAAATAGCATGAATGAAAAAAAAACCAACAGATCCGTACAATAGTAAAGCTGGAAGGGATTCTGTGAATTCCACATTCAATTAAGATGTCTTAAATGCCTACTATGCACTTACTTAGCTTGTGTTAAGCACAAGGGGAGATAAAATTTTGATAAGACACCATTTTTTTTCTCTCTGGAGTCTTAGACTCTAATTGAAACCCTTCATTTTAAACGTGGGACAATGGAGTAAGAATCACGGGGATGAGCAAAAATATGTTTTCATTGCTAGGACACAGAGGATGGAAATGAAATGAGATACACGAAAGAATCCTTACATCACTTTTTCCCTAGCTTGGTGCCAATGCTAAAGTGTATTTTGTGAACACTAGACCTTTGAGAGAATCATGAGTCAGTACGTGTAAAATGCATTATGTTCCTAAGATAAAAGGTGTGGTATAAGCAGAGATAATGATTACAGGCCAATCCCACGATGAGATAACCAATATGTAAAACTCTAAACTTGCAGGATTACAGAAAACCCAGCACTGAAATCCATTTTAGTCCTTTTCCTAGCTGCCATTTTCTTCCTTCTGCCAGTCCTCTGATCGCCAAAAAGAATGTTGTAAAGGGAATCGGTTCTAGGAGGGGGCATTCACTAGGGGTCGTAGTGTTGTAAAATTTCTATTGAGGTTCTGCACCCTGAATCAGACATAACTCCAACTTTTTAGGCTACCTGTTAGGACTGGGATGATAGATTCTGGCAGGATGTTGTGAAGTAGATACATTGGTCTGATCCATGATGGAGGACTCCTTGAAGGGGGTGAAGAGGAAAGGGAGGGGACAAGAATTTATTAAGCATCTACCACATGCTAAGCACTTTATAAATATTTCATTTTATCCTGACAATAACCCTGACAGGTCGGTGTTATTATCCCTATTTTATAGCTGAAGAAACTGAGGTAGACAGTGGTTAAATGGCTTGCCCAGAATTTTGAGTGCAATTCTTTCTGATTCTGGGGCAGCATGGTGGATAGAGTGCTGAGCCTGAAGATGATTCTTCCTGAGTCCAAATTTGGCCTCAGACTCTTACTCTCTGTGTGACCCTGGGAAAGTCACTTAATCCTGTTTGCCTTAGTTTCCTCATCTATAAAATGAGCTGGAGAAGGAAATGGCAAACTATCCCGATTTTTGCCATGAAAACCCCAAATGGGATCATAAAGAGTCTGATATGTCTGCAATGGCCAAACAATGACAACAATTTTCAGATCTAAGGTTTAGCTTATTATAGAAACTTAACTATAGTTAAGAACTTGGTTGAGCAGTGTTCTAACTAATTTTGTTCCTTTAGTGACTCCTTAAAGTTGAAGTTCCACAACCCGTTCCCTTAATATTGTATCTAAGTTTAAAATACAATTTAATTATAAATCATTCAAAAAATGATCCATATACAATCTGCAAAGAGTCTTTAGTCACAGGTACCATTTAAAATGAACTTTGAGATTTGCAAAGAACTTTATGCACATTCTCTCAATTAATCTCACAATAATATTCTGTGATGGTTACTGTGATCCATTGCACAGATGAAGAAACTGAAGCCCAGAGAGATTAAAAAGCCAGGGTCACTCAGCTAGTAAGCATTAGAGACTGATTCAAACCCAGTTTTTGCATTATACTATACTGCCTCTTTTAAAAAAATTAAACTATACCACTAAAATATTCCTTTTTTAAAAAAAATATTTTTCAGTTACACAGAGAAACAATTTTTCACAATTTTTTTCTGTCATTTTAGGATTCCAATTTTCTCCCTCCCTTCCTTCTGTCCCAACATCCCCCAGGCCTAATTCCCAAGGTGATAAATAGTCTGAATAAATTATACTAGTATTTTAATGCGATACATGTAGCTCGTTTCATGATAGAGGACACATTTCACACGTATAATAAAAAACTTGGAAGAAAATAAAGTGGAAGATTGCTTGCTTTGATCTGCAATCGACAGTTCCTTCTTTGGCTCTGAATAGCATTTTTCATCATAGTCCCTTGTGGATATCTTGGGAATTTGTTTTGCTGATAATGGTTTAGTCCTTCACAATTAATAACTGCATAATATTTCTGTTACTGTACACATTGTTCACCTGGTTCTGCTCACTTCATTTTGCATCACTTTATAGAAATCTTTCCAGATTTTTCTGAACTCGTTGTGTTTCTCATTTCTTATGGTGCAATCATATGCCATTACAACACATACTACAACTTGTTCATCTTTTCCCCAAATGATAGACAATCCCTCAGGTTTTAATTCTTTGTCGATACAAAAAGCTGCTAAAAATATTTTGGTACAGGCATGTCCCTTACCCTTATCTTGGATCTCTTTGGGATACAAATCTAGTAATGGTATTACTGGTTCCAAAAATAGGCATAGTTTTATGGCCCTTTGAGTGTATCACATTACTTTTGAGAAAATATTTCTTGATCTCATTTTTTTCCTTTTACTTTATATTTGTCTTCTAAAATGTTTCCCAGGCAAGGAACAGGGGACACCAAAATCTCTTCTTATGAAAAAGTCAGGACTTTGGAGTTAGGCAAAAGAGTATCAATGTTACTCTAGCCTAGGACAGGGAGGCTTAGAGAGAGATAATACAGTTTGCCTCCAAGTCATGAACTAGAGAGTGTAACTAATTAAATTATTCTAGCTCCAGAGTGAAAAAAGTATCCTATTATTTTCTTTGTAGTATGAATGGACCCAGACTTTCTAAGTTCATTCTAGGAAAGGAGTTCTTTACTTGGGTTCTCTGAGTATATTAAAAAAGTATATACTAATAACTATATTTCAATATAATTTCCCCTTGTAATTTGATGTATTTTATTTAAGAAGTTAAAAACATTATCCATGAAGGAGTCCATGGGCTTCCCCAGAATGGCAAAGGGGTCCATGATTTTAAAAAAAATTTATGAACCCTTATAGTAGGAGAATGCCAAGTCTGGGGATGTGTTGTGGTCCGTTTCTAGCTTAAATAGAGTTTAGAAGTGAGGTTTTTTTTTTTTTTTGTATTTTCTGACAAAATTTCTCTTCATTGGCTTGGCTTAGGAATTTGCCTTTAACATTTCAATCAATCAGTCAATCAGTATTTTATTAAGGACTTACAACATTCCAGGCAATGGGGGTACAAATATAAGGAATGAAACAATCCCTCAAGAAGCTTCTATTCTAATGGGGATTCAGATACATATAAAAATACATGCAAGATATATAGTCTCATAAATATGTGCATGCATATATTTATGTCCAAGCATGTAGGTATGTAGTTAGAATTGCTAAATACTACGCACTTTGGGAAGGAAGAGCACCGACAATTTGGGGATACCAGGAAACATGTTATCTGAGTATACATTAAAGAAAGGGATGCTATGAGGTGGAAGTAAGGAGGGAGGGCATTCCAGGAATAGTTGATGTTCAAGGGACAAAGACAGGAACTAGAGGACCTAAGAAACACAGAGAAGTCATGAAAAACTATTTTCTCTAAATGAGTGACCTTGGTTTGCTTGATTTGTGGATTCTGTTCCATAATACAGGCAATTCACTATTCCAAGTAACTAAAGTTGGTACCAAAAAAAAATCTCTTCCTTTCCTACTTTCTTATATTTATATAGTAATTTAAGAATTGTTAATCCTTTGATTTTGGAGGACATCTGATTCAAATCCCTCATTTTATACATGAAGAAACTGAGGCCAAAGGAAGCGAGTGATTTGCCCTTGGACACACATAAGGATCAGAGGTGGTGTATAAACATATGTATTCTGACGTGAGAATCAATGCCATTTCTACTCGCCCATACCAAATCCCTACAAAGCACTCTTCTGAGAAACTTGTGAAATTTCTTTGTTGACATGCATTAGGTAGTTCTAGCTGACCCCATTAGCTTCTATTTAGACAAGATATTCATTAAGCAATGGTTGTGTCAGTGATTCAATCCCTTCATTTTCAGGTTTGGATTCATTTACCTCACATCCATTATTGTATTTTTTCCCTTCACAAACCTTATCTTCTATTCTCTACTACTTAATGTGTGATTATATTTGGGTCCAAACAAGAACGTTTATTGTCTATGTGTGCAAAGAGCACACTCTGTGACCCTTGGTCAGGATCTCTTTCCAACATTTTAATTGAATGTGGAATTTGGGAATGAATGGAATTTTATGATTTTTTTAAAAAATGCTGAGTCTCCAGCTGATATTTTCTCCTTATAAATGGAATGTATTATTTTTTCACACTCCATGGTGTGAAAAAAATCTCTCTCAATATTCTATTATTAGTCACTGTGTTAGTGATACTTTATTCAGGTCATCAGTCTAACACTTATTTCAGTGACAACTTTACTAGGACACTTTCTCTCTATTGAATGCTTTGTTACTAATATTATGTACAGAAATACCGGAACTATTTTTTTCTTTAAGTGTTCTTAGCATGATCTTTTTTTTTATCCTCAAGAGTCTAGACAGTCATAAACAAAATACTGAGAGCAGATAAGATAGCTATTTATTACATACAAAATACAGAATGTATCAAAGATCTAGAATTATAGAATCTATACGTTATAAGAGGAATTAAAATAAAAGTATGTCTTTCAGGGCATAGAATGATCAGGAATTATTGGTTAATAATTTGCATAGAAAAATATTTCTAGGCACCTAAGTGACATAGTTGATAGAGTCTCAAGTGGGAAAGATTCCTCCTCCTGAGTTTAGATTTAGGCTCATACACTTACTAGCTATGTAACACTGGGTAAGTCATTTAACCCTGCTGACCTCAGTTTCCTCATTTGTAAAATAAGCTGGAGAAATAAATGGCAAAGCATTCCAGTCTCTTTGCCAAATTGGGTCACAAAGAGTTATACATGTCCGAAAAAAATTGAACAACAAAAAAAATTTGCATAGAAAATAAAATCAGAGTCCAGTACTCACTGGATGTGCTGGAACTAGCATGAAAAGGGATCTTTTCCTGAATGGTCTAATCATGGGAATATGGTTGGACCCAATCACAAAATTGTAGAAAAACAGAAAAATTTGAAGAAAAAATAATCATCTCAAGAGATTAAAGGATTGGCAGGAATGATCCTATTGTCTAGTATTGTTTACTTAAGAGGAAAATGAGATTTAAAGAAAGTAAGAAAGTTGCCCAAGATGAGACAGGTAATATGTAGAAGAACCAGGATTCTAATAAAGGCTTCTTGCTACAAATAAAGTAATTTTTTCCCATCATGTCATTTGTTTTTTGGTTTCTTCCCCTTCTTAAAGAAAGAACATAAATAAAAATTTACACTATTTTTAAAAACTGTGAAGGATAGATTCTTTTACATGTTCCTCTGGGGAAACATCACTAAAGTTTTTGAAAGTCTATAAATGGAAACAAAGAACAACTCTGTTTACATTAGAACAAACTGAATAGTGATTTCTTCCATATTGAGGGAAGTTCACTGAAATTGTCTTGGGAAGATCCAGAAGAGCACCTCACAGATAAGGTACCAGATACTAAGGTCCTTTCTTGAGCTGAACTGCCAAGGATTCAGGTTCTATTGCATAAAGTGCACTGAGTGCTTGTGTCAAATAAGGTGCTGTGGTCTATGAACAATGCGGAATTATAGCAGTTCAAAAGAAATAGAATATGCACAAACTTAGAAACATCTCTATCCCAAATGTTCCTAAAGGTTATTTGTGCTCAACCTGTGGTAGAGCCTTCTGAGCTCATATTAGTCTGATCAGTCACAGTTAGATGCACTAAAGCAGTGATGGTGAACCTTTTAGAGAATGTGTGCCATGCCCTACCCCCTTAGAGGCTGAGTGCCATCCCCCCACCCAAGCCACCTTACCCCAGACAGTGGAGAGAGAAAGCACTCACAATGGGCTGCTGGGCAGAGTGGTGGGTAAAGTGAAAAAATGTTCTCAGGCGCAGTGGAAAAGTGGAATGGAGCAGCTGAGTGGAGTTCCTCTGCTTTTCTAGTAATGAACTATGACAGGAGATAGCACACGTGGCCACAGAGAGGGCTCTGCATGTCTTCTGTGGCATGTGTGCCATAGGTTCACCACCATGGCATTACATACTGATCCTCCAACCAACCAATCAACCAAACATTCAGCTCTTAAAAGTACATGAAGTACATAAATCTTGTCCTAAAGTTTTCTTCTGCAAACTTATTATGGAAGAGATGCTTGGTGACTGTTATAGCAGACTATGAAATTTGGAAGATTCTACCACAATAGAGAGGATTTCAAATGAACCTAATAATGAACTGTGAGACTGTTTTCTAAGGAGAATAAGTGTTGGTGATGTTAAAAAATATATTTAAAATATATACAAACAATTAAAATGAAATCAAAGACTTTTGAAATATTGACATTGTACAAGACCATGGCCAGACACTATAAAAAGTGGGATCATATGATTTTAGATTTAGAAAGGAATTTAGGAATCACTTAGTTCAAGATGAAGAAACTGATGCCCCAAGATGAAATGCTGTCTAAGATTGTATGGCTAGTAGCAGTGATGTCTCTATTCTAGTGAAATAATAAACATAGTTCTAATCTTCTAGGAGGTTATAGTCAGGAGTAGCTCTATAGAATACACTCTTTCCATTGCAAATATTGGGAGTTTCCAGTAATGGGGAGATAACAAAGCACACCACATACTTAACATATAAAAAAGCAGGCTAACCAGTTGCCATCTGGTATATGGAGATTCTGTTTAGAATCTAAGCCTCACAAAACTGACAAGGTCTGACATAGCTAAAATGGAAAACAAAATAAAGCACCATGCAAACATATGAATTAAGTTAGAAAATACTAACTTTTGTACTAATAGAGAATAAATGTATACTGTGATAAATAATAGAAATCTTGAAGACCATTTGATAAAAATGGTTGGAGTCAAGGGAAATTCCAGCCAAAATTCAGCATCCAAACCAAAGGCAGTTTGTAGTTTAATCTCCCAGAGAACCATGGGGGAGTCATGGTTTGGGTATGTCTGTTTTTCCACATTATCCAAGACCAGTTTTCCAGACTAAAAAGTTTTGATTTCTTTAAACTATTTTATTTTTTGGTAAATAGACCATCAAAGCTTAAATGGAAACTAAACAAAAATCCTTGTCATTACTCAGAGCTAAAAATATTATTCTAATTTTCTTGTCCATACAAATATAGTCAAAGCTTGAGAGAATGCTTGCTATTATTTAAGCTCCTGAAATTTCTTTAGTGCTACTTTTCTCTTCATTTCCTGCTTTGTTATTTTGCTTAGATATGGATTCCTAGATGTAAGTATTGTATTACATTGTGTGATTAGAATAACTCCATATTCATAAAAAGATCAGAAATGAGGTTTTATCAGGTAAGTAAAGACATTTAGTTTTTATTTTCTACTACCACTTATGGCCATCTACCTTTCAATCAACTAATAGGCTTGTTTTTTGATTTGAAAAAAAAACCCTATGGTTTGAAACCCTAAGTTGTTAAAGGAACTACTCTCTTTTCAAGAAAATTATATTTATTAACATCAAGATGTTACTTTAACAACTAAGGACCTTTTAGTATTTTTCTTAGTATTTTAATTTAACAGCTTCTCCAATAGCAGTAGCAATACATGTGATCTAAAACTTTATGATTTTCCCTTGTGCACAAATGAATTAAAACAATGATATTAGGTAAAGAGACTTGGTATAAAGTAGAAGCTTTAGGCTAGTTTATTCTCTACATTGTTCTGGCTATGATTTAGTTCTGAGTGAGAGGTGGAGTAGAGGTTTTGAATAAGGGAAAGTCATGTCCTTAGAGAGCTAAAAGTAGTATTTGGAGAAGAGTGACTCCACCAACCCAAAGGTGGGAACCATTCAAGAAGGATTATTTATATTTTTACTAACCTAAACACTTCGAAGGGCAGCTTGATGGTGTAGTGGCTAGAGTGCCAGGCTTCATCTTCCTGAGTTTGAATCTGTGTCAAACACTTATCAGCGGTGTGATTCTAGGAAAGCTACTTAACTCTCTCTGCCTCAGTTTCCTCATCTGAAAATGAGCTGGAGAGGAAAATGGCAAACCACTCCAATATCTTTGCCAATAAAACCCGAAATGGATTCCTGAAGGGTTGGACACAACTGGATACCAACAACCACGAAGATACCTCTAAACTTGGGCTAGTTTCATCATCAATATGGGTACCCTCCAGCATTACAAGTCACAATCTATCTATGCCTTCTCAACCAATGCAACTCTTTTCCATATACAACCAGAAGTTCTCCAAAGGATATAAGCCAAGCTTCTGGGAAACTGAAAAATTCTGACCTTGTGTTGGTCCTATCAGAACATGTAGACTGTCCATTGTTCACCCTAACTCATGCTACCTGACTAGCTTATCTTCTGACCAATTGAGCCAGCAACTCAAGAAAAATATATCAATTATTGACCAATCTTCTCCTTTGTATTTTTGATGGCACAGAGGGTTTCCTTTTAATTTTTGCATTCATAGCACCTGGGAAGCTAGGTGGCTCTACTCATTAATAAAGTGCCCAGCCTAGAGATAGAAAAACCTGAATTCAAATCTAGCCTCAGATAGTTACTATTTGTGTGACCCTCGGCAAGTCATTTAATCCTCTATACCTCAGTTTCCTCATCAGTAAATAGGCTGGGGAAGGAAATAGAAAACACCTCCAGTATTTCTACCAGGAAAATTCCAATGGGGTCATGAAGCATTGGACATGACTGAAACAATTGAACAGTAACAATTCTCAGCACCTACTATAATGTCTACCATGTAGCAGGCACATTTTAATAGAGGTGTGCTAATTGATAGCTAAGTTCCAAAACATCAATTGGTTGCTATGTCTCTATTACAGATGAAGAAAAAGGCACATTGGATAATCAAGGAATCCCTTTAGGACAATAAAAATAGAGGTAGAAGGGGTCTGAAAAGCAATCTGATCCATCCCTTCCATGTCATATCTGAAGAAACTGGTCCTGGGGTGATTAAGCAACTTGCTGAAAGTCACACAGATTTGAAACTATCACAAGAAGAATTTGAACCCAGTTTATCCTCTCATTCACTAATATATATACATATACATATATGTATATATATATAATTTAATAATATATATATATATATA
>NC_058132.1:463063129-463115664 GCF_016433145.1 Gracilinanus agilis | reverse complement strand
ATTTAATAATATATATATATATATATAATTTATTTCATTTCTTTGCTGGGCTAAAAATTTTTAGGTGAGTTGGTCATCTGAGAGTGAATCTAGGAAAACACAACTTTTTTAAAAACTGTATGCCTGTATACCTTATAGAGTTTGAGTTTTTAAAAGTGATTTTAACAATTGAGTTATAAAATCAGGAAAATGGAGCCTGCCCACCACTGAAATTCTTTACTTTCCTGTTCAATCTGATAGAAAGAGCTCAAGGTTATATGCAGGCACATAAGAGGGAACCTATAACTATTTGTTCAAATGAGTAGAGTTTCTCTCCAATTGGAATTTTCATCCCTTCCTTTGCCTATGTTGTTCCAAGAGACCACAGAATGTACCACTGAACTGCTTAGTTCAGCCCATCCTGCTCTGTCACTTTGACTTGGCCTCTAAGAGGAGTGACTACAGCCTTTTCGAGACCAGGAAAATCTAATGCTGAGAATTAATCACAAGTCAATATACTTCAAAGTTAATGTTCCATTATGATAAATGGAGAAAAGTTCTTCTCCCTTGGTACCTCCTCTTTAGGTTGAAATGATTTTAGCATGAAGGTTGTCTTTATAACCTGAAGGCCCGGAAACGTTTTAAAACCTGAATTGGACTAGTCCTGGAGACTATAGCAGAGTCCACTGGGATAACTTCAATCTGCAGGTTTTCCCTCAGCAGTGAAGATATATTTTATCCTATAATTGAAAAATAGATTTGATTTATATCCCATTGTGTTATATCCTCCCCTCAGGTCTCTGAGCTGAGAGCTCTATGAGGGGGAAGGGGAAGGGGAAACTGTTCTAATTCTATTACAAGAGAACTGAACAGATACTTCTAGTTTGATACTGAGAGATTTTCAAAGTGTATGTTAATGACCATTTTTAGAAAAGTAACAGAGTCAACATAAGGGGATGGGGGACTGGGGAAACCTAGACGAAAATATAGCCCTAAAGATCTCCTTTCTGTATGGGAAGCCATACTCCATTGAGCAAATGCCTTCTTATTCAAAAACCTCCATTTCCAATCCCAGAAGGCAAGACTTCAATGAACAAATTGCCTAAGCCTATGGCGAAAAAAAATGGGGACAAAATTAGTTATACAAGAAGAGAAATACTATGAAACAATCTGACTTTCTATTCAATTACATAATTTGAAGTTGTCATATTAAATAATATGAGCATAATTTAATAGAAGTTAAATTCATAGTTCATCCCTCCATTGTGGCACATTGACAATTGACAAACAGCTGAAATTTGAGTCAAGGATTATGGGGTAATTTAGTGGCTTAAAGGATAGAGCACTGAGCTTGGAATCAGGAAGAGTCAGCTATATGAGTTCAAATTCACCCTCAGATCCTTCCAAATTAATGTTGCTGTTTCATATTCTTTCATGCATTGATATAGTTTACATGTCCTAACTGTACCCCTTATGCTTGTTGAGAGGGAGGATGGTAAGTAAAGGGGATGGAATCAGGAATCAGGAAGACCTAGATTGAAGGTTAAACATTACCTAGCTTTGTAAGCTTGGTTTCCTTTTCCAAACAAGAGTGATGGTCCTTATAACTTCTCATGTGGATGACATGAAGCTAAAATGTATGTATGTTTATTTCTTTAAATAAAATTCTTTAAACAAAAAATATTATTGGAGTGGGAGTCATCTATAAAACTTTATGTGTTGAAAGCATGGCAACCAAAAGTCCATATTGTAATCCCATTTCAAGGAAAGACAGACAATTTTCCCTGGAAAGTTGGAGTCTTTTAGTACCAACATTTTTTTCCCCTTATTTTATACCTGATCTATCTGAGCACAAAAGAGGCAAAGTAGCAAGGTCACATGAGATGGGGATATGGGGAATAAGATAAAGCTGTTATTATTTCTCTCCTTTTCCATCTTCAATTAATAGTAAAAAGAATATATTTGAGGTCATAATTCCTGTGGCATAACCCTTTCCTCTTTTTGGTAGTTTGTTTGAAGCAGTTTAGAAAAAAAAAAAGAAGATAAACTGTATTGATTGGTAACTAAAATATAGACATTTGTGAGGTCTATAAAGAGCTTTCAGTGTTAGGAATGCTAATAGAAGTAGTAGTTGTTGTTGTAATAGTAGTAGTAGTAGTAGTAGTAGTAGTAGTAGTAGTAGTAGTAGTAGTAGTAGTAGTAGTAGTAGTAGTAGTAGTAGTAGTAGTAGTAGTAGTAGTATAATGGGCCATTGGCAGAGCAGACAGAGTGCTGGACCTGGGTTCAGGAAGACTTGAATTCAAATCCAGTCTCGTACCCTAACACTGTAACCATGTAACACTGGGCAAGTCAACTTCTGATTGTCTCAGTTTTATCTTCTGTAAAATGGGAGTAATAATAGGGTCTACCTATCACTGACCAGTATCTGGCACATAGTAATCACTAGCTATTATTATAAATATTAATATAGTAATAAATAATAATAATGATACAGGATAACTCCAAGGGATTAATGGCAAAAAAAGATATTCACTATCAAAGAGGAAAAGAAGGAATCCAAATGAAGATTGAAAAATATCATTCTTCTTTTTATTTCCTCCATGAATTTTTCCCTATTGTAAGCACTATGTTTCTTGCTTCACAACATGATGAACAGGGAAATATGTATTATATGATAATATATGTATAACCTGTATCATATTACCTGCCTTCTTGGGGAGTAGGGAAGGGTGGGAAATAAGGGGGAGGGGGGAAGGAAAGAAGAATGAGACACATTTTTGGATAGAGCTAATGTGAGAATTTGTTTCCCCTGGAAAAGCATATTTATTGTGTTTTTTACATATTTATAACAAAAAGAATTCTGTTAAGGAAAGAATAGAGTAATAGTAGAATTATTTTATTTTATCTTTTCTCTTGGTAAAAGACACAGCTTTATGGTCAAATAGCTATGTAATATGATTTTTCCATTAAACACTGTTAAAAAATTAATAGTTACAATAATAGTAACCAATAACTATCATTACTTTTTTCTAAATTCATTTTGTATATACAAAGTAGTCCTCTTAAGCTACCTTCTCGTTACAGAAAAGGAAATGGAGTCCTAGAAAGTTTAAGTGATGTGCTCTAGGTCACGTAGCTAATTAGTTGCAGATCCGGGACTATAAATCAGATCACCTGATTTGTCTCAGTATAGCTTTTACTACGCCATTTAGTATTATAAATGAAGTTTCCTATACCAAAAGATATGGCGCTTTTTATAAAAGACATTTAATTTAAATGTGTTGATTCCAAATGACAGTGACATCTTTAAAGCATTTCAACTGTCTATACTGAGCACATCAGATTCTTTCTTTTTTCGAAAATTAAAAGTTCATCCCTCTACCCTGCAACATTGACAAGTGAAAACTACTGAGATTTGAGTCAAGGTCAAAAAGGATTGTGACTTTATAGAAAGACAGTGTAGGAATGTAATCATATAGGAAGGGAATTCTGGGAAGGGACCTTAGAGGTCATCTGGTCCAACTGCCTCATTTTATACATGGAAATAGGCTCAGGAATGTTTAGTAGAATTTGAACACAGATCTTCATCTCCAGAGTCAGTAACTTTCCTCCTTTCCTATACTGCTTGCCGTCATACGTTTTTCAAAATTTTGGTTACTCATTCAAGACAGCAAGAGTTTCTAAGTGGGATCATGAAGAGTTGGACACAACTGAAACAACTCAACAACAGCAACAAATCTGAAAACACTATTTAAATGTGAATTATTGGAGGCAACTAGGTGATTCAGCAGTTTGAGAGCTAGATCCCGGGTTCAAATCTGACCTCAGACACTCCCTGAGCAAGTCACTTAACCCCCATTGCTGAGCCCTCGCCACTCTTCTGTTATGGAATCAATACTTGAGGGTTTAAAAATTTGAATTATTCTTCTTTTTAATATTGCAGAAGGACCTATGTTTTCTAATCCTCCTTTCTTAAAAGGATTGGTGGAAAATAGCTAGGTCAGGCACACTCAAACATCTGAGAGGTAGAAAAAGGGGAAACTTGCTGCAGGCACATAAACTTTAAGAAATGAGTTCATGGGAAAAGATTTTTAAAATCTGCTGCACAGTGCAGATGAATAATTATGTCAGCCAGTTAATAAGCATTTATTAAGCACCGTCTCTATGCCAGGAACTATGCTAAGGGCTGGTAGCAGACATTTTACTGATATAATTATTTTCTTCTTGAAATATTGATGTGATATTTTCCCACCTAAAATAGATTCAGACGCTACTTGATTTGAATATCATGTTTAATATTGGTGCCATATTTGCATATTTACAGCAAGGCTATTTTTTTTGCATCTTTGAACACACTATATTCATAAAATTACTGACATGTTTCTGATCTAAGAGAAATTCAAAACCAGGCTTGGTTAAAATGTTATATTCCAAACAAATTTTAGCTTAGGGTTTAACTTGTCCAAGCATTTTAAAGGGAACTTGTCTCTAGGCAAAAAATCTTAAAACCTGATCTTGAGCCGACATATGGAGCAACAGTTGTCTATAATTACTGAATCTTCTAGTAGCATGGTTCATTTTATATTCTGAAAAATTTTGGCAGCATAGTGTAGTGGATAGACAACCAGTAACAAAGCTAGGAATGTTTAAGACCTGGTTTGAAGTATGACCCTCTTCAAATCACAAATTAAGATCTCAATTTCCTAGGCAATTCTCTGAGATAATAAGTTGTGAGAATGTGATAACCAGCATGGGTAGAAGGAGTTTCCTTATTTTGAAGTTCCCTATATCAGTTATATCACTGGTCTAGCCACTATCTCTATTTAAAAAACAAACAAACAAACAAACACTTACTTTCCATCTTAATAATCAATATTGTGTGTTGGTGCCAAGACAGAAGAACAGTAAAGGTTGGGCAATGGAGGTTAAGTGACTTACTCAGGGTCATACAGCTAGAACCTGCCTGAGGCCAAATTAGAAACTAGGACCCTTTGTCTCTGGGACTCTCTCTATTTTTAAAAAAATCAGTTTGTTTTCTAGAAGAGAAGAGAAGGAAGGAAGAAAGGAAGGAAGGAAGGAAGGAAGGAAGGAAGGAAGGAAGGAAGGAAGGAAGGAAGGAAGGAACGAAGGAAGGAAGGAAGGAAGGAAGGAACGAAGGAAGGAAGGAAGGAACGAAGGAAGGAAAAAAGAAAAGTTTGCTAAGAAAACAAACCTGAAGATACAAAACTTTCTTCTCTGGTCTACATGGGCAATGTAACAAGAAATAAATGTCAGATGAATTTTGATCATCCTTATTAGGTTACTGTCTTATTTTAGTTGTTCAGTTTCAGTTGTATTTGACTTTTCATGACTCATTTGAGATTTTCTTGGCAAAAATACTGAAGTGGTTTGCTCTTTCCTTCTCCAGCTCATTTTACAGATGAGGAAAGTGAGGCAAACAGGGTCTTGCCTAGGGTCACATAGCTAGATACTTATTTGAGGTGGGATTTGAACTCAGGTCTTCCTAACTCTAAGTTTGGACCTTTATTCACTATATTTAGCTGATCTTAATTTAATACTAAAAAAAAAAAAAATCCCAGCTAGTTCCCTTTGTTGACAGCTATGGACAAAAATCATCTCCCATTTTCCCCAAAGAAAGCTTAAACAAACTGATAACTAAGATACAACTTATATTAGAAACATTATGAATTTTATTAGAAGCATTATGAAAAGACCACAAATACTTCCACTGAAGTTGTCATAGGGGCAGCTAGGTAGTACAGTGGCATAGAGTGCCAAGCCTGGAGTAAGGAGGACCTGGGTTTATATCTGACCTCTGACACATCCTAGGTGTTTGACCATAGACAAGTCACTAAAGCCCATTTGCTTAGCCCTTTGCCCTTCTGTCTTAGAGTTGTCACTAAGAAAGCCAGTGCCCTCAGTATATCTTCAATTGCTTTTTCAGCACACTGTTGGCAGTTAATATTTTTGAGTTTATTCCCCTTCTATTCCAATGAATACAATTTCCTCCTTTCTCATCTCTGCCTCTGGCTTCCCTGGCTTTCTTCAACTCTCAGTTAAAATTCCACCTTCCACAAATAGCTTTTCCCAATCCTTTTTAAGGCTAATGCTTTCCTTCTATTGAGTATCTCCCATTTATCCTATATACATCTCGGGGTGCATAGTTATTTGCATATCGTCACCCCCATTAAACTGTGACCTCTTTGGGCACAAGCACTGCCTTTAGCCTTTCCTTATGTCTCCAGAATTTAGCCTCATGCTTGGAACATAGGAAGTGATTAATAAATTCTTGTTGACTTATCAAACTGGGACTGGGGAATTTCCAGAGATCCTGGAATCCCAGACTTAAACCCGGGAAGACCCTACTATGTCATCTAGTCTAACCACTTCATTTTCCAGTGGAGGAATACCAAGAGGTAGTTAGCTGAACTTCGGTCCTCTGATTTTAAATCTAGGATAGGATAGGATAATTTTAAGAGATATGGGTATATGGGGGGCAGTTGGGTGGCTCAGTGGATTGAGAAGGAGGTCCTAGGTTCAAATCTGGCCTCAGACATTTCCTAGCTGTGTCATCCTGGGCAAGTCAATTAACCCCCACTCCCTAGCCCTTACCACTCTTTTGCCTTAGAACCAATACACTGTATTCATTCTAAGACAGAAGGTAGGGGTTGAGAGAGAGAGAGAGAGAGAGAGAGAGAGAGAGATGGGTAGAGGACAACTAGGAGATACAAAGGGAGTCAGGAGGACCTGAGTTCAATTTGCCCTCCTCAGATACTTCCTAGCTATGTGACCCTAGGCAAGTCATTTAATCCTGAATGCCTAACCTTTACTGCTCTTCTTGGAATCAATTCTTAGTATTAATTTTCTAAGGTAAAAGCTTTTTTAAAAGAGAAATATGATTATAAATCACCATTGATTACAATGTGATGTGAATAAGACAAGTTGACTTTTTTCCCTACTTTGTACATTCTTTCCTCAAACATTAAAAAAATCATTTTTTATTGAAGGGATTGATATTTGATGAGAAGGTATGGAATTCCTCAGGGATGTTGTGATCTGAGAAATATTTAGACTTACCACTGCTAAACAAGAAGATGCAGAACTCATTCAATATTTTTGATATCAAGAAGTAGTCCTATTAATGAATATTTCCTGTGTTCGCCCCTGTACCAGGCATATATCATTGCCTTCGAATTCAAAGATGACAATGAATGATAAAATGGCAACTTACTGGTAACTGATAGACTATTTCCATCTCATAGATTTTGATTTTTTTTTCCTTTTCCACAGTCAGTGGTCTTTAAGATGTTTCTCCTTTTCTATTCTTTATGCCTCTGGTATTATGCAAACTTTCCCTCTTCTCTTTTTAGAAATCTAGTACATAGACTTTTGAAAAGCAGAGGAATTTTATAATTATTCAATTATAAAAAAGAAGTTTAGGGTTTGGATAAAAAGGCAAATAAGGAACTATTGGATCTAAAAGTTGAAGGCAACTCAAAGGGCATCTAGTATAACCCCTATCTAAAAATACATTATTAAAGTCTAATGGATTACCTATCTGTCCAGGTTTAATCTTCCTTAGTGTTCAAATTAGTCTATTTTAATTTCTTATATTTCTCCCTTTATTGGTCTCCTCTTAGGAATTTCAGGCTAGCCTCTTCTTTATCCAGTCTCTGGATCTGAACAAGAAAGTGTCACTACAATCACCCCAGAGGAGGTAACAACAGAAGGCTCCTTCATTTCCCATTATACTTAAAGCACTGTGGGCATATACCTCAAAGAGGACAAAGAGAGGAAAAATAAAGGTTCCCATATATACCAAAATATTTATAAAAGTACTCTTTGAAGTAGCACATAACTGGAAACAAAGTAGATTCTCATTGGTCCAGAAATGGCTAAATACATTGTGAGATAACAATGCACTATGATGAATGTTAAGAATTCAGAGACTGATGGGAAGATCTATAACTGATTCAAAAAGAAGAAAGCTAAACCAGGAAACCAATATATTAAAAAAATTAAAGAAGTGAAATAAAAAAAGAAACAGATCTGTGTAATAATAACAAGCAGACTTGGCCCCAAAGAAAAAAATATGAAAATACATCTACTTTTCTTTATGCAGTCAGGGACTATAAGTTTGGAACTTGTATATACTATTGTAGTAATTAGATATGTTTGTTTATCATTATCAATAACTATGAATCATGTAACCATGGAAAAATATTCTAAATAAATAAAACTAAAAAATTATCAATAACTGATTTAATACTTTTTTACCCTTTTCTTTTATACTCCTTGTTATAAAAATGGTTCTTTGAATGGGGAGAGAATTTAATATATTATGAAATAAAAGTATTATAAAAATACCAATGATAATTATTTTTAAATAGTAAAAATTAAAATGCGATAAGCATATACTATTCCCTTGACCTTCTAATAACAGTGTGATAGAATGTTGTTTTACATTGATTAAACTAGTGAATAATATAGAAATAGGTATACATGATAACATTTGTATAATCCAGTGTATAATCCAATATTTATTGGAGCCAGGAGAGGGGAGGGAAAGAAAATGAAATATGGAAATATGGAAAAATATTTTAAAAATACATTGACTAATAGAACTGGTTTCCCTTTGAGGAGGGCAGTGATACTGACCTCAGGATTTGGTTGGTAGAGAGGTCTAAAGCTTGAACCACTGGCTGACTTTGGTCATTGAGAACCAAGCTGAATAGAAGCTGGGGTGCCAGAAGTTTAGTGGAATTGCCATCATTCTGGAGGAAGACTTTTGGATCCAAGTGCTGCTAGTGAATGTAAAGGCAGGAAAGAAGAGCTTCCATTTTGAAAACTAATTATAAAGTATCCTTTATGAACCTTTTGATCTAGATTCATTTTTTTTGCATTTTATATTCCACAAATGATTTGTTATGTTCCAGTCTTGTTGACTGCTGCCAAATATTCTTGACCAAGCCTAACTGAGGCTAGTCCAGTGATTTAGGTTCAACTGGAATGCAATGAAACATTTATGGCCCACAAAATATTACAAAATGACTACTTAAAATAAAACATCTAAAAAGATACTTTTTATAATTATCAAAACATATATTCCACTGCCCTATGCTTCCCCATTTACGATGGCAGCAATGCTATATCCAAAAGACTTCCAACAAGACAGTAGAAATTCCACTAAATCTCCACTTTTTTTTTAGATTTTTCAGATTTAGGTTTGAGGTAATAAAAAAAAAAAAGAAGCCAATCCATTGGTGTAACTTGTAATCCTTTAGATCAAAGAAATACAGAGGATGATATCCCTGTGTCCTTAAAGGGAAACCAGTCCAACCTATGAAAAATAAGTACTAGTGCTACCACAATCTCCAATTAGGAGAAGGAAGGAACATATTGTTACACTTTACAGTGATCCTTATCCATGTGTGAAAAAAAGAAAAAGAAAAAGAAGAGGTTGACCAATTATTTCCCCCATATTATTCATGCAAAGTCCATTCTTTGTTTGTAGCTGCCATTTTTGTAACTGGTTTTTGAAGCACCACCTAAAGAATTTCGTTATCATTAAAAAGTAAGATTTACCATTAATGAGATGCTGAAATTTACTTTGTTTACTCAAATCAAATTATCCTCACTGCCACCCAGTTCCATTGAAAAGGATAGGTACAGAAAATGTAAAGCCATGGGTTTTCCAGTAGGTACTACTTAGTGTCGGCAAGATAATTATGAAGAGGATAGATGCGGTACAACAAATATTTGTGGGATATGCTACCAAAATTTTTTAAATGAATACTTTGAATTCAATTTTAGTGAAGAATACTGATGAAGAACACAAAAATTTAAATAATAGCTACTAATGGAACTTAAATGTCTAATGATAGTATATGAAACAGATATGACAACTATGATAATTTTTAAAAAAATACTTAAGGAGGAAGGGTAAATGAAGTGCTCTATGAGGTATAAGGGCAAAAGAAGCATTACCAACTGGTTGGAGTTAGGGAAAGTCTCCAAAAGAGGCAGCATTTATATCAGGAAGGGGAGTAGCACAGAGCAGTGAATTAATAAATATTTGTCAATTGATTAAGGGATAGCTAGGAATTTAATAGGTTGAGAAGGGAGTGATGTCCTTCTAGTAATAGAGAACGATATGAGCAAAGAAATAGTGTCAGGAAAATATAAAAAAAGATATAGAGAGACCAGTCTAAAATGTGACAATTAGAAGTGATTTTTTAAAAAAAACGAAGGTGTTAAGAAGAGACTGAGAGAACACAAAAGCAATGAGCTCTGAAAATCACAGTTATGCCTGATTACAAATAGGCTTGTGGTAATTTTCTCATTTAGAACATAATTGTTACCAATGAGAATGTTCAGAAAAATACCATCTCAGAGAAGCATGAACTATGTAACATCATGTACATAGAGGATCAATTATTTAATATTCAACAATTCAGTAAATAATGGCTTATTTATTGCAATACCAACAATTTTTTGAATGTCAGTCTATTCCAGTGATTTATGTCATAAAAAAACAGAACATCTTAAATAACACATGTGTAATAAAAGCAAGCAGATGTTTTTAGTCTAACCACTGCACTAATGGAGGTGGTATGGCACTGTATCAAAGGCAAAACACAACATATTCAGGATTGCCCAGTGGAGTTTTAAATACAGCTGCATAACTTTGAGTCAACAATTGATAGGCTATCCCAAACCACTTTGTGACATATTTCCATGCTTCAAGTAAGGATTAATAATTAACTGTTAGTCCTAGATAATCAAATATATGGGCTGAAATGGGGCTCAAAATGTGTGAGTGGCCTTATAAGAATATCCCTCTAAAACAGTAAAAACAATCTTTGCGTTACTGAATTAAAAACACAGGTTATTGGGAGCAAAATTATAGCAAAATTAAATGAATAGGATGAAACTCTTGGGAACCTGCATTTTCAGGTTCAGGTCTAGTTTTCTAAAATTGGGCAGTGACCAAACCAAAAGGAAAAGAACGCCTTCAGAGTTTAATGGTGAAAAATGATTCCAAGACTGTATCACCCCATTCCCACTAGTAGTTCAAAGTGTTTTTACAAACATTGAGCTAGATATTGGGGTGGATAAACTTTATATTCCTAGGTATATGAAAGGCCCTTGGAACAGAGAACAGCATCATATGTTCATTAACCCTTTCATGATCATTCTCATTATTCATTATTATTTGTCATATAAAAACAATCATTTACCAAATCATGGCATCCAACATTTGCTGGTCAATTTTCTTGTGCATTTATATCAGATGAAGAGTATTAAGCCCACCAACTAAGATTCTAGTTATTATACTCACAGCATTGGCAGGAGGGTCCATGGATGACTCCAGATGTTAGAAAAGCAGATGATATATAGGAAGGTAGGTAGTATAGTAGATAGAGCACCAGGCCCAGCTTCGGGAAGACCAGGGTTCAAACCTGAACTCAAACACTTCCTAGCTGTATGATCCTGGGCAAGTCACTTAATCCCAATCCTTGCCATTCTTCTTAGAACCGATACTCAGATTGAAGATGGAGTTTAAAAAAATGATACCAACAATATTTTATAGAAAGAGAAGATGGGGACAGCTAGGTGGCTCAGTGGATTGAGAGCCAGGCCTGGAAGTTGGAGGTTCTGAGTTCAAATCTGTCTTCAGAAACTTCCTAGCTATGTGATCTTGGGCAAGTCATTTAACCTCTTATTGCTCTTCTGCCTTGGAACTAATACATAGTGTTGATTCTAAGATGGTTTTAAAAAAAACATAAAAAGAAATGATGATGATTACAAAAACATTTTTCTTCTTAAGGAGTACACAGACCCTATCACTGTGAACATATGATCCATCAGAGCATTCATTGAGCAGTGATTTCCCAGGCATAAGAATCTGCTGATCTCTCCGTATTTGTGCCAGTATCATATTAGCTTTTCTTACTTTCTCTATTACTTATTTATCCATTCTTTCTTCAAAACACCCCAAAACTTATTTTTTCCTTCTTCACAACCAAATCTTGTTTGCTGCCTGGTCACATGGCCTTCCCTCAGATTTTATTTATATTTGAATCTAATCTCTTTACACATTCGATCTATTCTCGGCAGTAATTTCTTAAGACCTCTCTCCTTTTTTTGTCCTGTTTGACCCTAGCCTCATATATTTCCCAATAGGTAATACTAAGTGTCAACACAATAAACATGAGGAGGATAGACACAACAAGCATCTGTAGGATGTCCTGCCAAATGATTTCAAGTTACTGGTATAATTCAACAAATATTCATTAAACATGAAATTAGCATGCTTAACAAAGAAATTGGGAAACCAAAAAGTTTCATTTATTTTAATTTAATTTCTGCAGACTCATAATTCAGTAGCCAGTGAAGGCTGATAGTTCAATACTCAGGATTTCTCCTACCCACATAAAGATCAGGAAACAGAGGAGGACTCTTCCCTCTTCTCCACCTCCAATAAATTAACATTAAGCTGCATTGCCACCAACATAAACAGGTGTTAAAAAAAAGCTTTACAGTAAAACATATTTTAGATTAAAAAATTATTTTGTGCTTATCATCAGAAAATCCAATGCTGATAGTATACACATATACAATTGTTTGGTCTTTGATGTTGAAATTAAAGCAAGAGGTCAAGTGAGAACCCCTGATAATAATAATAATATTGATACCGAATATTAAGGCTTGAAAAGCGCTTTATCTGCACTACTGTTTTTTATTCCTTGAATGATTACCAGATTTTTATAGACATGTGTAAAGACTAGAAAATGCTAAATTTTAAATGGTGGGAAATAGGTCAATTAAAAGACATTCTAATGAAAAGGACAATATATATATCTAATATAAAAGCCTATTAAAACCAACAATACATATGTATGTGGTTTATCCAAACTTCTGATCAAGGTAAAACATAAATTTAATAGTAAATCTGGCCTCAGGCAATTCCTAACAGTGTGATGGTGAGCAAGTAATCTCTATTGCCTATCCCTGATAAGTTTTCTATCTTGGAACAAATACATAATATTGATTCTAAGATGAAAGATAGGGGTTAAAAAATTTTAATAGTAAAAACTTTAATGATATCATCAGATGTATAATATATGTGTATATTTACACATACATAATGATAATTCCAACAGAAAGCCTACACACTTGCTACCACATACGCATAAGTCCATGTATGCTTTCTTCATAGAAAATAGGCAACTTGCTCATCTTAAAAGTGAAAATAGGATAAACCTCCCACAGTAATGAGTGCTACTGAATTATATCCTAGAATAAACACAAAAACAAATCCAAAGTACAAGTACATGTAAGACAGATCATTTCAAGGATAATTCAGAGCATATTTTATGAACTAATTTAGAACCCCCCTTTTCCTGGCAAAGACCCTCCTACACTTCATTTTCAGTCTTTTGGGAGGAGGATAAAATACTCCAGAAGGCCTGATAGCACTCATGGTTCACATCTTTATCTCGGTAAGGGCTTTATTTTTGCGCCTAGAAGCAGAAATTCTTATCTGTTATTTATTCATTGAAGTGTTTGATATATGTTCTCTTTGTCAGGATGATCGCCCTTCCGTTCAAGAAGGTAGGATGGAGAGCCCACAGCTTGGGCTGTGGCATGATCTATAAGACTGCTAAGAGTATTACACTTCTGATGACATCAAAGGGAAGGAACTCTGGTACTGGGGATCTGCTCAGTAGGGGCCCTAAGTTGAATAAAAGCTCAACCTAGCATATGTACATATTGATTTCCCTATTTTAAATTAAAGCACCTCAAGCCACCTGGACTCTACCAGGTTATTTTATGATCTCAAAGCTATTGGCAGATGTTTTATCATACAGAGGCATTATGCTCATGGGAACAGGAAAGACATTTTGGGACTGGATACTGTCTTGCTCCTCCTACTTTCCTTTGCGTCATGTCTCTTCCAACACATGCTCTTAGAACAGCTGGCACTGAGATGCTGCTGCAGTGTTTCCATGGAATATTGCATTATTCTTTACATTTGAAGATTGAGATTGCAGGTTCTCATCAGCCCTGCTTTTGAACTGGTAGACTTCATCGCCAAGAGAATCTTTATGAAGTGATAATGGTAGTTGCTCTGGGAAATAAAAATTCAGATTTGGCCATGCATTTTTAAATCTTCCATCTCTTTTCTGGTTCCATTTTGAAGCAAATAGAATTCAAGTAGGAAAGAAGATTTGTTTGGAGAGTTTTGCGTGCTTTGAAGTGGAAGAGGAGCCTGATTTGAAAAGTAACCTTTCGAAAGTATACCAGACATTTCCATTCTGCTTTTTGCTTTATTAATTTATATTATTTAGCCAGCTTACACCTGGAGACGGAGCAAGGTTTGTGGTTAAAAGTTAGACTCAGCTAGATTTAAGACATGCCTCTTACAGTTAGTGTGTCACTTAATTTCTCAATGCCCCAAGAAAGTAGGACTCATTATTTTATATGGGTATCCATCTGCTTAAGTAGAGGGAGTTTCCTTATAGCATATTATTATACCAATGAAATCACAGATTTAGAACAAAATTTTACCCCTGCCCCCATGACAAACACAAAGTCACTTCACCCCCATTTGCAATAACAAAAATAACCTCAGGCCTAGGATGGGAAGTCCTAGGTTTAAATCTGGTCTCAGATACTTCCTAGCTGTGTGTCACTTGACCACCATTGCCTGCCCTTACCACTCTTCTGCCTTGGAGTCAATACACAATATTGACACCAAGACAGAAGGTAAGGGTTTTAAAAAAATGAATGTAGGCAAATTGAGGACCAAACACATTTGGAAATAACATAGGAGAATTCATTAAGCCAATAAGTATTCCAGAACCTTCTCCCATGTATAACATCTACAACATACACTGACCCAATGGACATAGAACTAGGAGAAGGCTTAGACTAATCCATTTCAGCCTGATCCTTTCATATTTGAGGAAACTGAGACCAAGTGTGTATAAATGATGCTCATGTGGTCACAAAGAGTAAATTCAAACTCAGGTTTTACTACTTCAATGGCTGCATTTTCAATGCATCCTATATGGTGATCTCTTTAGCACTTTTTTTGGGTGATGTAGGGTATATGAATGCTTGTACTGAATAATCGTGGTGGTAGTAGAGAATATATATATATATAATATATATATATATATATATATATGAATTCATGGGAAGGAGGAATTCAAAAAAATGTTCCTATGCTGCCCCATATACAAAGATATTCCAATTTTCCAATGGATCTATGATGTCATCAATATGAGTATTCCCTCCAACAATATAGACTGCAATCCATCCAAACTGTACAAACTTTGTCCATGTCTGCCCATAAATTTGCTTTAGGCATCCACATAACTATGTTCTGAAGCTCTTTCTCATATTCTCCTGATACTGTAAAGATATCAGTGAGGTGTCCAGTGTGCCATTGATTTACCTTTGGATCTTGCTTCATTTTTTTTTCAATTCATGGAAGCAGAGATGTGAGACAAATAAGGCTATGTGGAAATATATATGAATGTGTGAACACACAACTACACGGGAGCTTTAATATAAATGTGTGTATATATATATACAGACAAATATATGCATACATGTGCTTTATAGTAGGGGTATATAGCATGATACATTGAAACTGGTTGCTTTGAAAAGCCTTAGAGATAGTTTTGCTGCTTTATGGACAGACAGTAGGCACTGGGGCATGAAGGTGAGTGTGGATATAGAAAGAGATCATTTTACACAAGTCCTCTCCAAACTTTACTTGGATTTGTGTAATTCAGGGAAATCTCCCGGAGATGCTACTAACTGAATTCCACAGGATTTAGCCCTTCCCTTCTAACACCTGTTGGTTTCTAGGGCTTTTTTCTCTCACTGTAGCTTACAGCTGTTCATCCATTAGTGCTTTTTTCAATTAGGTATGTTCTTTGTAGGAAGAAAGGAATTTACTGAGGTCACTTAAGGGCAATGCGATGACACATGCTGTACATACACCACCCCTAAAAAATAGATAACATAATGACAACATCAAACTTTTAACAAAACCCTACAGGGAGTGTGAAATTAGTGCTGCAAGTTCTCTGGTTACCTTTTCAAAAAAGTCTAGTTCCCAGTGATAAAATGTGTTAGTAGAGAAATGAATGTGTCCAGTGCCTGCTTGCTAAAATCTCTTAAACTTGATTACGGAAGAATGAGATAGGATGAAATGGGAGAAGTTCACAGCCACTGAACAATATAACTATGGAGGAAAAAATGTATATGCATATATGTGTATATATGCACATACATATACATATAGAAAAGCCACCATCATCAACTACCCTGCCTTTATAGCTAGGACAACCTTTAAGTATTCCTATAGCTGAAAAATTCATCACTTTATGACTAACCTGGTGATAAGTTTCTCTGCTATTGTCTGGATTGGTCCTCAGACAATGCCTGACCTATATTCAAAGTTTTTCAGCTGCTTAGTACCTTCCAGAGGTTATATTTCACAGGTAGAGCCTTTAAGAACCCAAGGTCTCTTCCACTCTGATAGAGAAGCAAATGTTATTTATAAAGGCATTGGAAATGAGAGAGAAACAAAGAGTATCAAGAGGGGAATAGTAAGTCTGAGTCAGCTAAGGAAATCTCAAGACCACTTTCCCCTCAGAAAGCAGCATGTCCAAGAAAAAAGGGAAACTAAGCCAGAATAACAGAGGAATGTGGCAGTAGGTAGAGAACTGGATTTGGGGGTTAGGAAAAGCTGAATTTAACTCTCACTTCAAACATATAACAACAGCATGCCCTGGGCAAGTTATTTAGCTGCTCTGAGCCTCAGTTTCCTCATCTGTGAAAGGCAGGTTAACAAGACCAGATAGGGGATTGTAGAGAAGCTAGGAAATAAAATATGCAACATGCTCTGCTAGCTTTATAGACTATACAAATTGGAGTGAATTTTATTATCATGAAATACATTTCCTATCCCATAGCTAGGATGTCAGAGGAATTTACTATCCCTAGTTCTCTTCTGGTCCTCATTCACTTTTGTCTTCCTCCTCCTACACTGTTTCTTTAATCAAACTTCTCCTGCCCAGTCTACCTACTGACTACTGACTTCTATTATAACACTGTTTCAAAGCTGTTCATTGTTCGAAAGGATGTAAAGATTTTCTTTTAATCATATCTGTGGCAGAAAGTCACTCTAGTAACCAAACAAGTGTATTTTTTGCCCCTTTTCACATTTATATCTATCTATCTGTCTGTCTCTTTATCTGTCTGTCTCTTTATCTGTCAGAGAGAGAGAAACATAGACAGAGAGAGGAAGAGGGGAGGGAGAGAAAGAGGGGGAAATGAAGGGAGGGAGGGAAGGAGAGAGAAAGAGAGAAACATTGGCATGATATTGTGAATGACACCTCACAAGCCATTTAGATGTGAATCTACCATCAAAACACAAATCCCAAACTCACTTTTTGTTTCCTAATATTGGACTCAACAAGAGCTGGAATGTACATTTATATTTAGTGTTTAAGTCTCTCTCTCTCTCTCTCTCTCTCTCTCTCTCTCTCTCTCTCTCTCTCTCTCTATCTATCTATCTATCTATCTCTCTCTGTGTGTGTGTGTGTGTGTGTGTGTGTGTGTTGTTTTGTTCTGAGGTAATAAATGCATAAGTCAGCAGAGGCCAAAATAGCAGAAGAATTTGACTCTGCTAAGTAAAAAATAATTTTAGCTTAAGTAGTTAAAGCCTTGCTCACAGGGCAATACCTATAAATAATGGAGTGTTTTGGAACTCTGGCATTTGGATAAAAATTCCAATTCAGTCATGTGTTAAGATTCAATGCTGTCAAATGGAAGAGACTCTGTTTAATTTCAGTTTAGACAAGTGAAGATGAGTCTGTAAGTATGCATGTCCATGTACCACATCCCATTGAGTCACAACTTTACTCAGATTCTTTTAGCACAACCTTTGAAAAATTTTGGAATGATCGTATGCATAAAACCTAGATCAAATTCCTTACTGTCTTGCAGATGGGGGGAGGACAGGAGGGAGAGAGTTTGGAACTCACATTTTTAGAAAACAAACGTTAAAAATTATTTTTACATGTAAAGTATAAAAAGAAATATATAAGAATATATGAATTTATAGAAAATAAATATATAATATAAAAAAGAAAATATAGTAAAAGTAAGTTTAAAAAGAAAAATGTCAGCATTCTTTCACTACTATTATTATAATTTTTCTTTTACATAAAAGGAAAAAAAAACACCTTTTTGGAATCAAATCTTCAGAATGAACTTCTAACTTAACTAAGTTTCTCTGAAAAACTCATTCACTGAAGGATTCCTTATATGTGATTGCAAGCAATTAATTAAAAAATGGAAATGTACTTTTACATTTAACTAGAAGGCATTGTCTTCAATATATAAATTCTATCATCTCATCACCTAACCTTTCTTGAAATATAAATATATTTTAAATTGGTTCTGCCAGTGCCCTAGATACTTACAGAATCCTACTGGAGCAAACAAGTTATTAATTCTCTGTCCCCGATTCTAAGCCTTAAACACACAACTGTAAATATAATGGCAGCTGCTCATGTCCTTTTTATTGGAATATGTATTTGAACTTGCACCTTAATAATTTCTGACAATGAGAGCCATCAATACGAATTGCTATGTTTGGGGACTTTTTCCTGAAAATTTAGATTCTTTATCATATATATATTTATATATGTATATATATATGATATGTATATAATATATAATAGTAATCATTGTTAGGGTAGTTGCCCTAATGTGTCATATGAGGATGCATATTTGTGACAAAGGTTTAATTTTATTTTCTAGGCAGGGGAGGATAGAAGGAGAGAAAATAAATGCTTGTTAATGGAAAAAAGATAAATTTAAATTAAAAATTTCTCTTCTCCAAAAGCTGCCTTATATTTAGGCAAATGCAGTTCTGTCCACATACAGACACAGCCCTTTCAGTAAGAGCTGTGCTGACTATCGGTATCACCAAAAGCTATGATTATTTCTTAGATTAGAGACGTTCTGTTATACAACTCATGACATTTCTAAGCTGAGTTGTATAGAAGTTTGGCTTCGTATGTGTCCACCGGGATATGCCTTTGTATCACCATCAGCACCTATCCCAGTGCCTTACATTCAATGAACCAATTGTGAATCAGTGTTTAAAATGGGGAGTCTGAGAAAAGACAAAGGAAATCAATACACTGGCAAGTCATCCAGCAAGGGACATCAGGAAGCAAGAGAGAAGAGAAGTTCTAGAGAGGGAAACCTAAAGAATGGTGAGTCCAACAGTCCTTCTGTCCCAAAAGAGAAACAAGGAAAGCTGTTGAGAAGTAGTGTAAAATGGCTTTTCCAAAATAAAACTAGATTGAGATAGCATGGTAGAGTGGGAAGTGTGTAGGATTTAGAGTGAGAGGATTGTGTTCAAATCTTGTTCTTGCTACTCATCAGCTATGTGACCTTGGGCAAATTTACCTCTCTGGACCTTAGATTCTTGTAACAAAGATACAATACACACATGTACATAAAAAGAGTGAGAATACACATACACACACAGGGCACTTCTAGCTCTAAATCTATGATCCTATGAAAATTTGTGCTCTTGGAATGTAAGATACCCAAGACTTGTTGCTTTGGCTTGGGATTTGTTATTTCTAAGTATTCATTTGACTTGAAGCTGAGATTTAGAAACTTGGGGAAAATCTATCCCAAGAGGTGGCCAAGGTGACTGGCATCAAGTTCCTGTTTGTCAGCACTCAGGTCACAATTCAACAAAGGTAGGGTTTCTTTTGTTTTGCTTTGTTTATTTATTTTTTTTAATAGAAAGTTGTCAAGGGACAGGCAATAGGAATGCATTTTACTCTTATCTTTACAATATCTAAGTCTTTGTGTACAATAATGTCAATTTTATGTGTGCTAGCCATGTGATTTTCTCATTAAGACTACCTACATGAGTAGATAGATTTCCTTGATATCTAGAAAAAGCATAGCTGCATAGTTCCTTAAATTGTTAGAGAAAGAAGTCATGTTATGGATATGAGGCTTTAAGAAGGGCTATCAACGTTTGATTAAACATCAGAATAAACAGGCTGTACTCTACTTCCCAAGAGATCTTTAAGAACAGCTATCTTCTTCCCCGCCCCCCATCTGGAATGCTTTAAGTTTTGCCTTACATAGAAATATGGAATGGACTAGTTGACTTTCTAAAATCCTTACCATTCCCTGAACTACATGAAAGACAACAAAAATAATGATACTTCCCCTGAGATGAACCCCAAATCAAAAATTAACACGCTGCACCAGAAACCTTGAGTTTCCAAACTATACTTTGGGTCAAAACGAAGCTGCTTAGTAGTGCTAGTCTGTGCTCAAGTCACTTAGGAAATGGTACCCATGTGGGCTGAAAGAGTTAATGTAGGATCCAAAGAGAGTTAACTTTCATTCACCCAGGGAGTAGGTTGGGCACTAGAATAATCCAATTCATTGCTAATGAACTCCCCTGGGGCACCTCTTGTGGAGTGTAGTATTCATTTTTGTCTCAGTAGCAGATCTCCTTTTGGAGAAAGAAACTCAGCAAAGCTGTAGCAGTCATCTCTCAATCACCTGCAACAATGCAGAAAGCAATGGTAGGCATGATCGAAAATAGATCTATTTGGACTTTGGCACAACGACCTCCAAATTAATTTTTTTAGGCTAAAAAAATTGCATGCAATTGGTGGGGTGAGGTGTGGTGTATCGGGAGGAAGAAGGTAAGGTAAGTGACAGTTATCTCATTGGCAGGGAGAAGCCAGTCCGGGATTAAACATCTGTTGCAGATAAACCAGCATATGGGTCATCCTCATGCAGATTATCAAGAGTCGACTCTGTGTTTGAAAGAGCACATTGAGTTTCCTGTGTTGTGGATTTCTACCGAGATTAATGTGATATCAAGAATGCTCAGTTTTCTTAGCAACTGTTGGAATCTAAAAAGTTTCCAAAAGTTTTAATTGCCATATCTTTTATGCCACCACCCAATTAAGGCTCTACAGGAATAATATAAGGTCCTCTGTATGCATAACTTCTCTGGATCTGGCCATTTTTAAGTTAAACTAAAAAGTACACAAAACCAATGCCCCTAGAGTTGTAGGATCCCAAAGTGGAAAGGCAAATGGGAGGTCATTCAGTTCAATCCCCAACCCTAGGCAACAGTTAATTTTATAATATGCTTAATCTGGTCCTTGCTTCAACACTTAGGAGTTGCCAGTGGCCATTACCATGTATTAAATTAATATTTTACATACAAGATGCATTTTGACTTGGCAATTCAATTGGGGGGGAGGGGAAGTAAGTTTTCTTTTTCCGCTTGGTTTTAAAGAAAGTTACCTTTATTTATCTAAATCTGAGAGAGAAAGAAAAATCAAGTTTTTAGAAAGATGAAATTAGGTCATTGTGCCACTTCTTATAATGAGTAATACAATCCTGTTCCCCAAGCTCTTAAGATTAAAGAAACTGTACGTGCTGGATAACTACAATGTTTCTTTGAAAGATGAGCAGTCAAAGCAATCATACAATTATCAAGGCTAATTCAGTTAAGGAAACCACCTCTCTATTAAAAATAAAAACAAAAACGGTGTCTCTGATTCACGATGACTTTTGACAATTGCTTTCAGCTGAAATGGCCAGTACCTTTTCACAAAGTTTACCTGAGAACCAGGCTAAAACTTCATTAACTTTTAGCCAGCTGCTGCATCTTCTAACTGCTGGTCCCAAAGTAGAATCAAATTCTCTACGTTCGCCTGTTACATGCTTTCACATTTCCTTGTTTAATTACATTCAGATTGGTATCTTGTATACATTTAGAAGAGAGCAAAGAATAGGGTTTACCCCCTCAAGTTAACTAATCAAATGCAAAGCCAAAGGGCAGAAAACTTTTATCCATCTTTCTTGCTGTATATATACAAAAGGGGCATACTGTACTTGTCAAAGAATCAGAGAAAGTTTCTTTACATTCGATAGAACAAAGCACAGCTTGGCTTTTCCCCCCCAAGTGTCTTGGAAGGTGTCCTTTGTTGCATGGACTGAATGTGAGAATTTTGCTCCTCGGAGAAGTAGAATTAAATGAATGAAAAAGAATACTTTGGGCTTTTATTTTTTTCTGGAAGAAAATGACAAATTATGGTCTGCCAAATATTATACTGCCTGTGGTTTTAAGAACTCAAACTTCACATCTGCTCTTACGTCCTTAGGGATTCAGGCATTTACTCAAAGCATCCTAAGTCTCTTCTGCACTGCTCCGTTTGCATCCAAGATAAGGAAGTTTGCTCATTTCTAAGGCCGGACCATTTCAGATTAGATATAAACTTTCTACAACATCTGAGTCGCTGAAAGGATTGAACGTGGACTCTTGGGGTGCATAAAGGAGCAAAGAGCTGTCTTAAGGTATTTCGGGAGAATATAAGTTAGGCAGGAATGAGCTGCTGTTTAAGGAACATAGATAAGCTGCACCATTCAGAGTTTCTTACCCTATACAAGGAGTTCAACAGTGTCACTTCCAAGAGGCAAGGAAATATTTCTTTTAAACAAAAAAAAAAAATCTACATCTTACCTTCTCCATTTTTCTTGTCCTTTGGTGTTTTTTTTTTCCCCTCCTTAAGCTTGATCTCAAAAAGCAGGCAGATAGTTCCTTGAAGCAGCCTGCTTTGGGAGAAGGTTCCTGGGCTGTTTTTCTCAGGATCAGCTGAATTGCAGTCAGTTTGAGATTCAGGAAGCTGTGCTCTGTCCAGCCTACCAAGCACTCCCACTCTCCAGGGTGTGTGCTTACATGTCTCTCTGTCAGCTTAAAAATCCGCCAAACTGATTTCAGTCTAACAGGTTTCCTTATATAGGTAAACATGAATTGCATTCCTGGTGAAAGAAGCTAGCTGGGGATCCCTTTAACCTGGTTAACTCTCCACATGCCAGAACGGATTATGGGAAATCATTCTGTCTACAAAGCACCGAGGAAGAGCACAAAAGGATTAACACACTCTAATAAAAATCATCTTTATGCTAGGAAATTGGGGGAGTGGAGGGAACTACTAGAGTAAGTGGCTAACATACTTTTAGTTAAGTGGTTTTCTAAAACTGCCATTAGTCAGTCAAGGGATTGTTTTTAAGGGAGAAAGCTGTGGGACATCGTTCTTTGTGTTCTTTGTTTCTAAAAGTTTCTCAGAAAGTCATTTGCAAAGGAAAAAACACCACACAAAATAATAGATGTGTGAATAAAAGTACATTAAAAATTTTGAGTTACTTTTCTTGTATAGATGATAATAAAAGTGATCAAAATTCCCCATTTACTAAGCATTCTTTTTCAGGAAATATTCAGTATAAAAGAAATTTCTTTTAGAGCAATTTCATGATTTTAGCATTTTAAGGTCCCATTTGTGTTTTTTGGCGATTCCATAATTTCCCACTGAATGTTGAAAAGAGGAAGGGTATTTATAATACCTATACCTGTAACTCTGAAGAACTATATGATAACTTTAAAGGGAATATCTTAAGTTTTCAGAGCCTGTTTAATAATTTGAAAAGTTGAAATATGTCAAAGGTTTTATCGAAGTAAGAATGAATTTTATCAAAAATACCTTTGGTAAATGCAAGTCTAGTTTTGAAGGAGATTTATAATTTAGTTGATCTCAGACAATTGTTCATCATTAACCTCCCATTATAAATCCACTCTACCACCTAGTTGCAGGAATAATTCTTTGAAATCATAACTAATTCTGCTGAACAGTGAAGAAAATCCAAAAATTAAGGAACTTCTCTAAAGAAGTGACAGTTATTCTATGTGATTATAGTGGCCTACCAAAAAGAAAACCTATATGAATCTTAAAATGAATGATTTGTCTTTACCTCATTCATAATAGTTATCAATGTGTCTGTTTTTCTTCAAAGCTCATCTTGACCAACATCTGTAATCTACTTCCTTATCTTGATTCTGGGACTCTGGTCAGTAGGACTATAGGTAAGATGTTGGCAGGGGAGTGTGACTGTATTGATGGTGTCAAATTAATTGCAACCTCCAAATCTATTTCTAAGATACAAACTAGAGCATAAGAATTTTCTAAATGAGAAATAAACATGACTGATACATTAAAAATTAATAAGCATTTTATTTGTGTGAACCACCAATAGGGTAACTACTATGCATGCAAAAAATGAGGCTCAGAGACACTTTCCTAGATTTATAGAAAGAGATGGTAAGAAGGAACATTCAAATGGGCAGCTTGGTGGCATAGGGGACAGAAGCCTAAGTCTAGAGCAGTGATGGCAAACCTGTTAGAGACTGCATGCTATGCCCTGCCCCCTTCCCCACAGAGACCACATGCCATATTCCTCCTCCCATCCTAAGTGCTGCATGCACCCCACCCCACCCTTACCAAACAGGGGACAGAGACAGTGCTCCCATTGGGCTGATGAGTAGAGGGGCAGGTGAAGTGAAGAATGCCCTCAGCAAGTAAAGAGAGGGAGAAAGGAGTGGCCAGAGTGCTCCATCCCCATCCAGCTCTGCTATTGTGAGCCACCCACCTTATCTCCTATATATTCACATTGGGCTGTTGGACAGAGGGTCAGATCAAGTGAGGAATGTCCTCAGCCTGGGTAGAGAGGGGCAGGCGAGTAAGCACTCCCAATGGGCTGCTGGGAAGAGGGGCGAGTGATGTGAAAAAATGTTGTCAGGCATGGTGGAGAGGGAGAAGGGAGCAGCTTCACCTGAGTCCCTCTGCCTTTCTAGTAAGGAACTCTGGTTAGTGATGGGTATGCTCACAGAAAGCACTATGTGTGCCTTTTCTGGCATGTGTGCCATAGGCTCACTATCACAGATCTAGCTTCAGCAAGGCTCATCTTGGTGAGTTTAAATTTTGCCTCTAGCTGTGTGTCTCAGGGCAAGTCACTTAACCCTGTGTACCTCAGTTTCTTCTTCTATAAAATGAGCTGAAGAAGGAAATGGCAAACGAACAAACAAACAAAAAAAACCAGGATCTTTACCGAATAACAACCCAAATAGTGTCATGAAGACTTAGACATGACTGAACAACATGAGCATTCAAACTCGGGACTTCATGACTCTACTTGGTGCTTTCATGTTTGCTCTCTTAAAATCCAAAGTGAATAATAATATAAGATCAAGAAAAAACATTGAAAATGTTAATTTCTTCATATCTTACTCTAAGTTTTTAAAATTATATTAAAAATCAAAAAATACTTCTATATGCCAGACAATGTGCTAAGATCTGGGAAATACAAATACACAAAAATTAAATAGTGTCTGCCCTCAAGGAGCTTATATTTTATCAGAGAAGATAATATGTACACTCTGTTTATGTGTGTATATATAACATGCATTCTACATATGTGTATATACATGTGTATATATACACATATACATATATGTGTGTACACATTCTACATATGTGTATATACATGTGTATATATGCACATATACATATATGTGTGTACACAGACATGCAAAATAAATACAAGTTAGTTTTTAATGAGGAATCAACAGCATTTAGGGAATCAGGAAAGACTTTTATGCAGACTGGTCAATAATATAAAACCAAAACTCACATTTTCAAATGACCACCTTTAAATGATTCCAGAAATAACAGAAAACACAAGAACAAATGAATGGTTGTCCAATAGAGGCTCTGGTCATGAAATATGAAAAATTCTTTGAAAATATTACTTATATTTTCTTATCCAAAGTACATACAAATCCATTGCACCAAGTTAAGACTCATCCTGACTCCCTCACTGCAAAAAATAATACCAGTTTTTACTCTGGGTTGCCGAAAAACATAGCTTTCAAAAATTCCTCACTACTTATGATCCTGAAGTCTTTGTGTGAAAATAATTCCCACTGAAGTCAGTTTTGTTTGTGCAAGAACTTTAGACTTTATTAATGTGTTGATGCAAGACAAAAGAATTTTTTTCCAGAAAAGGCCAAACCTTTGAACATTTTAAGCTGGTGTCCAAATTTGTGCCTGCAGTTTTTTGTTTTGTTTTTTTAAACCCTTACCTTCTGTCTTAGAATCAATAATAAGTATGGGTTCCAAGGCAGAAGAGTAGTAAGGGCTAGGCAACTGGGATTAAGTGACTTGCCCAGTGTTACACAGCTAGGATGTGTCTAAGGCCATATTCGAACCTAAAACTTTCTATCTCCAGGGCTGGCTCTCTATCCACTGAGTCACCTAGCTACCCCTATACCCGCAATTCAAAGCATACAGTAATTTCTCTCGTAAACACACAATATTATAAACTACCTTGATTCAGGGGCTGGAATGGATAAGATCTATCTTTTAAAATTAATTACTCCCAAGAATGGATTTGATAATGAAAGGTTTTGACTAAATGCAAGAACATCAGAGCACAAATGGGCTGAGCTCATTGAAAAGCATACTCTCTGATTCACAGATTCATAGAATTGTGGACTCTAAGTACCAAGAGATAGTCAAGACAATTCAATGTTATGAAGCAAGTATTAAGTGCTTACTATATGTCAAACATTGTGCCAAGTGGTAGAAATACTAATACAAGCAGAAAGACTGCCTATCCTCAATTCTAGCGGAAGAAGACAACATGAAAGAAAACTCAAAAGGAAGTGAGGGTGGAGAAGTTACCTGCATGAGCAGGGGCAGTGGGTAGAGTGGGGAAGAGAGGAGAGATGTTAGAAGTCTGGACCTAGAGAGAAAACTGAGAATCAAGTCAACCCAGGGAACTAGGGACATTTCTGGCTCCATTACTATGATTTTCTGACTCCAAATTTAATGTGCTTTGATTATGCCATTTCTGAATAATGTTTCTGGAGGAAAATTGGCAAATAGAGCAATGTAAATTATTATTAAAAAAAAATAAACCCTTACCTTCCATCTTAGAATCAATGTTGGGTATTGGTTCTAAGGCAGAAGAGTGGGCTAGGCAATGGGGGTCAAGCGCCTTGCCCAGGGTCACACAGCTAGGAAGTATCTGAGGCCAGATTTGAATGCAGCACCTCCCATTTCTGGGTCTCTCAATCCACTGAGCCACCCAGCTGCCCCCAGCAATATAAATTAAATAAAAAGCATTTTATGGAAATGGAAAAAAAACCCTCTTACACTTTCAAGAAAACATTCAGGAGTTGGATTTTAGTTTTATTAAAACTTAGGAGGCAGCTTGCCACTCTTTTGTCTTAGAATTGATCCTAAGAAAGAAGGGATTGCTTTCGTTTGTTTGTTTTGTTTTGTTTTTTAACACACAACTTGGGAGGCAGCAGGGTTAGTCAGGAAATCTCAAGTTCAGTTCGTACCTCTAATAGATATTGGCTGTGGGACCCTGGACAAGTCACTCAATGTCTCAGAACCCCAGGAAACTTTAAAACTCTAAGTTACAGAAGGAAGTCTCTTTAACATCAGTTTCCACATTTTTTTTCTGAATGTGTTGCATTTTTTAAAATTGTGTATGATCTGGCGGACAAGGCAGAATTATAGAATAATAGCAATGAATTATTCAATAAATTTGATCAATATAGGTTGCCAAGCAAATGAATTTCTTCTCTCCTTCCTTCCTATCTGTCCCTTCTTTTTTCCTTCCTTCTTTCCATTCTTCCTTCCTTCCTTCCTCCCTCCCTCTCCTCCTTTCCTTTTTGATATCCTTTAATGAAAGTTACACAACACAACCATCAAATACTGGGTCATGACAGTAAATGAACATAACCAAGCTTTTCAGTAGGACTCATGTTTTTCTTTGTGGAGATATGCATCATGCACAAAGCAAAAACACTAAGCTAAAGTTGATTGTCTCTGGTTTCCACTCAGCAGAAGTTTTCAATATGAATCCATTGCTTTTTCTTTATGTGGTTCAGTTTAATGGAAAGCATCATATCTTAATTTCTATTCATTTGGATATTGGTTTTTTTTTTCCGAGTGAGTGGAAGGAATAACAAGAATTTCATTTTGTCTAAAGTTTACTAAGGCTAAAAGGGTCAATAGGGCAAAGTTGTGAAGGACTTTAATGCCAAACCAAACCATGCCATATTTAATCATAGAATCAGTAGGAAATGACTGGAGTTTATTGAGTAGAAGAATATTCTGTTCAGAGCTGTACTTTGTCTGCTATGGGGAGGGTGAATTGCAGAAGGCAGTGAACTGAGGCAGGGGGACTAATCAGGAAGCCATTATAATAATCCAGGCAACAAGTGATGAGGGCCTGAACTATGATAGTGGACATATAAAGGAAAAGGAAAAGATGATTGCAAGATACATTGTAAATAGAAATAACAAGATTTGCCAACTACTTAGATATATAGGATTAGTGAAAGTAAAGAGTGGAGAGTGATGATGAAGTTATGAATGTTTTAAAGTTAGATATGAAGAATCTACCATTTCTTTTTTTTTTACAAGAGACAGGGCATCTCATAGCAGCTCATCATTTAATTGTTTCATATGTATAAATTAAAACTATCTTAGCAAATTGGGATAAAAAGGAAAATTTACTGAAACCTATCTTCTCAACAACCCATTTTCAAAAATGGAAAATGTAGAAAAGCCCATAGGGCTAGTATTCTTCAATGTCAATAGCTGGGGTAGGGAAGATTAAGTTTTTTTGCCACTTTTAGCCAAGAATTCATAAATGAGGGACATTCTTTCACCTGACTTTTTCTCCAAGTTTTCCTAGAGAGAGGATGGAATTTTTTCAGTTTCTTATAATGAAGGCTAGTTATCCATATCTGTCCTTTTTCTTTCTCTCCTTTTTTTAGGTCAATCACTGTATTTTTTTCCTCCAGGGAAGAGAGACAACAGTTCTTTTCGGATTTCCTTTCATTTTTTTAAATGTCGATAATCACAAAAACTTCTGGCTTCTCCTCATCATAGACCTGCATTGCTGAATATGTTATTGCCTTGACTTCCGTTCCCTGAGGATGCTTATTCAAAGAAAATTCTTCTCCCCACACAATTGATCGTAATTTGAAGTTTCTTTGGTCAATAGATAATACTTTCACTTCCCGTGGTATGAAGAATTCATTGGCACTAAATTTATAAAGCCATTCATCCAAAAAGTGAAAGAGAAGAGACTGTAGGTCATCTCCTTCTGCTTCTCAACTGTTTGTAGCAGTTCAACAGTTCCTGTGTCTGTCATGTAACCAAACATGGCCATTGCACACTGCTCAAATGCTTCTTCCAACATGTCTCCCCAAGCATGTACATCATGCCGTGTGATCCAGATACTCATACTTCCGGATGGCTGGGGGGTATTTGGCCTTGATTGCCTTTTGCTCTTCGTTCAGATTGTAGTCCCTCTCGTCTTCTCCATCCTGCGCCATGACTGCTACACCTAATACTCAGAATCTACCATTTCTAAGGGAAAACTGAAGGATGTTGGTACTCTTGACAGTAGCAAGGAAGTTTGGAAGAAGGGTAGATTGGGGTAGAAAGAGAACGCATCTGTATCTGTTGTGCTGATCACAAGCCCATCCATACATGCTCATGGAGAGGTGGAGTGTTGGACTTTTACTTTTCATTTCCCTAAAGCTAAGAGAAAGTTCCTTGTCATTGCCATGTGGTCTTCTGGAGGTCACATTGTGCTGGGGTAGAATGTAAGGATTTTTCCCAATGGAGCTTGCAGGGATGGGAATTAGATAGTAATTTCCCTGAGGGGGCCTATTCCCCACAAAGCAGAGGAGACACTGGAAGTTTGCACTCCCAGAAGTGGGAGAGATTGACATAGGGGAGTATTTGAATAAAAATGCTTCCAAATGGTAGTTCTGATATTTCCAAGGCATGTTCCATGACTGGTTATCACATGGAGTGCAAGAAGAAGCTCAGCTTCTAATCTTTTGATTAGATTACCCATATGATCATGAGGGTAGTGCTATAGGCCTCACTTTATTTTTTTTCTTTTGATATTTTTTAAGCAATTAATAATTTTTACTTTTTAGAAAAGTTAACATGGTTACATGATTCATGTTCTCACTTTCCCCTTCAGCCCCCCCCAATCTCTTCCCCCCCCCCATAGCTGATGCGCATTTCCACTGGTTTTAACATGTGTCATTGATCAAGACCTATTTCCAAATTGTTGATAGTTGCATTGGTGTGGTAGTTTCGAGTCTACATCCCCAATCATGTCTGATTCAACCCATGTATTCAAGCAGTTGCTTTTCTTCTGTGTTTCCACTCCTGTAGTTCTTACTCTGAATGTGGGTAGCATTCTTTTCCATAAATGCCTCAGAATTTTCCTGGGTCATTGCATTGCTACTAGTACAGAAGTCCATTACATTCTATTTTACCGCAGTATATCAATCTCTGTGTACAATGTTCTTTTGGCTCTGCTCCTTTCACTCTGCATCAATTCCTGGAGGTCTTTCCAGTTTACATGGAATTCCTCTAGTTTATTATTCCTTTGAACACAACAATATTCCATCACCAGCATATACCACAATTTCTTCAGCCATTCCCCAATTGAAGGACATAACCTCCTTTTCAAGTTTTTTGCCACCACAAAAAGCACGGCTACAAATATTTTTGTACAAGTCTGTTTATCTATGATCTCTTTGTGGTACAACCCCAACAATAGTATGGCTGGATCAAAGGGCAGGCATTCTTTTATAGCCCTTTGAGCATAGTTCCAAATTGCCATGCAGAATGGTTGGATCAGTTCACAACTCCACCAGCAATGCATTAATGTCCCAATTTGGCCACATCCCCTCCAACATTCTTTACTCTCTCCTGCTATCATTTTAGCCAATCTGCTAGGTGTGAGGTGATACCTCAGAGTTGTTTTGATTTGCATTTCTCTAATTATTAGAGATTTAGAACACTTTCTCACTTGCTTATTGATAGTTTTGATTTCTTTACCTGAAAATTGCCTATTCATGTCCCTTGCCCATTTATCAATTGGGGAATGGCTTGATTTTTTTATACAATTGGTTTAACTCTTTGTATATTTGAGTAATTAGACCCCTGTCAGAGTTTTTTGTTATGAAGATTTTTTTCCCAATTTGTTGTTTCCCTTCTGATTTTGGTTGCATTGCTTTTGTTTGTACAAAAGCTTTTTAATTTAGTATAATCAAAATCATTTATTTTCCATTTTGTAATTTTCTCTAACTCTTGCTTGGTTTTAAAATCTTTCCTTTCCCAGAGATCTGACAAGTATACTGTTCTGTGTTCACTTAACTTATTTATAGTTTCCCTCTTTATATTCAAGTCATTCACCTATTCTGAATTTATCTTGGTGTAGGGCAGGGGTCAGCAACCTTTTCGGCTGTGAGAGCCATAAACGCCACATTTTTTAAAATGTAATTTTGTGAGAGCCGTACAGTGCTCACAGTGCACCCTCCTTTAACAGTGCGTGCTCCTGTAACAGCGCCTGAAAAAAATTGACTTTATGGCTCCTGAAGAAAGAGCCATATATGGCCCTCAAAAGAGCCAGATATGGCTCGGTTACTGACCCCTCGTGTAGGGCGTGAGATATTGATCTAAACTTAATCTCTCCCATATTGTTTTCCAATTTTCCCAGCAGTTTTTGTCAAATAGTGGATTTTTGTCCCAAAAGTTGGGCTCTTTGGGTTTATCATACACTGTCTTGCTGACGTCACTTACCCCAAGTCTATTCCACTGATCCTTCCTTCTGTCTCTTAGCCAGTACCATATTGTTTTGATGACTGCTGCTTTATAATATCTAGTACTGCTAGGCCACCTTCCTTCACGTTTTTTTTTCCATTATTTCCCTTGATATTCTTGATCTTTTGTTCTTCCAAATGAACTTTGTTATAGTTTTTTTTCTAATTCAGTAAAGAAGTTTTTTGGTAGTTTGATAGGTATGGTACTAAGTAAGTAAATTAATTTGGGTAGAATGATAATTTTTTATCATGTTAGCTCGACCTACCCATGAGCAATCAATGTTTTTCCAATTGTTTAGATCTAATTTTAATTGTTTGGAAAGTGTTTTGTAGTTGTGTTTGTATAATTCCTGTATTTGCTTTGGTAGATAGATTCCTAAGTATTTTATACTATCTAGGGTGATTTTAAATGGTGTTTCTCTTTCTACCTCTTGCTGCTGTGATGTGTTGGAAATACATAGAAATGTTGATGATTTATGTGCATTTATTTTGTATCCTGCAACTTTGCTAAAGTTGTATAGCCCTCACTTTAGAGATCACTTTCTTTCACTTTGGAAACCACTTCTTTTCACAAGTCTGATAAATACACACCCACTTAGGAAGAGAAAAGGAAAACATGGAGGTAATGTGACAAAATTGACAAAATTATAAAAGAATGATTTAATCTGTTTTTTTTTTTGTATGGACCCATGCAGCTAGGGCAGTGGTTCCCAAACTTTTTTGGCCTACCACCCCCTTTCCAGAAAAAATATTACTTAGCGCCCCCTGGAAATTATGAAACTATTTATTGAAATCAGAATAGAATGTAATACAAAAAAAGTGTGGCCATCACCGCTCTCCTAGATTGCTGCAGCACCAACCTGGGGCAGTAGCACCCACTTTGGGAATCACTGAGCTAGAGTAATATGTAACTGAAATATGCTTCATTAAATAATAGGCTATTGTAGGTCTTAAATGTGTTGCTCAGTCCAGGTTCACCTGAAGGAAGACTACAAAGGATGAACAATAGAAAAATAAAAGCCAAATACAGGTTGAATATCAGAAAATACATTCTTATCTTAGGGCCTGATGAAAACAGACTTTTTGTTCAATCAAGGGGAAGACATCTCAAGGATTTTGGTATTCTCAGGACTTTAGACTCTTTGGAGTGGTTGTCTCTTAGTTTTCTATACATAGATGTGATGTCACAAAAAATATAATTTCTCTTTTGGAACTACTAGATATAGAAGCTAATTATCAAGTTACTTATCTCTTAATTACAGGTAACAGTGTAAGAAGAGCAGGGCTCTGGGCCTTTCCTCATCATTTATAAGATATGTGACCCCTTTGACCATCATTTCCTGCATCCATAAAATGAAGAAAATAATCTCTGGCTAAATGACATCATAGGATTGTTGTATGTATCAAATGGAATGATGAGTGTATTTTGTAAAACAAAATTTTATGCTTGGAATAATCCAGGTGATTGTAGTTGGAGTAAGCAATGTAGCTGGGCAAAAAGCCAAGTCATGGCAGACCTACCCAATACTAAAGAGAAAAATAGAGGGCAGCTGGGTGGCTTAGTGAACTGAGAGCCAACCCTAGAGACAGAGATCCTAGGTTCAAATGTAACCTTGGACACTTTCTGCCTGTGTGACCCTGGGCAAGTCACTTAACCTCCATTGCCTAGCCCTTACCACTCTTCTGCCCTGGATCCAATACACAGTATTTACTCCAAGACAGAAGGTGAGGATTTAAAAAAAGAGAGAGAGAATTAGCCAGTGCCCATTCTGTAGCATACAATAAATTATATTTTAAGGAAACTTGCAATTCTACTGCAATTCATGTGCTTCACAAACCTGTTTGGAAAATATAATTTGACTGAATGATAAAGATATATTAACTTGAAGAACTATCTCCCAAATTATCAGTGATTTAATTTAGGGCTATGGAAATGGTCAAATTTGACCAAGTAAATACTCAACTTAGCATCAATGACTTGGATGATGAAATGAAATTTGCAGCCAAAACCAAATTAGCACCTTAGAGGATGACATTATAATTAAAAAAGATCTTCATAAAGCGAAGAAATTGTAAGAAAAGAGACAAGTATATCCACAAGGATTAAAATCAAGAGGCACAGAGAAAAACAAAACAAAAACAAAATGCATTTGGAAGTGATGATGTACTATAAGCTGACTATGAGTTAGAAGCTTAGAATTGTTCTTTTAAAAGTTCATGCAAGGAGATGGGAGTGGGGTGGGGTGGGAGGGGCAGCTAGGTGGATCAATAGGATAGAGAGCCAGGCCTAGAGGTCCTGAATTCAAATCTGACCTCAGGCATTTCCTCCATGTATGCCTGGGCAAATCACTTTTTTTTTTAAAACTCTTACCTTCTGTCTTGGAGTCAATACAGTGTCTTGGTTCCAAGGCAGAAGAGTGGTAATGATAGGCAATGGGGGTCAAGTGACTTGCTCAGGATCACACAGCTGGGAAGTGGCTGAGGCCGGGTTTGAACCTAGGACCTCCTGTCTGTAGGTCTGACTCTCAATCCACTGAGCTACCCAGCTGCCCCGCCTTTGCAAGTCACTTAACCTCAGTTGTCTAGCCCTCATCATTCCTCTACCTCGGAACCAATTCTTAGAAAAAAGAAAGATTAAAATAAATGAACTCTTAGATAACTAGAGATTTTTAATGTATTAAAACCTTTATCTCTCTAAGCTAGAAAATGAAGCTCTACTTTGTCAACAGAGGTTACAGACAAAATGTCATGATAGAGTTGACCAATGCAATTTTAAAAAGTGATTAATGCATTCATTGTAGTTTAGAGACCACATAGAGAAAGTTGAGCCAAGTTTTTATAGAGAATAACAGTAACAATGATTAAAATGAAGTTAATAAAAAATTTCAAGGCAGTGTAATTCCCTCCATTTATACTACACTTCCAGCTTTTTCATACTGCTTTCATCTCTCTGATCTTACTTCATCTACATGACAACACTATGAAGTATTATTACTCACATATGAGAGAACTGAGACTTAGAGAATTTAAAAAGTGACCTACCCAATGTGACATGTTTGGCATCAGACTCATTTCTTCTGAGGTCACAGAATGTAGGAGAATGGTCTTGGCATTGGAAGATGTGCATTCATTTATTTACTCTACTCCTTACTATCCATGAGAGAACTATGATTCTACCTCATAGGGTTGCTACCATCTAAGAGCATAGTGATAGGGTTATAGGACTTGGATTTAGGAGATTTGGGTGGGTTCTAGTTCTGGTTTAGTTGTGGCTTGAATTATGGCTCTAAAAATATCTTGCATGGTCTTGAGGAAGTTATTTTATTTTCCTAAGGACTCGGTTTCCTTTTCTTTAAATTATAGAATTGAATGAGATGAACTTTGGTTATAGAATTTAGAAGTGGAAGAGTCTAAGGGACAGTCTAACACTCCATCGCAGAGAAGAAAAAAACTGAAACTAATAGAAGTGAAATAAAGTTTAGGGTCATACAGATGAGTCTTCCAGCTAGCAAATGAAGACAGATTTTCTGATTGTAAATCTATTATTCTTTCCATTATATCACACTTCCTCAGCTCAAATATTCATTAACAATAAACATTTATTAAATATTTACTATATGCCAGGCAATGAACTAAGTTCTAGGAATAAAAATACAAGTAGAAAGAGAGTCTCTTGCCTCCAAGGGGCTTTTATTTTCTTATAATACAGAAAAGGAAGGTGAGAAGTTGGGCAGGGAAGGGAAGGAGAGGTGGCATGGAAAGCAGATAGAGAATGTTAGGAATACAGACTTAGAAGAATGAAGGAATGGATAATTTGAGTGGCCCTTCTTCACTGGAGATTCTGAAAGGAGCTGTCCAATGCCAGGGAAAGCCCAAAGGAGGAAGGGAAATTCTAATGTGTGAATTCCAAGACTGAAATGAGCTTCCATGATGAAGAAATTTCAGGGGGAAGAGGAGAAAGGACAGTAAGGTAATACATATTCAGTATGATTTTTTTTAGGAGTCAATCTAGAGACAATCTTTCAATCCAAAGTAATAATTCTAATTGTAGGAATTTTAGTTATTTGTGAAAGTCTAGTAGGGAAGATATTTTGGCAAAGTAAGGCCATGTGGAATATCTCAAGTCATAACTACTCTGCCTGTGCTTGGGACAGCCTTAGATCTTTATGATACCTGAACTTTTAGAGTAAATTAACCCCTTTTCTAGAAATAATTTCAGATGAATCTCTTGGAACTGACCCAGATTCTCGTGAAATTACTCAACACTGGACCCAATGTCTACTCTATCATAATTCCACAGGAGACACAAAATCTGTTAGAAAGACTACAACTTCTGTGTTCAGTGGACCTTAGTTGTAATCTGGCTTCTAATACAGACTCCCTGTGTGATCATGGATAACCTATTTAACCTCCATCAGTTTTAGTTGTTTCATCTGTAAAAGAGGGAGTTGGAGTAGATGACCTTTGACATTCTTTTCAGTCCTAAATTTATGATCCTTTCTCTTTATTGACCATAGACAGATCTAGACTTGGCAAATGCTGATGTGAGAGTCTTGAAGGTTGACATATGAATCTATTCCAGTTAAATTCTATATGTTGTTTTTTTTAAAAACCCTTACCTTCCATCTTAGAATCAATACTAAGTATTGATTCCAAGGCAGAAGAGTGGTAAGGGCTAGGCAAAGGGGGTTAAGTGACTTGTCCAGGGTCACATAGCTAGGAAGTGTCTGAGGCCAGATCTGAACCCAGGACCTTCCATCTTTTGGCGTGGCTCTCAATCCACTGAGCCACCCAGCTGCCCCCAAATATTTTAAAAGCTAACCACATCCAAAGTCTATATGTCCCATTAGAATGTGAGTTCCTTTTTAATTATATGCTGACTTCACAATTAGAATGGGAGCCCCTTGTCTCTCCTCCAATCTTTCGATGATGTTATACCACAGAGTAAAAGGCAATGCCTTCTCCCCATTTTTATTGTAAAGGCCAGTAGGACCTCTTCCATCTTTATGGAGAGTGTTAAACTTCTCTCCTTTCATACAACACAGTTTGAGAGTAACTGACAGGCTTCAAACCCACTGGTGAGCTGGGTGGGGAGGGATGTCTACTCCAAGTATGTGAAGACTTCCCCTAGGAAAATGGGCCGATGTTCCAACACCCTGAAGGTGGCTGAAGCAGGGCAATGATGCTCCTAGAATGTGGTCAAACTCTAGCCAAGGTCGGACACTGCATTCCAGGCCATCAGCCGTTATCTTGACTTTTGCCTTGTCTTTGTACTTTGATAATGCTGGAGGAGAGAGTGAGGCTGATCTCTTTATGAAGCTATGCCTCCCTTCAATCCAACTCACATGAGAAGTCAAGACATCACCCTTGTGATATCATTGGTGCTTTCAGGAAGCGAAGGATGAACAATGACAGACTCTCAGTGAGGTGGCAACTAGTTGGCCCAGTGGGTAGAATGTTGGATCTGAGGTTATAAGATCTGAGTTCATATCTTGACTCAGACTTTTATTAGCTGGGTGACTCGGGGAAGTCATTTAACATCTCTTAGTTTTCCTATCTATAAAATGTAGTTAATTATACTTACTTCTTCCATATTGTAAAGATCAGATGAGGTAACAAATATAAACTATTTTGCCAACCTTACATAAATGTTAGCTATTATTATCTCCCCCAAAGTAAAATGGAAAAAAAGGAGAGGAAAATTCCCAAGTTAGTTTTGAAGGAAATGAAAGAGACTTCAAGGAGCAGGCAAACAAAGACAATTTTTAAAAGAGATGATACGAAAGTAATTGTAGTTTTGCATGTGGTAGCTCAGGAATGTTTTTGGAAAAGAACCCTCTTTGAATGAAAATAAAGTAAGGAACGTTTATATTAGGTATGAAGGAAATCTTGACAGTAGTTTGAGAAATTGACTGAAGAAATAGGTTGCCAAGAGAAGACACAGAGGCCTAGTCAGTGGAAACACTCACAAAAGAGATTAGATAACCAAAATCAGGAGAGTACTAGAGGAGATAAGTTGTGCTAAGCCTGGAGTGTTTACAGGATGACCTATGAGCTTCCTCCAGCTTTAGCATTTATGTAACACAAAGCAATGAATCACAGAGTAACATCTGCATGTAATTGTATTTCTGTTCCAATAATAAAATGTTTCAGCGTCTATGTTATTTACCAAAGCAGTTATCATAAAGGGCCAAGTATAGAAAACTGGGAAACAAATGCTATCATAAGAAACTTCTTTTGCAACTCTGTAGGTAAAACTTTGGGTAAGTATTGATTCATCACAGGAAGGTATTTCTAGGTAAGGTGTGGTCACTGATGGTCATGTTGGCATTTGGGGCTCATGACAAAAACAAATTTCTTGGGTAGCTGGTGGATAGAGCTTTAGATCTAGTCAGGAAGACTCATCTTCATGAGTTCAAATCTGGCTTCAGCTATTTATCACTGTGTGACCATGGGTAAGTCACATAACCCTGTTTGCCTCAAACAAGATTAAAATAAAATTTTTTAAACACTTCTTACTTCTCTTGATTTTCTTCTTATTTATCTATTAATTAATTTATTATTATTATTATTATTTTTATAAATCCTTACCTTCCTTCTTGGAGTCAATACTGTGTATTGGCTCCAAGGCAGAAGAGTGGTAAGAGCTAGGCAATGGGGGTCAAGTAACTTGCCCAGGGTCACACAACTGGGAAATGTCTGAGGCCAGATTTGAACCTAGGACCTCCTGTCTCTAGGCCTGACTATCAATCCAGCTGCCCCCTTTTCTTCTTATTTAAAAATATATTATTACTTGCATTCTAATACTGTCCCTAATACAAACTCCCTCTGTCATTGTAGACAAGTTATTTGACCTCCATATGCTTCAGTTTTTTCATCTGTAATATGAGGGAGTTAGACTATATGGCCTTTGACATTCTATCCAGTCCTAAAACTATGATCCTATCAGCATAGCAGGGGAGACTGTAGGAGCCTCCTGTGGGATCCCTGCAAGAGGAGTTGGGGCTGGAGGGGCACTCTGTTCACCCCTCTTGGAAATGACGCTGCCCTGTATTTTCATGCTTTTGAACCAATTACCAGCGGCTTTTGAGACAAGGAGGTTTACACCTTCCTTTTACTCAGGAATGTTTGCTTTAAAAACAGAAGACTAGAATTACAGAGGTTGCGGAAAAGTACAGGATTTTGTCCTTTTATTGCCTGCAAAATGCCAGGACAGTTTAAAATTATTAGCAGCCAATGTGAAAGAGAAAAGGAAATAAAAGAAACTTTTATTCCCTCAGAAACAGGCCTAGTCCCTTCACCTTTCCAGAGTGCCATATAAGTTTTCTGTATGCTTTGGCACAAAAAAGCAGAGGTTTTTCTCCCTTCCTCTTCTAAAAACTAAGAATTTTTTTGTCCTGTTAAACTTAGTTTTGCGGGAATTCATTTTCTCTGAATTGGAGAAAGTTGAACTTTAAAACAATTCCTTTTATTTTGCATAGGGCAATTACTGCTGTCACCAGGTTTAAAATTTACTACTACAGTAAAGCTAGTGAAGTAGTTAAGCCACATAGCAATGTGTATTTAAATAAAGCCACATCACCTAAAAGCCTGTTTCCTTCCATTTGGCAAAGCAGGTGTTTAAGGATGACGTCTTTTTTTTTTTTTAATGAAATAGCAAGTAATTATGTGGGGGAAAGTCCTCAAATAGCAATGAAAAAGAAAAATGATTCAATAACCAAAATCTCAAAACTTACCTACCTATTTCTTATTTCTTCATGGACTGTATTTCCAGTTTTTTGAGGTAGGTACTGAATTTTATCTTTTAACCTCATTAGTCCCATTTTGAGATCAGAGAACTGAGGTTTAGAGATATTAAGTAATTATAGCGCAACTGATGATGTCAGAAGAGGGATCTGAAAATCATTGTAACCACAAGAGTTTGGGTACTTTTTGCTGTTAAAAGCATGAGATTATCCTTCCTTTTTTATTAGTTTTAATTATTATTTTATTTCATTTATTTATATTATTATTATTATTATTATTATTTTAATTAGGCTTTAAAACCAAATAGTTACCTCTTTTTTTTTATTCCTTGTCATGGATATAAATGGATATGATTTTATAATGGATAAAGAAAATAGGGAGGGGGATTTATAAGAAAATGAAGATGATGTATAAACAAATATCAATTTTAAAAAATTTAATAAGGGCCACCGATACACAGAAAACATTCTAGCATCCATATACAAGAAAAATAAATAACTTAGAGCAAGCTTCTCTCCCACCCCCACATCCCCTCTTTAGTGAGCCATATAAAACATTTCATTCATATACTTTAAAATTGAGAATAGGAAGAATAAAATAATATCCAATAAATAATAATGAAATAAAAACTTCACAGGATCACCAATCTTATGATTAGATTTAGAATGAGAAATGTCCTTAAAGATCAAGTTCAATCTATTAATTTTACAGATGAGGAAAGTGAGGCTGAGAGAGTAAAAGTAATTTTATGTACAGAATCATATGACTAGTAAATGGTTAAGTGAATCTGGATGCAAAGATAGGAAGTTGGGTCTTCTTAAAATCAAGAAATCCATCTATTACACCACAGTTCCATATTCTATCTGGTTAAAGGAAGAAAAGACATAAGCAGACAGGAAATGACAACAAAAGGTGATAGAGAAACAAAGAGGGAAACTGAGGCAGAAAGCAAGGGAAAAAATCTATTTCGAGGTGATATGCACTCTCATCAGTAAATCAGTCAGCCAATAAACACTTATTAAGTGCCGACTAGGTGCTAGCCCCTGTACTAAACACTGAGGTTACAAAATGAGATAAAGGATTTTTCTTGCCCTGAAGGAGCTTACAATCTAAAAAGGGAGATGACATGCAAACAAATATATACAAAGCAAGCTGTGTATAGGATAAATAGGAAATAATTAACAGAGGGAAGACACTAGAATTAAGAGGGATCTGGAGAGGCTAGTCAAACAGAGCGAAAGCACTCCAGGCACAAGGGACAATCAGAGAAACCTCCTAGAGACAAGAGATGGAGTGTCTTGTTTGTGGAATAACCAGGAGGCCAGTGTCACTGGCTAGAAGGGAACAGGTTGGGAGTAGGATATAAGAAACCTGGAAAAATAAGAGGGGTCTAGGTTATGAAGGACATTGGATGCCAAATAGAACATATGATATTTGATTCTAGAGGCAATAAAGAGCCACTGCAGTTTATTTGGGGGGTTGGGGTTTGTGTGTGGTGATAAAATTGGAACTGTACTTTAGGAAAATCACTTTAATGACTGAAAGGAAGATAGACTGGAATCGAGGGATTCCAGGGAGACGAGAGTTAGATCAACTGGGAGGCTATTGCAATAATCTAGAGCTGTAGGGTACCTTAGTGGCACAGTAGATCTTCCTGAGTTCAAATCTGACCTCAGACACTATGTGATCCTGGACAAGCCATTTAACCTTAATTGTCTCCCTTTCCTCATCTGTAAAATTAGCTAAAAAAGGAAATGGCCAAGCCTTCCAGTATCTTTGCCTAGAAAACCCCAAGTAGGGTCACAAAGAGTAAGACACAACTGAAAAATAACTGAACAACAATGAAGTGACAAAGAACTACACTAAAGGGTATCAGAGGAGAGAAGAGATTAGAGATTCTATGAAAGTGAAATCCAAAGACCTTGGCAACAACTTGGGTATGGAAGGTGAGAGATAGCAATGGGTCCAGGATGATTCCTAGGTTGTGAGTCTGTAGGACTGGGAGGATATTATTCCTCTCTACATTAATAGGGAAGATAGGAGCAAGGAAGATTTAAGGAGACAAATAATGAGCTCCATCTTGGACCTATTGAGTCATACTCTGTGCAAAATAAGTTATTGCTTAATATCCTTGTGACAAGTGCTTCTCTTTAGAATATGAGCAGTTTGGTTGCTAAAAGTGGCAGAAAATGAAGTCCTGGAGGATAGAAAAGATGTATAAAGGAAAAAGATGAAATCGATTGGTAGGGGATGTAAGATATCATTAATTTATGAACAGGTTAGTTGCAAAAAGGGGCAGAAAAAAGGAATTATGTGAACAAAATCTGATAAAATACAAAGTGGGAAAACCTGACTTTTCTGTTAAGATGTGGGACAGATAGGAAACTGTCTCTGAGATGAATGGACTAAAGAGGACCTGTCTGAGGGCAGAGAAATGCCAATGGCTACAGGGCGTTTTGACCTTTTGGGTCATTGGTATAGGACTAATTTGAGCATTTGAGTCTTTGGAATTCACAAAGTAGAAATCAAGTAACTATTCTATCAGTTAGAGGACTGGATAGCCCAGCAAGAAAGAAGTAAGGAAAAGGAAAAGGAAGAACTAACAAAGAAGCAGTTTTATATGGAATAGATTATTCCTTTGAGCTTTGGGAAATAAAGTATATGCTTTTATTTATTGACATTAAAGGTCTATTTTTTTCCATGGAACTCTGAAGGTTATATGTATATTTAAAGAAATAACTGGTTGTACCCATTTCCTTTGGACCTTAGCATAATTGATCACTTTTCTACTTTTTTCTACATGGAAGACATTTTAGGTAGAAGACTATTTTTTATAAATATTAAAACATACAAAAGAGTGAATCTAGGGTTTGTTTTAGGAACTTAGTGCTGTGACCCTGGGGAAGTCCTTTAACCTTTTTTGCCTGTGTTCTTCATTTGTAAAAATGAACTGGAGAAGGAAAAAGCAAATCACTCCAGTATCTTTGCCCCCTCCCAAAAAATTATGATTATGAAGAGATAGATGTAATTGATTAAAAACGTATTCATGGTTTAGTAATTTTCCTTGGTTTTATTATTACTGTTTGTTATTGTTATTATTGTTATTTTTGTTCTTATGTGCCAATTACATCAGTCATTACTGCCCTCTTCCTTAATAATCTACAACTCTGGTCCTTTTTATGTAATTCATGGATGATATCCCTCTCCTTTTTAAGACTTTGGCTACCTCTATTACTCCTTGTCATCTAGGAAAAAAAAGACAAACAAAACCTGTATAATAATAATAACAATATTTGAAAGTAACCAAAATATGTAATGATTAAAATTTTCAACTTTCTTGGAGACTGTATATTAAATTATAATTATTTATTAGCAAAAGTTGGAGAGAGAGAAAGAAAAATCACTAGGCTGTCAACAACAACAACAACAACAACAACAACGCTTCCATCCTTCCCTGGGTCCAGTTTCTAGTTGAGGTTCAAGTAGAGCAGTGGTTCCCAAACTTTTTTGGCCTACCACCCCCTTTCCAGAAAAAATATTACTTAGCGCCCCCTGGAAATTATGAAACTATTTATTGAACTCAGAATAGAATATAATACAAAAAATGTGTGGCCATCACTGCTTTCCTACATTGCTGCAGCACCCACAAGGGGGCGGTAGCGCCCAATTTGGGAATCACTAAAGTAGAGTATTGAGTGTTCTAGAGAAGGGAGAGAGATTGACCTCTAGCTCTTGTTCAGAAAGAGTCCTGAGCCCAAGGAAGCATTCTACAGCTCAGCCCCACCTTTCTTCACAAGGTCAGTGATATAACTCTTACTGGGGCTCCCTGATTGGACAGTGTAGATTCTGAATCCTGACTTTCAGACATGTCATCCACTATGTGGGGACTTCTTCCAGCCCATTCAGAAAGTTAAAACTCTGGGTACACATGCGGCTATTTAGTCACACCATGTGTAAGTGTGGATTAAAGGGTTACATTTTTATAATAATCTCATGCAAATGATAATAACTGACATTTACATAACACTTAATAGACATTACCTTATTTGATCTTCACAAAGAGCCTATGAAGTGGTATTACAGGCATTCTGATTCCTATTGTACAGATGAGAAAACTGAGACCCAGAGAAGTTAATGATTTCTTCATGGTCATGAGACCAACAAATACCAAAGGAAGGTTCAAATCCAGGTTTCTGCTAACTTTAAATCCCTATTCTTTCCCTATATTTCTTTCCTTTTTAAAAAATCCTTCACTTCTGTCCCAGTGATCTCTAAGATGGAGGGGCGAGAACCAGGTAAATGGGGTTAAGCAACTTGCCAAGGGATACATTGCTAAGAAGTATCTGGGCTCAGATTTGAATCCATGTCTTCCCAAATCCAGGTGTGGTGCTCTATCCACTAGGCCACCTAGCTGCCCCCAATCCCTATTCTTTCAGCACTGAATATGATAGGAAACCAAATAATAGAGGCAAGGTTTCGTTGTAAGTTTGGAAACTGACAGCCAATTAAAAGGTATCTAATGGAAAACTTCCTTTAAAAAGGGCAAAATGCATCTCTTTCAAAGAGTCTGTCTGTGTACATTTGTGTGAGATATGATTCAGGAGAGAAGAGTGTATAAGAGAAATTATTTCACAGAAAAAAGAGGCAAATTTGGATATGTGCATGTGTGTGTGCATCTAAATTGTGTATGTGGTAGGAATGATAAAGATGATCTTAGAGAAGTTCATGCTTCACCCAGAATTTATTTTACATCTTAAAAGTTAAATATATGTGAACCTCCTCAGTTTAAGCGTCAATGGTGTAAATTGCATACACTCTTTAACAAGAGCCAAGTTCTAAAATACTGGACTGTGTTTGTTTTCCTTTTCAACTTCTACAGCATACCAAGTCTGAATTTCATTAAGCCTACTGACTTTATTATCAGTTTTAGGAACTATGTATTCTGTCCAGAAAATTAACTTAAGCTAGTAGTACACATTTTAGTGGTTTAACTCCTAAAAATGCCGATTTGCAAAGGTAATAAATCCTGAAGAAAGCCAAACATCATTTTATTTCAGAGATTTTGGGTTTGCGAGTAAGCTGAAAAGAAGGTTCTAAATCTCTGTTGTCGTCACCTTACATTTTGGTTTGTGAGACAAGGCCACAGGAGGTTGTTTATTTTTTCCTAGATACTTTGCATGCAATTAGGATGTACTACCACCAGGAGAATGAGTGTTTTGGTTTTTAATCATGAGGAGAGAATAGGAGCAGGAGGAAGAGGAGGAAGAAGAGGAGGAGGAGGCAGAAACAGATGGTACAAAAGAGGTAGAAACAAAGAGATCTAGAGATAGAGGTAAAGAGAGAAAGAAGTGACAGAGACAGAGACAAACAAGACAGAGAAAAGACAAAATGGAAAAGAAGAAGTGAAGAGGAGGAGGAGAAAGTTTAATCTGCATGATTAACATTTTCTCTATCACTTTAAAAGTCAAGACAATTAACAAAAGAAGAAATTTTGCCCTGATTTATAGTGTTTGCCAGTTTCCATTATATAAAAGCTCACCCTGAACATTTAACAGTTGGTTTTAGTCTCTGTTTATGGACACATTTTAGGAAAGATATAGATAAGCTGGAGTTTATCCTAGACATTAGAAAGAACAACCAGAATAGGACCTGAGAACATGCCATTTGGAGATACTTTGAAGGAACTGGGGTTAGCCTTAAAAAGACTTCACATAATCAGCTATTTTCAAGTTTTTGAAAGGCTGTAATGTAGAGAAGGTTATAAAATTTGTTATAAGGTTTTTAAAGTTTATTATCCCCAGAGAGCAGAACTAAGCACAATGAATGAATTTTCAGAGAGGCAGATTTAAGCTTCACTTAAGGAAAAACTTCCAAACAATTAGATCTGATAGTTGAGTGAACTGCCTTTGGGTAGCTATATCAGAGATCTTCAGACAGAAGCTGTATAACCATTTACATGAGGAGCTATTGAGGGAATGTTAAGTCAAATATGAATAGACTGGATAGCCTCTAGAGCCCTTTCTAGATATTAGATGCTGTGATTTAATTTACAACTGCCGTAAACATTTAGAATCTGTAGTTGTTTTTAAGAATGGCTTGGTACAAATTGCTTCTTACAGACTGTCCTGGGCTATGAGGACAAGAGGGGAGCCTTAAAATAGTTCAGTATCTCTTTCATCTAAAAGAATCTTCAAAAACTACAATCTCATCAATATGGACTGCTAACCAATAGGAAAATGATGCCAATCAAAAGCCATCCTTGCCTGCCTATCCTGTGTGACCCTTTCCCCTATTCTCCCATAAGTTTGCCACAAGGAGTCTACCCAAAGTGTTCAGGGGATTTTTGTTTCTTTTTCCTGACATCATGAGGGCACCAGTAGAGCACATAAAATGGCTACTAGTGGATAAGATTACAAATTTTGAACTGGGAAGAATTTCAGAAGTCATCTAGTTCAATGTCCTCATTTTATATTTGCAGAAACTGGGCCTAGAAAGATAAAATTACTCACTTCTCAAGGTTACACATATAGTAAGTGGGAGAGTCAAGATTTCAAAAAAGATCTAGGGTGCAGTTGGGTAGCTGAGTGGATTGAGAGCCAGGTCTAGAGACGGGAGGTCCTAGGTTCAAATCTGACCTCAGACACTTCTTAGCTGTGTGACCCTGGGCAAGTCACGCAACCCCTATTGCCTAGCCCTTACTGTGCTTCTGTCTTGGAACAAATACATGGTATTGATTCTAAGATGGAAGGTAAGGGTTTAAAAAAATCCTCTGACTTTATTTTAAAACTTTTTTATTATGTTCTTTTTTCCAGATTAAATGTAGATACAATTTTAATAATCATCAGTTGATATTTTTTGATCTATGAATGCTGACTGCCTCCTTTCCTCTCCTTCTCTCCCCTTTCCAAGACTGTAGATGAATTGATGTAGATTCTAGGTGTGTTATTATACAGAGCATATCTCCATGTTTCTCATGTTGTGAAAGAAAACGTTATTTATACTAGAGAAAAATTCATGAAGGAAATAAAGTGAAAATGGTATAATTTATATTGCATTCTTCTATGGCGGTGGATGGCCTCTTTCATCATGAGTTCCTTGGAGTTTTCTTGGATCCTTGCATTGATAATAACAGTTATTTGCAGTTGATCATTTTACGATGTCTCCTCACTTTCCATCTCTTGTTCTCTGACTTTAAATACAGTGCTCTTCCCACAATATCAGTGTTCTCTATCCCACCAACTCCGTCATCTTTTTTCTTCTAATACATTTATTTGAAGGCATATTTTACTCTAGTTCTCCTTTGTATTCTAAGTTTGTAATATGTTTCAGTCTACTAGTGCTGACTGTGTTTCTCTCCACTGCCCTCTGGGGTAAAGAACTACAAAGAAGTATTTCATGTTCCAAAAATATGTAAAAAATCTTACACAGTATTTAATTCAAAACTTGTTTGACAGTTTCATCTGATTCAATCATTCTGGAACTACACTCAAAGGGCTATAAACTATGCAGACCCTTTAACCCAACAATAGCACTACTGGATCTGTATCAGAAATAGATCAATGAAAAGGGAAAAGGACCAATATATACAAAAATATTTACAGTAGATCTCTTTGTAGTGGCAAAGAATTGGAAATTGAGAGTATGCCCATCAATGGGGTAATGGCTGAAAAAAATTGTGGCATATGATTGTGATAGTTATTGTGTGATAAGAAATGAGGAGCAGGATGCTTTTAGAAAAAAACTTGGAAAGTCTCACATAAACTGATGCAAAGTACAATAAGTAGAATCAGGAGAATATTGTACTCAGTAACAGCGATACTGTAAGGACAATTAACTGTGAATGACAACTATTCTAAGCAATAAAATGCTTTAAAACAATGCTGACCAACTTTTGGGACAGGAATCCACTATTTGACAAAAACTGCTGGGAAATTTGGAAAACAATATGGGAGAGATTAGGTCTAGATCAACATCTCACACCCTACACCAAGATAAATTCAGAATGGGTGAACGACTTGAATATAAAGAGGGAAACTATAAATAAGTTAAGTGAACACAGAATAGTATACTTGTCAGATCTCTGGGAAAGGAAAGACTTTAAAACCAAGCAAGAGTTAGAGAAAATTACAAAATGTAAATTAAATGGTTTTGATTATATTAAACTAAAAAGCTTTTGTACAAACAAAAACAATGTAGTCAAAATCAGAAGGGAAACAACAAATTGGGAAAAAAATCTTTATAATGAAAAACTCTGACAGGGGTCTAATTACTCAAATATACAAAGAGTTAAACCAATTGTATAAAAAAATCAAGCCATTCCCCAATTGATAAATGGGCAAGAGACATGAATAGGCAATTTTCAGGTAAAGAAATCAAAACTATCAATAAGCAAGTGAGAAAGTGTTCTAAATCTCTAATAATTAGAGAAATGCAAATCAAAACAACTCTGAGGTACCACCTCACACCTAGCAGATTGGCTAAAATGATAGCAGGGGAGAGTAAAGAATGTTGGAGGGGATGTGGCAAAATTGGGACATTAATGCATTGCTGGAGTTGTGAACTGATCCAACCATTCTGTATGGCAATTTGGAACTATGCTCAAAGGACTATAAAAGAATGCCTGCCCTTTGATCCAGCCATACCATTGTTGGGGTTGTACCACAAAGAGATCATAGATAAACAGACTTGTACGAAAATATTTATAGCTGCACTTTTTGTGGAGGCAAAGAACTGGAAAAGGAGGGTTTGCCCTTCAATTGGGGAATGGCTGAACAAACTGTGGTATATGCGGGTGATGGAATACTATTGTGCTAAAAGGAATAATAAACTGGAGGAGTTCCAGGTGAACTGGAGAGACCTCCAGGAACTGATGCAGAGTGAAAGGAACAGAGCCAGAAGAACATTGTACACAGGGACTGATATACTGTGGTAAAATCGAATGTAATGGACTTCTGTACCAGCAGCAATGCAATGACACAAGACAGCTCTGAGGGATTTATGGTAAAAAAAACGCTACCCACATTCAGAGGAAGGACTGCAGGAGAGGAAACATAGAAGATAATCAATTGCTTGAATGCAGGGGCTGAGGCGAACATGATTGGGGATGTAGACTCGAAACGACCACACCAATGCAACTAACAACAATATGGAAATAGGCCCTAAACAAGGACACATGTTACAACCAGTAGAAATGTGTGTCGTCCATGGGTGGGGGGAATGGGGGGAGTGAAGAGGAAAGTAGGGGTATGAAGCATGTAAACAGGTTAAAAACGAATATTAATAAATGTTAAAAAAATAAAAAAATAAATATAAAAAATATATATTAAAACAATGCTGAAAGACATGATGAAAAGAGGCAATTACTGCTAGAAAAAGAACTGATGGAGAATGGCTATCCAAATTGTGGTATCTATTGGTGATGGAATACTATTGTGCTAAAAGGAATAATGAACTGGAGGAATTCCAAGTGAACTGGAACGACCTCCAGGAATTGATGCAGAGTGAAAGGAGCAGAACCAGGAGAACCTTATACACTGAGACAGATACACTGTGGTACAATAGAATGTAATGGACTTCTCTATTAGCAGCAATGCAATGATCCAAAACATTTCTGAGGGACTTAAGAGAAAGAATGCTATCCACATCCAGAGAAAGAACTGTGGGAGTAGAAACACAGAGGAAAAACAATTGCTTGACCACAAAGGTTGATGGGGATACAGATTGTAAATGATTACCCTAGTGCAAATATCAATAATATGGAACTATGTCTTGATCAACAACACATGTAAAACCCAGTGGAATTGCTCCTTGGCTATGGGAAGGGGTAAGAGGAGGGGAGGGAAAGAATATGAATCATGTAACCATGGAAAAGTTTTCTTAATTAGTCAATAAAAAATAATAAAAATAAATAAAAATAAAGTGAACGTTTAAAAAAAATCTTACATGTAATTAGAAAAAAGTAAAAAAAATAAAACTGGTTTCATGTTAGTCGCTAATTGACTACTTTAATATTTTTGTCTGCCTCAGAATCTAATTAAAGAACTCATTTTGCAGATGCTCTGTCATTCCATTTGCCTCCTTCATTTTGGAGCATACACTGAATTATCCTCATTACCTCCTAGAATGCTGAAATGAAAGGGGAAATCAAGATGACTTAAAGGTAATAGAGCAAAGCCAGCTTTATCATAGGTTCAAGAGACTGCTGCCTATTAATAATAAATTGAATGACACTGGGAAACTCTCTTCCTCACATAATCAAACAGAAACATCAAAATTGACTTATTTGGAAGCGTCATTCCTTTTCTTTGGGCTGAGGCACTGAAAGTCTTTGTTTACTGTACTGATATATATCACCTGAAGAGCAATCAACCAAACAATCAACAAAATCAATACACTTTTATTAGGCACCACATGCCAGGCACTGCACCAAATCCTGGGGATACAAAAGGGACCAAAAGACAGACCCTGATTTTAAGGAATTCATGATTTAATGGAAGACATAATATGTAAACAAACATATACAATACATAATTAATAGGAAATAATTAACTGAGTGAAGGTACTAGAATTTAGAGGAGCCAGAAAACTATGCATATCCTTTGATCCAGCAATACCACCAGGTCTCTATTCGAAGAGATAAACAATAAAAAAAAAAAAAAAGGGAAAAGGAACTATTTGTACAAAAGTGTTTATAGTAGCTCTTTTTTTTGTGGGGGCAAAATTGAGGAATATTCATCAACTGGGGAATGACTGAACAATCTGCGACATATGATTGGAATGGAATACTATTATGCTATAAAAATGTATGAGCAGGATGATTTTCTAAAAATTTAGAAAGACATAAAAGAATTAATGGAAAGTGAAATGAGCAGAACCAGAAGAACTTTGTACACAGTAACAATCATATTATTTGATGAATAACCGTGAATGACAGCTATTCTTAGCAATAGGGTTCCAAGATAATCCCAAAGACTTGATACAAAATGCCATCTACCTCTAAAAAAAGAACTGATAGAGTCTGAATACAGACCAAAATATTTTGCTTTCTTTCTCTTTTCTTGTTTGAAATCTCATCCACAAAATGACTAATAATAGAAAAACATTTCACATGATAGCACATGTAAGATCTATACCAGGTTGCTTACCATTTAAGGGCTGGAAAAAATGTGGAACTCAAAATTTTTTTTAAAGTTAAAATTTGTTTTTACATGTAATTGGGGGAAAATAAAATATTATTTTAAGAAAGAAGTGTTGGAAAGGTTTTGCTCTAAAAGATGGGATTTTAGTTGGAACTTATAAGAAACTAGAGAAGGAAGTTATAGAGTTGAGGAGGCAAAGTGTTTTATGCAAACTGTTTTAGCTAGAAAGAATGCTGGAGGCAGAAATAGAATAGTTCAAAAAGACCTTCAGGTAACTTAATCTTACTAAATCTATGAGAACATTGGGTCCAACTCCTTAATTTTGCCAATGAGGAAAATGAGGCAGAGTGGGCCTAAGTGACTTGCTCATAGTCATGCATCTAGCAGATATCTAAGGTAGAACTCAGGTCTTCTTGACTTCAAAGCCAGTGCTTTATCCACTATAACTAGTACATCTAGTGAGGTACAATTAGGGCCAGAATGAAGTTAGGGGTTATCCGAGTGGAGGGGTATTAAATCCCTGTATTGGAGTATATATTCCTACCCTCTGGTTCTTTCCTCTGGGATCCCAAGGATAGGAAAATATATATTAGGAGAAAGAGAAAAGTTGTCTTGTTGTTAATTTTGTTGCTGTTCATACATTTTTCAATTGTGTCTAATTCATTATGACCTTATTTGGGGTTTTCTTGGCAGAGATACTAGAGTGGTTTGCCATTTCTTTCTCCAGTTCATTTTACAAATGAAGAAACTGAGGCAAATAGGGTTAAGTGACTTGCCCGTGGTCACATAACTAGGAATTATCTGAGTTCAAAACTGGTCTCAGACACTGCCTAGCTGTGTTATCCTGGACAAGTTCCTTGACTCTGTTTACCTCAGTTTCCTCAACAGAAAAATGGAGATCACAAAAGGACCTACTTTACAGGGTCGTTGTGAGAATCAAATGAGATAAGAAAGTGCTTAGCACACCACCCAGAAAATAGCAGGTTTTATATAAAAGCTTATTTCCTCTCTTCCTCTGTGTATACTTAAGAAAATCTTTTCACACTCTCATCTGGGCCTCAGCTAGGAAGTGACCTCTAATTTCCCTTTTTGCCCTGAAACTCTCACTCTCTGACTCTTTTCCCCCAACCTATAAGCCATCCAACCATTACACAGAAAGAAGATTTTTTTCTAGTTATTTAACTTGGCCTGTTAATCTTTTTATTTAAAGCATTATATGGTATCATCTAATTGATAGGGCTTTGGACTAGAACTCAGGAAGACCTGGGTTCAAATCTTACCTCAGTCACCAACTAGCTATATGTCCCTGCACAAGATGCTTAAACATTTTTCCTTATCTTCCCATAAGTTTCACAGGGAGTCCATTCAAAGTGTTGGAGATTTCCCTTGCTTCTTCATGAGATTGCAGATATACTAGGGAAAGACTTTCATTTTCCTCCTGTCATCCCACACATCAGAAAGGAAAGAAGACAACAGCTTGTTGATTCTCAGAAGCCTCAAGACTCTATGTACATCATAAATATATTTTTAAAATCCTTACCTACCTTACCTAAAAATCCCAAACCTACTCAATGACTGAGAGGAATTAGTTGCTGACTGTAAAAATCATGGGAATCTTAGGAGTTAGCGACCATTCTCCCCAGAGTTTACCAATACTATGTGTTGGTTCTAAGGCAGAAGAGCAGCAAGGGCTAGGCAATGGGGTTTAAGTGACTTGCCCAAGGTCACACAGAAAATGTCTGAGGCCAGACTGAACCCACAGCTTCCCATCCTTATGCCTGGCTCTTTATCCTTTGAGCCACCTAGCTGCTCTAAATATTTTCTTTTTTCTTTTTTTTTTTTTTAACCCTTGTACTTCGGTGTATTGTCTCATAGGTGGAAGATTGGTAAGGGTGGGCAATGGGGGTCAAGTGACTTGCCCAGGGTCACACAGCTGGGAAGTGGCTGAGGCCGGGTTTGAACCTAGGACCTCCTGTCTCTAGGCCTGACTCTCACTCCACTGAGCTACCCAGCTGCCCCTCTAAAGC
>NC_058132.1:463015683-463062776 GCF_016433145.1 Gracilinanus agilis | reverse complement strand
ATATGGAGAGAGAGAGAGAGAGAGAGAGAGAGAGAGAGAGAGAGAGAGAGAGAGAGAGAGAGAGAGAGAGAGAGAGAGTCTGGTATGAAACCTAGATTTGGAGAGACCAGATATCTAAGGATTCAGAATGAGGATGGGTAAGATCACATGGATTATTTCAGGTTCTGTGGGGAACCTGTTCCTATCAGCTTTCCTGTCAATGGTAGTTTTATCTTCTTCTTCATGACTGGATATATTTTTTAAGAAGGTTAGTTTGGGAATCTGAAAAAATACTGAATGATGACAGAAAAATAGTGAAATAGAATATAGGAAGTCCTATGTTCAAATCTGGCCTCAGACACTTCCTAGCTATGTGACCCTGGGCAAGTCACTTAAGCTCTATTGTGGAGCTTTTATGACTCTTCTGCCCTGGAACCAATACACAGTATTGATTCTAAGATGGAAGGGTTAAGGAAAAAAAAGTAAACTCCTTAAAAGCAAGCATTGCTTCTGTTTTTTCTTCCTATCTCTAGTGCTTAGCACATAGTTAGTACATAATAAATGAGTGTCGATTATTTCAGACTTTTGACCAAAACAATTCTCCAAGTCCTAGTGCAAATTCTGTTACCTCTCTGTCCTGACACTCTCTCCACTCCTGACACAGGTCCTGTATCATAGAATGCTGGAAATTTGAAATCTAGAAGGGTCATTATAAGTCATTTGTTATTAAAGATGATGTATAATACATTTTCATGTAACAGAATCAGACCCTTGAAAATGTAAAAATGAATCTATCTGGCAATTCTCTACTATCTTCTTAATTTTTATTTGACTTTCAGTATTTTACAATGGAAAATTTTATCTCATAACAAAGGGATGAAGATTCTTAGGAAAAAATATTCAGTGCTCAGAATACTACAATGTTTATTATAGGTTCAAGAAATATTTATTGAATTAGTTCCCTAGGAATTTGTTCTTGTCTCCATTCTGTTCAACAATTGACCTCAACAATGACTTTGGGTGAAAAATAAATAATGTGCTACTCATATTTGTGAATGACATTAAACTGGGAGGGATCAGTTTCATGTTAGATGACAGAACCAGGATACAGAAAGAGAGTAATATCCTAGGACAGTGTTGGCAAACATTTTTAAGATCACGTGTCCAAACTGCAACTTCAAACTGCCTTTGAGCCCCACCCAGCCACATTACTCCAGGCAGCAGAGGGAGGAAATGCTCACATTAGGTGCCTGGACAGAGGGGAAGGGCATGCAAAAAATGTTCTCAGGCACTGTGGAGAGGGGGAATGGACAACCCCTTCTGTGATACCTTGACACCCATGCTATAGCTTTACCAAAACGGCCTTAGGAGAACCTACTGAATTCCAGAGTCTTTAATTTAACCTCCTACATTTGGTAATTTAAAAAAGAACTATACAAATAATGGATAGAAATATGAGAAAAAAACTTTAGTGTTTTAGTAAATTGTGAAGTTATGAATTTTGTCAACAGCATGATGTAGCAGTCAAAAAATGGACATGTAAAAATGAACATAATTATTAAATACAAGAAGGAGAGATTATTAGTAGAAGCATATTGACTAGAATGTGAGAATTTATAGTACTGTTATGTTCTGCACTATTTGGACCAAATCTATGGTCCCAAGGACAAATCTCTGGGGATCTTAGTAATAAATATTTATTGAACCCATTATGAATTGCATTGTACTGGGCAATGAACATTGTTGTGTTTAGTTTTGAATGTTGATTCAAAACAGAGACAATAGAAAAAATCAGACAATTATGAACGGTAATCCTTGAACCCAAGGAACTTATATTCTTCTTGTGGACATAAGAATGTAACATGTAAGTAGTATATGTAAATATGTTACTTATAATATGATATATGTGTTATAAACATGTAAACATACATGTAAAGACAAAATGAGTAGGGAGAAGAATTCTCATCATGGGGTTTTAGGAAAAGCTTCTACTAATCAGAGGTGTTGAGGTATTGTGGAGCATTCATATCTTGGTTAGATATGGAAGAAGCCAAGGTTATCCACTGAATCCTGAGCCATAATTTTTGACTTGCCATTGGACTTCAAAGACTCTGAAAGTGTGAGGCCAAAAAGTTTGCACAACTTTGACTCACTTAAATCCAATTTGAGCAAGAATTAAAACCTACTGATATCATTTTGTTCCTCCTTGAGTACAAAGGACAACAGGCAATCAACCAGTCACTTACTAAAATACAGGCTAAATTAGCTCAATGATTCTACTATTTAACTGGAAGAGTTGGAGATTTAAGCAGAACACAAATGTTTTCTCCAAGTATCTGAAGAATTATGATGTGAAAAAAATCAGATTTGTTCTACTTGTCTCTGAAGTACAGAACTGGGAGCAATGGAAGCACATTTTAGAAAGGTACATTTTTGACTTGATACAAGGAAAGCCTTTTTATCATTTAGGGTTGTCCAGATTTAAAGTTGACAACCTTATAAATTAATGAACTCTTCAGAGCAGCTGAGTGGCTCAGTAGATTGAGAGTTAGGCTTAGAGATGGGAGGTCCTACATTCAGATCTGGCCTCAGACACTTCCTAGTTGTGTGATCCTGGGCAAGTCACTTAACCCTCCATTGCCTAGCCCTTACTGCTCTTCCGCCATAGAACCAATACACAGTGTTGATTCTAAGATGGAAGGTGAGGGTCTTTATAAAACTAATTTATTAACTAACGAAGTTATCACCTCTGGAAATCTTCAAGAAGAGACTGGAAGGTTTCTTACTGATGACTAAAAGCTTAAAAATTGAGGGCAAGAAGGGATCTTGGAAGTCATCTAATTCATCTTCCTCATTATACAGATGAGGAGATTGTGATCAAAGGGATATGTGCTAGTGTATAATTCGGGGTAGATAGCCTAGGATTCCCTTCAATGCTGACATTCTGTGAATAATGAAAAATAAGAAAGAAAGCACCATTTATGACCACAATAACTAAAACTGTGAGTTAAGTTAAGCATCTCTGAAAAAAGATCATGCAAGTTGGGTTTTCTTCCTAGAGTAAAACAAACTAATCAGGCAATGTTATTTCCCACACAAGCCGAATGACTGCTGTGCTGTTAAATATTAATTGATGATGATAAATGGACCAGGTTTAATTTTATTTTGACTAAAATAATAAATAACATTGTGTTATGGACCACAGCCATGGATTAATTGATGTGGGGATTTAGTTCCCTGTAGCAATGCTTTGATTAGGTTCCTAGGACATGGCTCTCCTCAAGCTATCCTGTGAGACCCCTCACAGATCAGTCATGAGAGAAGGCAGTAACTTGTTTGATTAGGTGTGGCCAAAGCATGGAGTCCAAATTGTGCTTGGCCTATTTATGGGCTGTATTAGCTATCATCTTTTATCTGGGTGAGAGGCAAGATACCAACTTGGGTTTCAGTTTGAGCTAGCTCTACTGTTTCCCTATTCAAGGAAATTTGTGTTTGTCAAGATTAACCAATGACTTTAGATCTCATTCATTTGAGAGTGGGATTTTAGGAGCAGGACATCTAATTTTAAATTTAAAACCCTTCTAAATGACTAAGAACTTGGCATAACTCCTTTAAAAGGTATTCTCTTATCAAAGAAAAGAGCTATAAAAATGAATTACAAGTGGGAATAAATGTTTACATCACATGCTTAACGTTTATATCATCTGACATTCCTTTTTTAATTAAAATTATTTTAAATGACTAAATTCTACTTTGTATTCCTCTCACCTCCTTACCCCCTCAAAAAAGAAAAGAAAAACAAATCCTGGTAAAATGTAGAGATTAAAACTAATATGCAAAGAACTATTATATTTAATAAAGTTTTATTAATAGTAAACTAACAAAAAATACTAGCTAAAGGTACTAACCAGCCTGCTCCCAAGAGCAAAAGAGGAAGAGAGAGGAGTTACAGCAAACTATATACAAATGTGACCCCACAAACATGGAGGCGCAGGAGAGATTAAAGGGAATTTTGGGAAAACTAAGGGACTTATGGGGGATGCAGTCCAAGGTTCAAAATCTCTATTTATACAAAAAGATGTGCTTAGTTAAATAAAACAAATTACCATATTGGTTTCATGTGTGTGTATATATATGTATTTAATTCTGTACCCTGGATCCATCACTTTTTTTTTTAGTAGCATGGATCATGGGTAGCATGGTTCATCATTGGTTCTTTGGAATAAATCATAGTTGCTTATATTTATTTTCAAGACCTTTGATCTAAAGCATTTGTGTTTTCTTATTTGTCTTAAATCATATCACAAATGTTCTCAGTTAAAACTTCCCACAGTCCCACCTTTAGATACTGTGAGAATATTTATTTACTCTACCCTCATCCATACATATAGCAAAGCTGACTTCACATTCTTCTGTGCTATCAGGAAATATTTCAGCCCCTCTCCACAAAATTAACATGTTCAGAAACTTCTGATTAAGGTAAATAATTCATTCAAAGAAAGGTTAGTATATTTCAGTCAGACTGATAACCCTAATGATAGTAGGCCTTATCTTTATTCTCCTTAGAGGCAAATATGACCAACTCATAAATTTGTGAGCAGGAAGATTTGCTAGCTATGCTATATTACCTTGCTGACATGCTGGGAGAGGTAAATGTGACCTGAAAACTTACTAGATAGAAACAAAATTCAGTGAATGTGTCAGTTTCAAGACTTTACTATAAGAATACTTCCTTACCACATACTCAATAATAATGACATTGCTAAAAACTCAATATATATATATGTATATATATATATAATGTACATATATATAGCAACATTTTAAAAATAAATATTTATTTATTTATTTATTTTGTTCTTCATCACCTACATTTCACATCATATCCCTTCCCTACATCAGAGAGCCATCTTTTATAACAAAGGATTTTTTCTCAGAACAAATGGTGGTGATCTTTAATTGTATTTAAAAATAAAAATTGTGACGACTTTAAAGATTTTTCAAAAGGAAGAACAAAAAAATTAAAACTAATCAATAGAACAAAAAATCTGATGTTACATGCAGTGTCTTATACTCATAATCCCCCAAAGAACTGTGGGGAGTAGACTGTTTTCTTATAGCCCTTTTTTTTGCTGTGCTCAAATTTGGTAATTATAATTTTATTCCATTCAAATTTCATTGGTCTGTTCTTTTCATTTACATTGTGATAATTACTATGTATATTGTTTTATTGGTACTTCTTCACTTTGTATCACTTTAAATGTCTTCTCATACACCTCTGTCTTCCTCTTATTTATCATTTCTCACAGAACAAAAATATTCCATTATATTCATGTACCATATTTTTTTATATTTCCAAGTGATGTTCTAAAGTGACTTTTTTTTCATATTCTTCAAGAAGTGCTTTTCTTCCCTCAGGAAAACTAATGCATTCGAAAACTTCTGGTGATTAATGAAAATAGCTATATTATGTTCAGTCATTTCAGGTACGTTTGACTCCTTGTGACCACTTTTGGGGTTTTCATGGCAGAGATAATGGAGTAGTTTGCCATTTCCTTCTCCAGATCACTTTACAGATAAGGAACTGAAGCAAACAGGATTAAATGACTTGCCCAGGGTCACATAGTTAGTAAGTATCTGAGACCAGATTTGAACTCATGAAGAAGAGTCTTCCTGACTCCAAGACTGACGCTGTGTCTGCTGCATCATTTTAATTAGTTATAGGTTAGTGGATTTCAGCAGAAACATGTTTCTAGCTCCTATTTTCTTCTTTGAGCCAAATATGCTTTAGTCCATGTTAACTCAAAATATCCAAATGAATGATAGTATGTTGTGGAACCTTGGAGACAGGGAAGAACTTATTCATTTATTTTTTGGTACATAGTAGGTAGGTATGTGATATCCAGCAATTCTCTAATACCCTATGTTATAGGCAAATCCGTGATGCTGAGGAAATGTTCCACACAGGCAGTTCCCTTCACAGGTGAAATCACAAATCCAAACAATCCGATAAATGCATTGAGAGGGGAAATGCAAAACAACGATATGAAAATACTGATGGTTCTTCAAAAATGTAATTAAAATATCAGGAGTTGCTAGAACATTCTTCAAGAAATCTAAACTTCCTTCAATATTTCTTCCCAGGTTTCTAAATGCTTTTGTGGACAAAATCCTCTCAAAAAGAGAGGATGGCATCCTACCACTTAGCGCTCCTTCATAATTCCCTAATAAATTTGTTCAGGACTCCAACCAAAATATGTTATTTCAAGCTGCGAGGTCTTAAAACCCAGCATGAGAAATCTGGGTAGTGTTCCATCTGCCTCTTAAATCTTCCCTGGTAATAACAATACGGTAATCCAATTTTAGCTTACAATTTGCTCAGTGCTGTATGAGACAGAATGGAATTCAGTCCACTCACTTGTTCCCCAAGTGCACAAACTGGAAAGAACCTTGTTATTGTCAAAGCAAGCAGATGTGACTTGAAAACTTATGAGGAACTGGAAGGTTAGGAAAGAAGATGGTGGGGGTCTTGCTTTTCAGAGCTCAGTAATAGCCAGCTCCCAATTATCTTTGTTAATAATGGGGCCGAGCATGAATTATTCAAAACAAAGAAAGACTATAAAAATCCTGTGTAAACAAGAAACTTGGTCCAACTCTCTTTCTATATTATTCTCATGAGAGCAGCAGTCACACTTGATACTACTGAGAAAATGAATTGATCACAACCTAATGTAAAAACTACTCCTTTGACTCTAAAATGTGCCTGTGTCAATAAGCCTCTCCAGATACACAGCTAAAACCACATCAGAGTTCCAGCATTGATTTTTCCCTCCATATCTCTGAAGGGAATATTTAGTACACAGAAAAGCTTACTTTGAAATACGGGTCCATATCATTTCCCTGAAGATATTTTTAACGAGAAAAAAAAGTATCTTGCTTTAAATCAAAAGTCTCCCCAAGCCTCAGAAAATCACTCAGATTTTAATCCGTAATGCCCTGAGAATATATTTTGTGTGATAGACTGCATTGCATCTGTCTAACATCTGCTAGAAATGCCCCCTCCTATTGAATAGATAAATTATGGCATTTTCTATTGCACTGTTTTATATTGGAAAGGATTATCTGCATAAGGCAGAAGGAAGTAGAGAGATGATGCAGGTGCAGAGAAAGAGAGGGCTTCTAAATAGAGTAAAGGGGTTGGCTATGTTTTCAGAGAGATTTAGTAAGCCAAATAAATAATTCAATTCTTCCATGCGATATTAACAACATATTTATGAGGGACATTGAAACATTCAAGCATTTTCCTCTCTAATAAGCCAACAAGATATGTAGGGGTATAATTAAGATGCTTGTTTAGCAAAGGAGGAAACTGAGGCTCAGGGAGATTCAGTGACTTGCTCTTCATCAGAAAGGTCATAATGGTCAGAGTTGGGCAGAACTGTAACTAGAGCAGGGAATTTCAGTCTTTTGATTAAGGTACAAATATCTGGGGCTGGGAGAGGGGTGTATGCTTCCATTCTAGCAAAGGCTAGAAAGTGTTGCCCCAGTCTTCTAGCCACAGTAACCCTCTCCACCCTATGGTAATTGGAAGAGAAGATAATCTTGGGAGAGGGAGAAGGACTGAGGATTGTTTAGAAGTCAGAGATCTAAAGAGAGAGGTATTTCATTCGTTCTCTAGATGCTACTACATGGACCCATGCTTACTTGGGAGAAGGAAAGGTATGCAGACTCCTCTAGAAGGCAAGAGAGTGAGGTCATCTGTAGCAGTGGTTAAGATAGGAGTACAAGAGGATGGATAACTTCCTTTCCCCCTTCAATGACCCAAAATTGAACTGTCACTCTCAGGGCTACCTACTTCCTCAATAGTGAATAAAAATTAATTAACTACTATGTACCAGACATGTGATGTGTAGGTGAGGGAGGGATACAAATACCAAAATTTCTTAAAAAAGGATCTTACAATTCAATAGAGGAAGCCAACACTCAAGAGAAAAACTTTTTTAAAAAGGATGTGTGTATGTGTGTAAGAACTCACTATGGGAAACAGAGAAGTCAAAGATTATATATATAAACCAGAGAAACTAGAAAGGTCCAAAATGTATCCAGCAAGAGAAACCAAATTAGCATCTCGAATATAGCTGGATGGTAAATGAAGAAATGTCTGAGATATCTCTCCTTTAAATGGAGGTTCAAGAGTTCATGGCTTCATCTTCTAATCAGAAGAGCAAAGGGTGCTAATGAGGTGTGAATCCAATCCAAGGCTGATTAGATCCTGCAAGTTCAAGAGATTTCCCAGTGATACATTTGTTGGGGAAATGTTGGAGAAGTTAAAAAAGTCTAAGATGAGTCCAGTCAGAGAAGTCAAAAAAGTTCAAGATCACTATAGACGGAGAAGTCAGATATGTCCAAAATAAGTATAATTGGGTTGGAAATGATATATTTAAAAAAAAACCCAGGAGATAAAGGATGGAATTCTGGGTGATTTGTCCCAGGTGTCAACACTCCTGATTAACAATTCTGGAACTAAGACTTGCATGGGTATTCTTAGTCTAGTCTAAGTCCAAATCTCTTTCTATTCTGCCATGCTGTTTAGGCATGAATTACTATCATTTCAAATAAGTTGATTCAAGTCATTGGTCCCTTTGACAAAGTATGGAGCTAAATATGAGTGTGTGATAGGGCAGAGAAAGTCCTTCCTCTGCCCCTGAAGAAACAGTTCTTGACCTGCAATATCTCAGATCTTTTTATTCAAACCTAAGGGGGCATGGCTGGCTCACTTATCTAAGTCTTGGTAGAAAACTGCACTAGGTAATCAATAGAATTCTTATGAGGCTGGTGAACTTCTGATAGGGGACCTGAAGGCTTGCTTACTATATAGACTTAAAAGCTCTATATCTGAACATCTTTGGGGTCTAAGGAGAGAATGCTCTGGACCTACATATCAGGAATGCAATTCAAAGACTTGAGCCATTCTATAACCCTACTCAAATGGTCATGTTGGTGATAGTCCATTTTGCACCTTTCATTTCATACAAAGGTGAAATGCTGCCTGAATTCTTGTCTAATTGGGCTGCAATTTATCCAGAATGGTACCCAAAGGGGTAAAACTCTCCACAAGATGCCAACATGACTAAGAGGATGCAAACAGCCAGTGGTTTGTGGGTGTGGCCTAACACAATATATCTCTAAGAAGTATAATAGTATTGGACTATTTCAAATTAATAGACCACATGATACCATTTGAAGATATAAAAGGGGGTCTAAAAGTTGGTGAATATGACAGACTCAAACCCAACTACCAAAAGGATGTTTTATTGTGCATGGTCCAAAGAAACTAAATAGGATAAACATCCTATAGGCAAAGAATCACCCAAAGTAATTCACCAAAAATCTCGTAAGCCCACGAGCAAAACCATTCTAGCTGGAAAAGTAATTGGACATGGAGACTACATCAGTCTGAGATGAACATCACCATCAAGAGAAAAACAGAAAAAAATAATTTTTATTAAAACTCGAAGAGGATAGTTATATACAAGCAACATGCACATCAGAGGAGAAAGTGATACAACTGCTAAAGGCAACAGGATCTGCCTTGAGAAAAGTAAATGAAGCCAGGGAAGGAAGACATTTTGTTCTTCATGAGCATTGATCATTGCCTCATTAGAATGAGTCCTTTCCATCTGGTCTCAAAGGACCTCCAGGAGAGATGACAGGGAAGATAGGGGATGTAAACCACACTGCTCCCCTGGATAATGGACACAAATGACTGTCATGTTTCAGTAATTTTATTTTTAATTATTTTTAATTTTTTTCCTTTCTCTCAACTAAAAGCAGACTTTATTGAGATCATAGTCCATTAAACATGGGATCAAAGTCATGTAACAACAGACTAATCTAGAGCACTTAAGTCAAGGGAATCAGACCAAAACTTGGCCCAAGGAATGCCTCTTTATTTGACTTTCTTGAGTCATAGATTGTTGTAGTGGCCATATTTCTTCTTAGTTATAAGTAGGAGGTGTAGGCAAGCATAAATCTTTAAGCCGATTATTTTATAATAGTTATATTTCTGGGCTATTTGGTGAAAGGAAGATTCAATGATAACCCTGCACAGATGCAGCCACCAGACGCAAATAGGATTCTTTTTGGTTTTTCAGTCAGAGAGAATCATCACTTTCTAGCTGTTTTCTAGGAAAATAAAACAAAATAGACCTTATTAGTCTGATGTGTTACCTTCTTCAACCCAGATTTTAACTTTGAAATTCTCAGTGGTACCACACATCAAGAATAGTTTTGTGTGTGAGGGTCTTCATGAAATGCTGCATCTCTGCAATGCTGCCTGTACCTCTCAGCCATCCCATGGAGGAAAAAGAACTTGTAGTTATTTTATGAAAGCCTTTAGAAAAAAAATACCATTAAAGTCTCTAGAAGAATTTGGCCTTGGAGATTTGAGGGATAAAAATTATGGATATTTGAAATACTTAGAAATAACTCTGAAATTTCCCAAAGAAATTTCTAGCATAAACAAGGCAATATGCCATTTGTCAGTTCTAATTGGAACCAAGTGCAGTCTATTCAGGATATCAGCAGAATAGAGAAAACAATAAAGGGTAAATTGTATACTTATACCATCCATGTGGCCTGTACAAAAGCATGCAGAGGGAAGAAGTTAAGCAGTGAGAGTGACTGTCACAAAATCACTGGCTCTTCCACCTCTTGAATGCATCTAAAGAAATTAAATCATAGGGATTGGAGCAGTGAATGGTCAATCATCTGGATTTGGACAGGTACTAGCCTATTTTCATTTGAACTAAACACAGACTTCTATATACCCACCAGCAGCTTCAGGGACTGCTAATATAGTTTGTAAAACATGTGGACTTTCATTTTTCATTTCTAGAAGATAACTTCAACTACTCTCCAATATCAGAAGAATAGCAAGAAGAGGTGAGTCAGAATCAGCAGCAAGAGGTTAGGCATATTCTCATTTCATGATTGAGATATGAAAAGTGCTGATGGAGCAGTCCATAGGTCCCAGGTCATGAAATTGTGATTATTTTGGGGAAAAAAATCCTTTGTGATGGATGACCTCAGAGACCATTTCAAAGAGTCTACTCATTAAAGGCATCATCATAGAACTGAAAAGGCCATATATATCACCTATTACTGGTGCTATTGAAGAATAGAAAGATAGATGTGTGTAGACAACTTAACTTTGAACAAAAGAACCAAAATGAACCAGTACACCAAGACTTAGGAGATGTCTGTTAGGCAGCCGCTATTTTTAGTACTGGAATCCTGCAGTGACTGCTAAACAATTCCTATGGTAGAGGAAGACAAAGTGATTACTGTTACTTCCCAGGTGGAGTTTTCCAGTATGAATATATGCCTCAAGGCATCTCAGGGGAACCTGCAGGGAGGACTAATGGGAATGCAAGTATTCTTTCCTGTAGACCACATAATGTTCAAACTGTAGCGATAGGAAATCTAAAAGAAGAAGTTATGCATAATTCCCAAGGAACTGGATCACTTGCAAATGGCCATAAAGAAATTTGGGACTTCCATCAGACAGAATGATAAATACTTCACTGATTCATTCCTCTTTACTGTCTATAGATGACTGGCAGCAAAAGCGAATGACTGTTGAAGGGATGTGGGAAGTGATAGAGGTGACAGATACTAAAGGACTCAAGTGCCAGTTCTGTGAAGGCACTGTTAAGATCATGATGGAATTTGTAGCTGTCTGATTTAATACAATACCAGACTGTCAGTGATCCTACACTTGGTACCAGAAGGTAGTTGGTATCATTATCCTTGTTCATATCATTTTTTGGTTATGAAAACTTTACAAAACGACTTTGGATGTATGGACAATAAGGAACCCTAGAGATAGAAAGAAACAGATTTTTTACTGACCTAAGATGAATGCAAATGTCACCAAGAGTTGTGAGAAGTCTTCTTTGTGTTCAAAGTTCTACCAACTCGTTGTTCATATTTGAATAATATAAGCATTAGCAAACATTTGGAACTTGTCTGTGTTGACTTTTTATCTCTGGAAGGAAATGGAAAACTGGTAGTGGCTGATCTCTTCATAGGCATGCCAAATCAGAAATAAGAAAGTTTCTAGTGTTGCTAAAATATCATTGGTTAAGTAGTTCCTCAGGGCATAGACTTCCACTCAGGATCCATTTGGCCAAAAATAGAGACTTTGCAAGTACCCATCTCATGGAGATGTTAGCTTTGGCTAAAATCAAGATGAGTAGAAGGATATCTTGTAACCCTCAAGAGGACTCACAACTTGAGGATTTCAGCTGAAGGGGACTTATACTGGGCATGCCAGCTAGAACTAGGGCAGAAAGTCCCTTAACTCCACATAGAATAGGTTAGAGCAGTGGTTCCCAAACTTTTTTGACTTACTGCCCCCTTTCCAGAAAAAAATATTACTTAGCCCCCTGGAAATTAATTTTTTTAAATCTTAATAGCAATTAATAGGAAAGATAAATGCACCTGTGGCCATCACCGCTCTTCTGGATCACGGCAGCACCCACCAGGGGGCAGTAGCACCCACTTTAGGAATCACTGGGTTAGAGCAATTCTCCCCTCATCACTCCCCCACTTTTTCTTCTTTCTCTTTTCTGCACACAGATCAGGAAGTACTAGGTCAGAACAATCACCTCCCCCAGTGTTCCCCTCCTACCCTCCCACGTAGGCTAAATCTATCCTACAGCTTATCTTGAGGTGTGTACAAAGCTGATTGGGTTTTCAGAGGTTTCCACCAACATGGAAGAGGGTCAAGATTGGGTTGAGGAAGGTGATCATGAGTCAGAAGAAGGAGAGGATTGGATGTTAGATTATGAGCCCTCTTTGGTACATGAGGAAAACGCCCACCTTAAAACAATTCTTAAACACCTGCCTCAAGTTCAGCAGATGCTTCCCAATGGAGTTACATTCCTGTTGTAGATGCCTCTGCCAGTAAGAGTAATAAATTAACTTGCTGCTTTGTAATCTCAGTCTAGTTTTTTTTTTTTCATTTTTATTTGGTGGGCTTGCATCCCACACACAGCTGAACATAGATGTGTGTAAGTTAGGAACACAAAGATCAGGAAAAAACTTCCAGTGGAGGTAACACATGACTTTCCTAATCTATAACTCCACCAGAGATGATTCTTCTGGTTTCACTCCCTATTTGCTGACATTTGGTCAAGAGCCATGTGAGCCATGCCTACCTATGAACTTATATTTTGGAATCTCAGAAGATGAAATTACTGAAGATCTAATTAGTTGAGAGAAGAATCTAAAAGATGATAACCATTCTAGTAACAACCTCAATGACTAGATGTTACAGTGGATAGAATGCTGGGTTTGGAATCAGGAAAACATCTTCATGAGTTCACATATGACTCAGACACCTCAATTCCTCATTTGTAAAATGAACTGGAGAAGGAAATGACAAACCACTTCAGTGTCTTTGCTAAGAAAATCCCAAATGAGATTAAGAAGATTCAGGTACAGTTGAAATGACTCAACAACAACAACAACAAACAACTTCAACAACAACAAAGGACTTCAGCTCAGGAAATCATTGCAGAAAAAAATGGTGGCAGTATACCTGAATTCATTGTCAAAATCTTTGACAAGGTGACAGTCTGAGTAAGGAATCCTGACGTTCTTGAATCTCATAAGTTATCAGATCATTGGAAAACTACATTATACCTAGTTATGGAAATAGTAGGAAACTTGCCTATTTACGAAATAAAACCAAAGATACATGAAGATCCTGTGGAGACCATCTACTGTTACCCCTCATTACCTATAAGTGAGCCAGTCAGACTCCCTGTTCAGAAAGTGTAGACTGAGGGATAGTGACTATTGCTGACCCCTAAGTAAAAGAGGTCATCATGCAAAGAGCACTTGACTCAGATTCCCATACCTGAAAGACATATTTCAATTGAGATTTTGTGTCATGTAACCTCCCAGACCAGTGCAAAGAGTGGGAGAGGACTGAACGAGGGGCAATATATATATATATATATATATATATATATATATATATATATATATATTTGGCATAATATAAGAGTTTCTTAACCTTTTTTGTTACCCTTTGGCAGGCTGGGAAAAACTGTAGATCCCTTCCCAGAATAATGTTTTTCACTGCATATAGAAAAATGCAATTACAAAAAAATAAATTCTATAACAAAATCTTTTTTTCAAAAAGTTCATGAACTTCAGGTTAAAAACCCTTGGCTTAATACTCCGGCTACAAAGATTCCTAGGGTACAGACACTTCCACAGAACATTATAAAACTGTTCTCCAGCCTTAGCCCTCAATAAGTTCAGGTTTGAAAGGAAGAAAGTGAGCTCTAATGAAGATTATACTCAGCCCACATGATTAACTTGCTTCAGGTATAAGGACAGACACAGGAGAGGTAGGGATATTTAGCAGGTAACCAGAGCAACTCACAATTTCCCAGGAGAAACTGCAGAAATGCAGAAATGATTATACATGTAGCCAGAAGATAATTCTAAGGTTCACCACTTTAATGTGTACTATTTCATATAATTGCATGATGTATTGATGCATGTACTAATTACTACATCTTTTGAGTATTCTTCTATTTTATTATTTTTTGGTTTATATTTATTTGCTACTATATTAGTGTCCTATCCATATTGTGGTAAATTAGTTTGCTAACTACATATAATTTTGCTATTTGTTTTTCTCTGCCTTTACTATATTTTTTGCTTTATTTTCATGATTATTAATGTTATTTTTATTTTACTTTTGCTTGCTGTTATGCAAATTTTCTCATGATCTACAGATATTAATGTATTCTATGGCATATGCATGCATCATATCCTGCAAGTAATTTGTCATCACCAAAACAGCTGCTCAAACAATGCTTTATATTGTGCTATGGTAATTAGGTTTATTGACAATCTTTGTTTACTGTGAATGACACCTTAAGGTAATTGCCTGGGTTGCTGCGTTTGACTTTCTGTTTGTGTTGATACTGTTTTATATAATTCTAAATATCAAATAATAGGGGCAACTAGGTGGCACAATAGATAGAGTGCTGGGTTTGGAGTTAGGGAGATCAAATCTAGTCTCAGCCAATTAGCTGTGGGATATTGGGCAAGTCACTTAACTCTTTGATTAAAAAAAAATTTTTAAGTGTCAAGAAATACCACAGCTAATTTTTCAAGGAACTACAAAACTCCAAACTCTTGTCTACAAAGGCAGAGATATGTGATCTGAATTTAGCTGTATGGGTTTCTGGGAGATATAGTTTCTTTTCTTTTCTTTTTTTTTTTTAGATTTAAATAATTTTTTTAGAAAAATTTTCCATGGTTACATAATTCTTGTTTTTACTTTCCCCTTCAAACCCCCCCTCCATATCCAAGATATAGTTTCAAAGAAGCAGAATTGTCTTCTTCCCACCTGGGAGGAGACTTGGGGACTCTAGTGGGAATGTTACTTAGAGACTGGAAGAATTTTTAATTGAATACTATTAAAGTGGCAGTGGCTGTGTGGATAATAGGGAAGAAAAAGGTTACAGGAGAATGCTCCTGAGTGTGGAAGAGATGGGTAGTGAGCAATACTGGAGTTTCACTGGAATAGTTAGTGTTTCTGTTCACTAGGGAAGATGAGACAGTTGTGACTTAAACATGAGGAGTATCTGATTATAAGTGAACTTTCCCTTTTTTCAGGAAACAGATAAAATATTGCTTTTTCCTTTCCACCTGAGTACTTAGGCTTTAATAGAAATTTTTCTATCCTTTAAGATTTTTGTTTGTGTTTCAAATGGCATCAAATTTGACCTAACCAATTTAAAAGATCAGTCCTAATGGTTTTTGAGCTATGGATTTTATGGATTTTCCTTTTTTTTTTTTAATCAGAGGACGCAAGAGATAAAAACAATGCTTGGTTTGGCTATGCAGAATTACAAAAACAACCAAGGTTCCATTCTTTCCAAAAGTGCTATGTTTTCTCCAGTCTAGAGGCTGAGACAAATTAAGAAAGAATTATATTGAGGCAGCTAGATCGTTCAGTGGTTAGAGAGTCAGGTCTAGATGGGGAAAATCCAGGTTTAAATCTGGCATCAGAAACTTCCAAGTTGTGTGACTCTGGGCAAGTCACTTAACCCTCATCACCCAACCCTTATCATTCTTCTGCCTTGGAATCAACACACAATATTGATTCTAAGATGGAATGTAAAGGTTTTTTTAAAAAGGAAAGAATTATATGAATTCATTACATTTTCACAAAGGTAGAACTATATTGGATCTGGTACTTTTTTGTTTGTTCTAGACTAAAATGAGAGAGGCTGCCATTTTGCTGTCTGAATTATCAGGTCACATTTACTTATTTGCTCCTTCTCCATACTCCTACACAAAGCCATAAAAAGCTTTTCTGTAAGAGTTGAGAATGGTGACTAGGGAGTGGAACCATCCAATGAAAGGGTATAGTTGGATGCAACTAGAAACATCCACATTCCAAAAGTAGAAGCCTTTATGTTCTACCTCCAAACCAATTCCTTGAAGGCATACTGGCTACAGCTCTAAGACAAATAAACAAATAAATAAATAAACAAATAAATAAATGAATGAATGAATGAACAAGTAAACAAATAAATAAATAAGCAAGCAAGTAAAGATCTGAGGATGAAAATCATTGCTGACATAGAAATCGAGGAAAACTTCATGGTGGTGGTAATCCTTGAATGAAGATTAGCTGTTTTTCAACAGAGGAGGCCATATCCTTTATTCTTCAAGATTTTTTGAGAACACCCCTAGAATCTATCTTTCCCACTCCAGGAATCAGAACAATAAGGAGAGTCTGTTGCTAGAAAGGTTTATGATAGAACTAAGAATATAATAATGGAGTAAGACTATTTCTTCCTGATCTATCTAGCAACTTTGGAGTAGTCATTGGAACTCAAGGAAAATATGAATTTTACTAGTCACCACTAACACTTCCTACCTCCCTCATCCCTAGCTTAAGAAATCCTCAAACCAGTGAGGTGAACAGAATCCCAGACTGTTATTAAACTTTTTCTTGATTTATGATATGCCATGCAAAGCATCTAAGTACTACACACCCTTTTATGACAAGAAAATGTCACCATTCTTGCCTAGATAGAAAACAGGAGTTAAATGTTTCTTTTCCATGCTTCAAGCAGTTGCTTATGACATATTAGGGAGTTTGTCCCATCTGACATTCTGCCCTAAAGTTGTTACTGTTGTTCTGAAAAGAACTCAGAAAATAATTTAGTCTAATGTAATTAACTCATTCTCAAAGTCTCCTTTTCTGATTCCACAATTATATAATAACTCAGCCAAGATTCTTAATTGTCTGAAGGGAGCAACTCCAGTCCTCAGTCAAAAGAGTATATCTTCTGGCTAACCTCTCTTCAAGAGTAAGAGATCTCTTTGTCCATCTTCCAGTGGACTTATTAATAAGGCTATGACACGATGTACTGTCATCATCTCTTCTAAGATAGTTGTGGAGTGTTAGTTGAAGAACCAAATTCCCTAAAGGAATAAAATTCCAATATTGCAAGCTCAACTAATTATCTGAAATCATGAGTACAGACACCACACAGCCTGAATGTTCTCTGTTACAATTTCAAAGAAAAAAGAAGTATGTTTTAAAAAGAAAATTATATATGTATATAAAAATGTATATTTAAAAAGTGTCCCCCAAATCTGGAAAGTTTATGTAAAAGGTTTTGGTCCTCCCTTCATGCCAGCAAAGAAGGCAGAATACCCAGTGATAAACCATTATATTAGATGATCAACTAGACTACTTCCATTACTATGCTTCTATGAATTTTATTTTTTTATTTCATCTTTCCAGATTACATATAAATACAATTTAAATAGTAATTTTTTGACATTTTGTGATTCATGTTTTCTCTTTTCCTTCCCTTTCCTCTCCCTGGGATGGCAAGTAATATGATATAGTTTGTATATGTGCTATCATGCAATGCATATTTCCATGTCTGTCATGTTGTGAAAGACACATACCATTTACACTACAGAAAAACCCATGAAGGATAGAAAATGAAAAATAGTATGCTTCAAATTGCATTAAAATTGCATACCCTTTGATCCAGCAATACCACCACTAGGTTTGCACCCCAAAAAGATAACAAGGAAAAATATTTTATAAAAATATTCATAGCTGTGCTCTTTGTGGTGGCAAAAAATTGGAAAATGGGGAGGTGCCCATTGATTGTGGAATGGCTGAACAAACTGTGGTATTTGATGGTGATGGAATACTATAGTGTTATAAGGAATGATAAACTGCTTGATTTCCATATGAGCTGGAAAGACCACCACAAACTGATGCAGAGCGAAATGAGCAGAACCAAGAGAACATTGTACACAGAGGGATGGGATGGTCATATGTAATTGACTTTGCTACTAATAGCAATGCAATGAACCAGGACAGTTCTGTAGGACTTATGTGAAGGAATGTTATCCACATCCAGAGAAAGAACCATGGGAACAGAAATGTAGAAGGAAAACATTTGAGTTTTCACTTGTTTATATGGGCATTGGATGTGGGATTTTGGTTTTTGAAAGATTATTACAAAAATGATTAATATGGAAATAGGTATTGAGTGATAATACATGTATAACCCAGTGGAATTGCTTGTTAGCTCTGGGAATGGGGAAGGGGGAAAAGGGACGGAAAGTGCATGAATCATGTAACCATGGAAAAATATTTAAATAAACATTTTAAAAAATAAATAAAAATAAAAATAAACTGCATTAAAATTTCACCAGTTCTTTGGTGGATAACTTTTTGGTCATGACTAATATGGAAATTTGTTTTGCATAACTGCTCATATATATCCTATATCAATAAATGGGAAGGGGAAGAACAGAAGGATAGAATTTGAAATTCAACAATTTTAAAAGACTAATCTTAAAAAAGTTATTTTTACATGTAATTGGGGAAAAAGTCTTTTCAAATTCTTTAACCATTTAAAAGAATGTATTTTTGTGAGTGGTTTTTTTTGACAAAGATCATCTTTTGCCACTTTTGCAAGTATTTCCACAACTATGACTATGATAAATTGCTCCATCATTCAATAAAAATGGTTAAACAAATTGTAGCATATGATTGTGATGGAATAATACTGTGCCATAAGAAATGATGAATAGATTCACTGAAAAAAAATTAATGGAAAGACCTTCATGTCAAATGATGTCTTCTTTAATGGGGAGAGGGCAGGGAGACAGGACATTACCTGGATATTTTAATGTAACAAAAAATTAATTAAAAAAACATGGAAAGACCTTTATGAAATTATGAAGGGTAAAACAAGTAGAACCAAGAGAACATTATACCCAGCAACAGAACTGACTTGGTTATGTCCACCTCCAGATAAAGAAATAATAAATAGAAATAAGCAAGACATAGTTTTAAATATACATATATCTTTTGTCAAATGATTCCATCTTTAATCCAGGGAGGGTAGAGAGAGAGTATGAAAGATATCTGGGTATTTTAATTTAACAAACAAACAAACAAACAAATAAATTTAAATTAAAACAACCCCACAAATACACTGCTTGACCCTAAGCAATTGACAACCTTTGTTTGCCTCAGTTTCTCATTTAAAATACAGAGATAATAATAACACCTACCTTTCAGAGATGTTGTCAAAATCAAATAAATAATAATTGTGAAGTAAAATAATTGCTGTGCCTAGCATATAGTAAGCACTATATAAATATTAGTTGCTATTATTATCATTAATGCTCCTGCTGTTCCATGGATTGATAAAATCAACACTACATATGGTTAATAAAGGTTATTAGATGATCTAATTATAATCTATTATTAAGGTTGAGAAGAACTTTTTTCCCAAAATATCCCAATAGATAATTATTTGTAACTATCATATTGAACTAGTTTGTGGTTTGGCTACTTATCGTATTGGTGTTCAAAGAATGTTTTGACTTCTGTGGTACAGACTAGGAATTCTTACCAAAAATTCATGGGCCAACAGGAGATGGCTATCATTCCTAAGAACTGAACAGATTTCTAAGAACTTTGATTAGCTACAATTGGTGCTTCCTAATGGATTATGTAAATGATAACACTTTTAGGCCAATTAAATAAAAGTTGAAGCATCTAGCCACGCATTATAGTTTTCCCATGACTGAATCATGAGCCAAATCCCTATGTGGTCTAAACTAATCATGGAACCAAGATAATGGATCCCTCATACTTTAAATCCCATAAGTAACTGAAGACTATATTTAGGCACCCCAGGTTATAAAAGACAAAACAAAACAAACAAACAAAAACCAACAACAATTACTTCTCAGAGTATATAACTGAGATAAAGAAGAATTTTCAGAATAATTGAGAAAACCAGAGATTATTATGAACAGTTCCTGCTTCCTCCAGTGTAGTGTGGGGGCCCCAGGAAGCTGAGTAGAATAGAGCAAGAATATTCCAATATATTAATGGGACTTCAGAAATAAAGTAAATCATATCTCAAGGTATTTCTGAGGCAGTTCCAGGATGTACAAATAATCTTGTCATTTCAGGAAATTCTAGGGAAGGAGGTAGGAAGATAATTCCTTTGAAGCCCCTTCTTTTCAAAAATAAGGCCCTAGAAGTTCCTATGGGGCTCCACCTGGATTTAAGGCTTTTTTAACTTGTATAAAAAACAGAAACTGAAGATAACTTGGTCCCTGTGTAATCTTAATCATATCAGGATGCCTCCCAGAAAAGTAGCAGCATCCAACATTGAAATACAGAAGATAGATACAGAACTTGAATTTCCATTGATATAAGGAACTTCCAGGTGAGGAGACTCCCTCTACCACTATAGGTCAGTACCTTCTCTGAATCTTAAGCAACTCGCCTAGATTTAGACAGTCAGCATATGTCAGAGGTGGGACTTGAACTCAGGTCTTTCTGGCCAGCTCTTACCCATTATGCCAAACTGCTTCTCATATATGCATACAGATATGAGAAAGAGAGTTGGTTGCCATACTTTAAGAACCTGCCATGTTCTATGAACTAGGATTACAGAGATCAAAAGAAAATCATACTTGCCTCCCCTCAAAGGTCTTCTCTCTACTGGAAGGACATGACATGTAAAAAGATAGGCAAATAGAAGGTCGTTTTAAATGAAGATATTTTTTCCAATTTTTTTATTTCAATATTTTTCTTTTTTTGTAAGCAAATATTCACATAAAACCAAAACCTCAAATAAACAAATGAAAAATCATATGCTTTTATCTATATTCTGACTCCAACAGTTCTTTTTCTAGAGATGGATAGATAGCATTCTTTGACCCACGCCCCTCAGAATTGTGAATGGAGAAATAACTGACATTGAGAGAGTTGACCAAGGTCATGGAAGTGATGGCTCACCTGAGCTGAGCCATGAGGGAAGATAAAGATTCTAAGTGGCAGAGACAAAGAGGAAAGACAAGGAACAAATGGATGACATCTTTTGAGAATGCACAGAAATGTCTAGTTAGCTGCAATATAAAGTAGATGAAGGAGAATAATGTTAAATCAGTTTGGAAAAGCAGGTGGGAGTTGGGTTGTGGAGGATCTTAAACAGGAGTCAGAGGAATTTATAGTTTATTCTAGAAGTAAGAAGCCCCCAAGCTTTTGGAGCATGTGAGCCAAAATGGGCACCAATTTTTTTTTATTAAAACAAAAGCTAGTGAAGCATACTTAGTTTCCAAACAGGCAAATCATAATATTACCACAACAATAAACATTCATTATTGTGACTTGTAGACTCTGGGAAATTTGGATCATCTGAGGACTTCTGGGAAGCTCTGGTGAAAAACATTACATTTTCTGGTACTAACTGGAGTCCTGTCCGATAGAGCTCCCTCATAGCTCTCTGACATACAACTTCAGTTAGTGAATGCCCTTGCCACAGGGGAAGGAATATGCTGGCATCAGATCACATGGCTCATAAGAGTGATTGTTAAATTTAAATGTGCAGTTACACTTTGGAAAAAAGGCAAATGGTACAAATCAGGACTTGACTTATCATTTTATTCATTGTCAAGACTTAAGAAAATGATGGAAAAGATGTTAATAATGCAGATTAATCTTTAGAGTGTGTTGTGAATACATTTTCCTTTTAAAGAGCCAAATGCTAAGCAGGGTGGCAAGGTGGTACAGTGGATAGAGTGCTGGGCTTGGAATCAAGAGAATCTGAGTTCAAATTTTATTTCAGACATTTAGTAGTTGTGTGCCTAGTTTAGCTAGGCAAAATGTAACTTCTCTTTGCCTCAGTTTTCTCTACTGGAAAATAGGGACTCTGGAGAAAGAAATGCCAAACTATTCCCATATTTTTACCAAGAAAACCTCATAAATAGAATTACAAAGAGGTGGACATGACTAAATGGCTTACCAACATCAAAAGTCATTGAACATATACCAGTAAATTTGTGGTCCTCCACGGATTACAACTTGGTCAGTTTCCACTGTTAATATAAATAAATTGGAGATGTTATCTCAGCCACAATGTGATTAGCTTTCTCATAAAAACTCTTTCAGTAATATTTCTATCCTTAAACTCAGGTGTCAAAACAATATTTTTCATTTATTCAACAAATATTCTTTGAGAGTTTGCAATACAATTGGCTCTGTTGTAGGTATGTTGGGAAATACAGAAAGACTTGATGCTTTTCCTCTCTATCTCCTTTACTTCTACACATACTGAGTTTATCTGGAGCTCCCAAAAATAGGTTATATGTGTTTTTACACTTTGGAGTAATGCTTTGTTTTTGCTTTTGCATTCCCAGCACAGTGCTTGCACATAGCAGGTGCTTTCTAGAGGTCTGCTTAAAATTAAATAGTGAACAGATCTTTCATTTTCCTGAGTATAATGCTCACCAATCTGATGAAAGCTAAACTTAAACTAATAATCCAGAGAATAATGAATTACTTTCTAAAACTTTCAAATCATTCTTTCTGAAAAGTAATTAATATTATCCTCACTTAGGAATTCACCATGGTAATAGGCAATGGGAGTTACTCACATGAATAAATATGATCATTAAATAACTTTAAGATCATTCTTTTTGGTAATTTCGTTAATATTGATTTTGGATCAAATAAAGTAAACTGGTACTTAGATTTTTAAAAATGATTTATCTATTACATTAAAGTTCCATCAAAGAAAGATGGCCCACATTCTTCAGTGGTTTCCACGTGTTATTGGATAAAACATGTATAACTCAGTGGAATTGTTTGTCAGCTCTAGGAAGGGGGAGTTAATAGGGGAGGGAGAGAACATGAATCATGTAACCATGGAAAAATATTCTATAAATAAATAAGTACAATGTGAAAAAAAAAGAAAAGAATATTGGAGTTGGAGTCAAGAAAGCTTTTTTTGACTCTGGCTTTGTTATTTACTAGCAGAGAGTCCTTGCAAAAGTTACATTCCTCTCTAGATCTATTCTTTCATTTTTTAAAATAAGTTGGATTAAATAATTTTTAAGGTTCCTTCAAGAGTCAAATCTATGATCGAAGCAATCAATTATTCAAAACAAAATAAAATGAATATAAAACCACAGAAAGTCAGTGTTGGAAAGAAATTTTATGTTCTATTTCAATCCCATTATTTTATATTTAAGGAGACAGAAACCCCCAGAAGATAAAGGATTTACCCAAGAACAGACCAATTTTCATAGATTCAGGATTAAACACAATCTTGAGTTTCTGATTCAGTAGTATGGTTACCATACTGATCTTACATATTTTCTTGTACGTGGGAGAAGAAGGAAAAGTCTTGCTATATATACCTCAAGTATGTCTCTGAGGAGAAGTGGACCATCTGATAACTTTCTATTTTAACTATCAACCACTTGGAATCTGCAAGAGCCAATTATCCTGCCAATGACTAGACTGAAACCTGATTTGGGTGGTTTTAATTTCCTTAATCCCTTCCAAACTCAATGTGAGTCAACAGACTTAAAACCAGAAAGACTAATGCAATCGTAGGTTGAATTAATATGGTATAATATCAGGATTCATTCCTGGATATTTGCATAAGACTCTCCTAATTTTGGTTGTTCAGTCACTTTCAGTCATGTCCAATGCTCTGTGAGCCCATTTGGGGTTTTCTTGGCAAAGATACTGCAGTGGTATGCTATTTCCTTCTCCAGTTCATTTTACAGATAAAGAACTGAAGCAAATAGTTAAATGATTTGCCCAGGGTGACATAGCTAGTGTCTGAGACTGGATTTGAACTCATAAAGATGAGTCTTCCTGATTCCAAGCCCAATGCTCTATTCACTGCACCATTTAGCTGTCCCTCTTTTCATTAGGGGATAGATAGAATTTTTACTGGCACAGACCCAAGTGAAAAATGGAGTTGGAGAGATTGTAGGAAAGGAGAATTTTTCTGGCTTTGGGAGAAGACACATAGAATTCTCTATTCTTTTACAAAGAGGCCCATGGAGGGAAAGAAAGATTCCAGGAAGAAAAAGCATAGAGATATTCCAGTGTGTCAAACACGTCCTTATTTCTAGCTTTCTGACCCAGCAATGTTGATTGTTTTGTGGGGTTGAAATCAGGAAATGCTTCTCTTCATTGAGATGAAATATCTCGCTTCCAATGGGAGAGCTCATTCACTCTGTATACAATTTGATATATTCTAAACTGTATGACTTCTTTAATTTCTATTTGCTATTGGGTTGAGTAAATGACTTTATTTGATATTTATTATTTGTGAAGATCTTTGCATCATTAGTGTTTGGTGGCAAAGGAGTGAAACCTTAGATGAATAGATTGGGGAATTACTTCCCTGTTAAGGGACAGTGTCCAAGGAAGGAGCTGGAAATTAAACATCTTTTCCCCAAGATGAACAAAAGTTACATAAAATTCTAGTCTGATATCCTCTTTCTGAGTAGAGGTGAGTAGGTTCAGCCTTGTAGTCCCCTAACTCTGCTCCCTTATGGGTAGTAATGAAAGCAGGGGTAGATGTACTAAAACCGACTTGAACATAAAATGTTCAGTATAATCATTTGTATATTGTTGTTTAGTCATTTTCAGGCATGTCCAACTCTCCAAGACCCCATTTGGGCTTTTTTTTTTGACAGAGATAATGGATTGGCTTGTCATTTGCTTCTTCAGCTCATTTTATAGATGAGAAAATTGGGGCAAATAGGGTTACATGACTTACCTAGGGTCACATAACTCATAAGTATCTGAGCTGAGATTTGAAATCAGAAAGAGGAGTCTTCCTGACTCCAGATTGAACACTCTATCTACTGTGCCACTTGTTTGCCCTTGTGCCTTTATACCCCAGCAACTGGCAAACACTACAAATCAGGGTATGTTTTACCATTTCATTAATTACCTTGACTTAAGAAAGTGATGGAGTAAATGTTGGTAATGCAGATTAAACTTAAAGGCGTGTCATTTATAAAATATCTTTTGGAGAGCTTGTTGTTAAACATTTGCCAGCATATTCCTGAAACAATGTCTGACAAAGAAGGATGAGTGAGATTCCAGAGATATTATTCATATTTCTTCCACTCTTATAAGCCTTGTTTAGATAAACCCACATGGGCACACATATAATCCACATGGATATCACTCATATGCATATATGCACACATAAACACATACACTGACACAAGCAAACACATTTATTTACAAAACTTTATTCCAGCAAGGGAGGAAATCAGGTCCCCTGGCAGAGGTAAAGCAAAGGGAATATAAGCAAGAGGGCCAATTGAGATCAAGTAGAACCTTGTCCTATTCCCACCCAGAACAAGTACTTAGCCTCACCAACAAGGGCTTGATTTCGTTCCTGGCAACAGAGCAAAACAAAACAAACAATCCCCATAGCCCATGTCAGGGAGAGGAAATACTCCCAAGGACTCAAGCATCCAGGCTCCCTATCAGAAATGGTAGGAATGGAGGCAATTTCCCAAAAATAGGAGGAATACTTGGTCTGTGTCCTAAGGAAAGCTAGATAAATGAAAGGAGACTACAAGGAAGCCACCAAGAGGAAAGATGCCGAGAGCTTCTGAAGACCGAGGAATAGGGAAGTTCTCCTCTCCCTCACACCATAGGATCCTTTCCTTTAGGGCAGGGGTCGGCAACCTTTTTGGCCGTGAGAGCCATAAATGCCACATTTTTAAAAATGTAATATTGTGAGAGCCATACAGTGCTCACAGTGTGCACTCCTGTAACAGCACCTGAAAAAAATCGACTTTATGGCTCCTGCAGAAAGAGCCATACATTGCCGACCCCTACTTTAGGATCTCCTACACTTAAGAAGAAGGAGCTTCAAGAAATAGAAATGGTAGGAGGTTCAATCAGTGAGTCTAATGCCATGAAATCTCCAGCATGACAGAATGGAACTAAAACTAACCCAATATCACCTCCTCAGCTGGGGGGAAATTAAGAGGTAGTCAGGATGGCAAGATTGGGAATTGGGCAATGTCTAGGGGCCCTGGGCCTCAGAAATCTTATAAAAGCATAGTAAGTATCTAGGACAAGAGAGACAATAATTTATCCATCCTGTTCAAACTACATCTGAAGAGTTATTCTATTCAGCTCTGAGGACCATCATTTGAAAATAACAATAGCTCAGTAGAATAGATCAAATGGATAACCTTTTGGATAGTGCATCAACCAGGATAACAAAGGACTTGAAATAGTATCATTTGAAAGATGGCTGAAGAATATTAAGAATATCTTAATATTAAGAGACTGGAAAAGAAAACTTTTAGGGGGCAACATGACAACCATTTTCAAATATTTGGAAGGCAATCATTTTCAAGAACAACTAGACTTAGTCTGAGACTTAAGAGAATAGGGTCAAGGACCAACAGATGTAACAGGGAGATAGATTTTTGGCTCTACATAAGAAACCTAACAATTAGATTCTTCAAGGAAAAAAATATCTAGGAGGCCTCCTGAGGTAGAATATCCTATGACTGTGTTTGAGCCATGGGTCGATGACTTGTCAGGAATGTTTTAGAGTACACTCCTACATCAAATAAAACATGAAACAAGATCATTGCTGAGGTCCCTTCTAACTCTAAACTTCTATGACTACCATTCCTGAAAGATTTGCTTTAATCTGTCCTGAAGGTAAAATTTGGATTCCAAAGCAGAGCTCACAGTAACAGAGAACACAAATCTATTTTTGATAAAACCATTTCCCAAGTTTTCCAAGTGCCTGAGATCAATGCCAAGCCACTCCAGATTTGGGGAAGCTGGGACCAAGAAGTGTCACACCTTCTGACTCAGTGATGGGATGGGAAACAGAGACAGAGATTCATTCCTGACTCGAACTTTCCCTTGCTTTGTCCACATGTTTCTATCTTCACCTCTATTTTCATCATTCAAACCCTGGTGGATTTACTGTAAAGTCCATGACCTCAAGCTCGCTTTCCCAAAGGCAGCTGTACTGAAGTAAAACACAGTAACCAACACACCCCCTCTCCTGTCATCACAATAAACTTGTACCACAATAGGATGGTTTAATTTATTTTACATGTGGAAGATTTTATAAAGTTTAAAGTGTACTGGGTACACAGTTCCTTCCCACAGCTGCAGTTTACGGCCCTGGTAACCCAAAACACATGACTGAATGATAAAACAATGTAATGCAGTTCTCTCAGCATTCCGAGTGGACAAAAGGCTTGAAAGTGATCCTTTGTATAAAGAAGAGCTAGCCTGACTTAGTGGTGGATGCTTGTAGCATTAAGCCAGAAAGAAGCCAGCACTTACCTCAAGATCATAAACATGGTTCAAAATCGGTTTTTAAAATATATTGTCAGGTGAAAGTACTATATGTCTGTCAGTCCCAAGTAATATTTATTAGAACAAGACTCAAGCTCAGAGGTTATTGTAAGTATTTCCATGAAAGATTCTCTTCAGTTTTAGCCTTAGTTGTCAAGTACCCCATTCATTTATCTTTTTTTTAGTAACTAGGACCACGAAAAATTAGTCAACTGTAGAGAAGTAGATAGCGAGAAAGCTGGACCTGAAGTTAGGAAGACCTGAGCTCAAATCTATCCCCTAACACTTAAAAGGAATATGACTCTGGCCAAATCACTTAACTTCAGCCAGCCTCAATTTCTTCATCTGCAAAATGGGTTAGTAATAGCATCTACCTCCCAGTATTGTTGTGAGGATTGAATGAGATAATATGTCTGTCCCATTAGACTGTGAGATTCTTGAAAGGAAGGACTTTTTTTTCTTAGTATCTCAAGCTTTGTGTTCAATGACTGACAAATAGCAGCTTCTTCTTTCTTTAATCTTACCTTCTGTTGAAAAATCAATATAAAATATTGATAGACAAAAGAATGATAAGAGTTTGGCAATGGAGGTTAAGTGACTTGCCCAGGGTCACACAGGTAAGCAGTGTCTGAGGCCAGATTTGAATTTAGAACCTCTCATCTCTAGACCTGGCTCTCAATTCACTGAGCCACTTAGCTGCCCCCAAATAGTGAGTTCCTAATAAATGCTTGTGGACTGATTATTTGTTCCATGTAATTCTTTCAAGGCTACCTTTGTCTTTCTCTCTCCAGATAAAAATCCCTAAAGGGCTCAGGAAAAGAAGGTTCTACAATATTTTTTTTAAATGAGGAATATTTTCTAATGCTTAAGAATTCTTACCAGAAGCTATTATTTATCATAAAATAAATTCATTTTTTAAAATATGTGACCTATTGAGACATAGAATCTTCTCTTAAACTTTTTTAACCCTTATCTTCTGTTTTAGAATCAATACTGGGTATTGGTTCCAAGAAAGAAGAGCTAGAAGAACTTAGCAATAAGAGTTAAGTGATTTGCCCAGGGTCACTTAGCTAGGAAGTATCTGAGACCAAATTTGAACTCATGACCTCTCCCATCCTAGGTCTGGCTCTCAATCTATAAATTCAACTTATAGTCTCCTTCTTAGTCTTTATATTCAATTCTTCAGGTTGTATTTTGGGAAAGATCTTGGTAATTGGGAACTCTGAATGATGGAAGTTCTTGAGATCATACCATATGAAAATCAATCAAAAGAAGAGGAACTTTTTAGCCTGGAGAAGAGAAGATTTGGGAAATAGAGGATGGAAATGAAGAGTCATCGTGTGGTAAGGGGATTGGATTTGTTATGCTTGACCTCAGAGGAAAGAACTTGTAGCAATGATACAAAGAAACAAATTGAAGATTGATATAAAGATCTGAAACTACTAGTGATATTAAAAAGTATAATAGGTTGCTGGAGAGGGTTTGCTGTCATTAAGTAGGGGTATTGTGATATTGGAAATTTGGGGATCCTTGAACTAAACTTCCTGTAGACATTTAGGGCTCTTTCAAACTACATTTCCCATGATCCAACTGGCTTCCTGTCTTACGTGGTGATGTAAGTCAGTTACATAATAACATAAACAGAAGGATAAATAGTGAGTTCCTAAGTTGGCATGGCCACTTTTCTGCCTGTGGAGCAGAGCCAGAATGGGAGGAGGAGGCAATGGCGGGATCTTTCAACTAATTTTTTTTTAACATTTAATGATATATATATTTTAGAAAAGTTAACATGGTTACATGATTCATGCTCTTACTTTCCCCTTCACCCCCCCCTTACTCCCTCCACCCATAGCCGATGCGCATTTCCACTGGTTTTAACATGTGTCATTGATCAAGACCTATTTCCAAAATGTTGATATTTGCATTGGTGTGGTAGTTTCAAGTCTACATCCCCAATCATGTCCTCATCAGCCCATGTTTTCAAGCAGTTGTTTTTCTTCTGTGTTTCCACTCCTGAAGTTCTTACTCTGAATGTGGGTAGCATTCTTTACCATAAATCCCACAGAATTGTCCTGGGTCATTGCATTGCTGCTAGTACAGAAGTCCATTACATTCTATTTTACCACAGTGTATTGGGCTCTTTGTGCAATGTTCTTCTGGCTCTGCTCCTTTCACACTGCATCAATTCCTGGAGGTCTTTCCAGTTCACATGGAACTCCTCCAGTTTATTATTCCTTTGAGCACAATAGTATCCCATCACCAGCATATACCACAATTTGTTCAGCCATTCCCCAATTGAAGGACATACCCTCATTTTCCAGTTTTTTGCCACCACAAAAAGTGAGGCTATAAATATTTTTGTACAAGTCTGTTTATCTATGATCTATTTGGGGTAAAAACCCAACAATGGTATAGCTGGATCAAAGGGCAGGCATTCTTTTATAGCCCTTTGAGTATGCTCCAAATTGCCATCCAGAATGGTTGGATCAGTTCACAACTCCACCAGAAATGCATTAATGTCCCAATTTGGCCACATCCCCTCCAACATTCATTACTCTTCCCTGCTATCATTTTAGCCAATCTGCTAGGTGTGAGGTGATACCTCAGAGTTGTTTTGATTTGCATTTCTCTAATTTTAGAGATTTAGAACACTTTCTCATGTTCTTATTGATACTTTTGACTTCTTTACCTGAAAATTGCCTATTCATGTCCCTTGCCCATTTAGCAATTGGGGAATGGCTTGATTTTTTATATAATTGATTTAATTCCTTGTATATTTGAGTAATTAGACCCCTGTCAGAGTATTTTGTTATAAAGATTTTTTCCCAATTTGTTGTTTCCCTTCTGATTTTGGCTGCATTGTTTTGTTTGTACAAAAGCTTTTTAATTTAATATAATCAAAATAATTTTTTTTCCATTTTGTAATTTTCTCTAATTCTTGCTTGGTTTTAAAATCTTTCTTTCCCAGAGATGTGACAAGTATACTATTCTGTATTCACTTAACTTATTTATAGTTTCCCTCTTTATATTCAAGTCATTCACCCATTCTGAATTTATTTTGGTGTAGGGCGTGAGATGTTGATCTAAAACTAATCTTTCCCATATTGTTTTCCAAATTTACCAGCAGTTTTTGTCAAATAGTGGATTTTTGTCCCAAAAGTTGGGTACTTTGGGTTTATCATATACTGTCTTGCTGATGTCACTTACCCCAAATCTATTCCACTGATCCTCCCTTCTGTCTCTTAGTCAGTACCATATTGTTTTGATGACTGCTGCTTTATAGTACAGTTTAATATCTGATACGGCTAGGCCACCTTCATTCACATTTTTTTTTCATTCATTATTTCCCTTGATCTTTTGTTCTTCCAAATGAACTTTGTTATATTTTTTTCTAATTCAGTAAAAAATTTTTGGTATTTTGATAGGTATGGTGCTAAATAAGTAAATTAATTTGGGTAGAATGGTCATTTTTATTATGTTAGCTCGTCCTACCCATGAGCAATCAAAGTTTTTCCAATTGTTTAGATCTAGTTTTAATTGTTTGGAAAGTGTTTTGTAGTTGTGTTCATATAATTCCTGTGTTTATTTTGGTAGATAGATTCCTAAGTATTTTATGTTGTCTAGGGTGATTATAAATGGTGTTTCTCTTTCTATATCTTGCTGCTGTGATGTGTTGGAAATGTATAGAAATGCTGATGATTTATGTGCATTTATTTTGTATCCTGTAACTTTGCTAAAGTTGTTGGTTATTTCTACAAGCTTCTTAGTTGATTCTCTAGGATTTTTTTAAGTAGACCATAACATCTGCAAAGAATGATAGCTTAGTCTCCTCATTGCCTATTTTGATACCTTCAATTCCTTTCTCTTCTCTAATTGCTACTGATAGTGTTTCTAGTACAATGTTAATTAACAGAGGTGATAATGGGCATCCTTGTTTCACTCCTGATCTTATTGGGAAGGCTTCTAATTTATCCTCATTGCATATGATGCTTGTTGATGGTTTTAGGTATATGCTGTTTATTATTTTTAGGAAAGGTCCTTCTATTCCTATACTTTTCAGTGTTTTCAATAGGAATGGGTGCTGTATTTTGCCAAAGGCTTTTTCAGCATCTATTGAGATAATCATGTGATTTTTGTTTGTTAGATTGTTGATATGGTCAATTATGTGTGTGGTTTTCCTAATGTTGAACCTTCCTTGAATTCCTGGTATAAATTTCACCTGATCATGGTGGATAATGCTCTTGATCACTTGCTGGAGTCTCTTTGCTAGTATTCTATTTAAGATTTTTGCATCTATGTTCATTAGGGAGATTGGTCTGTCGTTTTCTTTCTCTGTTTTTGATCTACCTGGCTTTGGAACCAGTATTTGTGTCATAAAAGGAATTTGGTAGGACTCCTTCTTTGCTTATTATATCAAATAATTTGCATAGTATTTGGATTAGTTATTCTTTGAATGTTTGATAGAATTCACTTGTGAATCCATCAGGCCCTGGCGATTTTTTCTTAGGGAGTTCTTTGGTGGCTTGTTCAATTTCTTTTTCTGATATGGGATTATTTAGGTATTCTATTTCTTCTGCTGTTAATCTAAGCAATTTATGTTTTTGTAAATATTCATCCATATCTCCTAGATTGCTATATTTATTGCCATATAATTGGGCAAAATTGTTTTAATGATTGCCTTAATTTCCTCTTCATTAGAGATGAGGTGTCCCTTTTCATCTTTGATACTGTCAATTTGGTTTTCTTCTTTCCTTTTTTTTATTAGATTGACCAGTACTTTGTCTATTTTATCTGTTTTATCAAAATACCAGCTTCTAGTCTTATTTATTAATTCAATAGTTCTTTTACTTTTGATTTTAATTTCTCCCTTGATTTTTAGTATTTCTAATTTAGTTTTCATCTGGAGATTTTTAATTTGCTTGCTTTCTAGTTTTTTAAGTTGCATGCCCAATTCATTAATCACTGCCCTCCCTAATTTGTTGATATATGCACTAAAGGATATAAATTTCCCCCTGAGTACTGCCTTGGCTGTATCCCACAGAGTTTGGTAGGATGTCTCATCATTGTCATTCTCTTCAATGAAGTTGTTGATTACTTCTATGATTTCTTCTTTGATTAGTTGGTTTTGGAGAATCATATTATTTAATTTCCAATTAGTTTTTGATTTGCCTGTCCAGGTGCCCTTACTAATTATTATTTTTATTGCATTATGATCTGAGAAGGATACATTTATTATTTCTGCTCTTTTGCATTTGTTTGCAATGTTTCTATGCCCATGGTCAATCTTTGTGAAAGTACCATATGCAGCTGAAAAGAAGGTGTATTTATTTTTGTCTCTATTTATTTTTCTCCAGATATCTATTAAATCTAATTTTTCTAGGACTCCATTCACCTCTCTTGTCTCTTTCTTATTTATTTTTTGGTTTGATTTATCTACATCTGAAAGAGGAATATTTAGATCTCCCATTAGTGTGGTTTTACTATCTATTTCCTCTTGAGCTCTGCCAGTTTCTCCTTTATGAATTTGGATGCTATGCCATTGGTGCATACATATTGAGCACTGTTATTTCCTCCCTGTCTATACTGCCTTTTATCAGGATGTAATTACCTTCCCTGTCGTTTTTAATCATATCTATTTTTACTTTGACTTTGTCAGAAATCATGATCACCACTCCTGCCTTCTTTTTCTCATTTGAAGCCCAAAAGATTTTGCTCAACCCCTTTACCTTCACCCTGTGTGTGTCTACATGCCTCATGAGTATTTCTTGTAGACAACATATGGTAGAATTTTGGTTTCTAATCCACTCTGCTATTTGCTTCCATTTTATGGGTGAGTTCATCCCATTCACATTCAGAGTTATAATTCTCAGTTGCGTATTCACCAACATTTTGGTATCCTCTCCTAGTTCTATCCTATCTTCTTACACTATTTCTTTTTAAATCAGTCATTTGCTTTAAGCCAGTAACCCTTGTCCCCTCCCTTGATTTATTTCCCTTTCTACCCCCTCCCTTATTATTCCCCCCTTTTTATTTTTAAGGCCTAATGAATTCCCTCCCTCTTCTTCTCCCCTCTGTTTTTTGACTTCCCCACTCCCCTACTCCCCTTGTTTTATCCCTTCTGACTTTCTCAGTAGGGTTAGATAGAGTTTTATATCCCAATGAATATAGCTACTCTTCCCTCTCAGGGTTAATTCCACTGAATAAAATATTACCTCTTACTGCTCACTTCCTCTCCTTCTTATAATAGTATTCATCCCCTCCCCTTCCCATGCCCTCTTTGTGTGTAATAGAATATCCTATTTTTCTTATTCATTCAAGTTTCTCTTGGTGTCCCCTACTATTCACCCTCCTCTTTCCCACCCCCCATATCATCTTAGACCATTTAGTACTCCAACCTCTCCCTATGAATAATTCTTCTAATTACTATAATAGTGAATAGAGTTCACTACTGAGAATTACACATAACATTTCTCCACATAGGAATACAAATAATTAGATCTTATTGAAGCCCTCAAAAAGGCAAATTTAAAAAATAAGAGTTTTCTTTCTTTCCCCTCTGTTTCTTATTTATCTTTTCATCTTTCTCTTGATTTTTGTGGTTGGATATCAAACTTTCCATTTAGTCCTGGTCTTTTCTGTGCAAATATTTGGAAATCTTCTATCTTGTTGAATGCCCAAACTTTCCCCTGGAAGTATATAGTCAGTTTTAATGGGTAGGTGATCCTTGGTTATTGACCCAGTTCTCTTGCCTTTCTGAATATCATATTCCAAGCTTTGCAGTCTTTTAGTGTGGAGGCTGCCAGATCCTGTGTGATCCTGATTCGTGCTCCTTGATATCTGAATTGTCTCTTTCTGGCTTCTTGTAAAATTCTTTCTTTTACTTGGAAGCTCTTGAATTTGGCTATTATATTCCTGGGTGTTGTCTTTTCAGTGTCTAGTGTATAGGATAATCTATGGATCCTTTCAATGTCTATATTGCCCTCTCGTTGTAGAACTTCAGGGCAATTTTGCTGAATAATTTCTTTTAGTATAGAGGCCAAATTTCTATTAATTTCTGCTTTTTCAGAAAGACCAATGATTCCCAGATTGTCTCTTCTAGACCTGTTTTCTTGGTCTGTCACTTTCTCATTGAGATATTTCATGTTTCCTTCTATTTTATCAGTCTTTTGCCTTTGCTTTATTTGTTCTTGCTGTCTTGAGAGATCATTAGCTTCTGATTGCTCAATTCTAGCTTTTAGAGACTGGTTTTCCTTTTCAATCTGGTCATTTCTGGTCTTCAATTTACTTGCCTCACTTTCTAATTGTGAAATTCTGCCTTTTAAACTTTTATTTTTCTTGCCAGGTCTCTTCCATCTTTCTCATAATCTCAGATTTGAACTCTTGGATAGCTTGTGACCAGTTTTAATCATTTTGGGAAGGTTTGGATATGATTATTTGTTTGTTCTCCTCTGCTGTTTGCTCTGTTGTCTGGATTTTCTCTATGTAAAAGTTGTCGAGCGTTAAAGATTTCTTCTTGTTGATCTTTATCTTTTGGGGTTCCTGTGGATGACTTGCCATTGTGAACCGTGTGCCCTCTCAGGTTTATTCTCACACCCAGGGTCTGTCTGCACTCTTTAAGCTCCTGAGGTCTCAGGTCTAGTTGTTCTCAGGGTCAAGCCTCCTGGTGGTCCCCTTGCTTGTTCCTCTGCCCAAAGCTCCTTTAACAGTCTCAGGGCACTGCTTTTACAGTCATGCAACCCTCTGCAATGGGTCCCCACCCAAGGTTGGCCCCTGTGCTCGGGATCCACGTCCGTGCCTGCACTCAGGACCCGGGTCCAAGCCTGAGTCCGCACCTGCTCTCAGGGTCTGTGTTCAAAGTCCGGGAGTTCTTTAGCCTCTTGGGGTCTTAAGTCTTGCTGCTCTCAAGAGCAGGCTCTGTTGATCCCAGGTAGCTGCCAAGGCCTTAATGGGTACCCTGAACTTGCTCTAACTCTTTTGTGCTGACTTTGACACTATATGTGGTGTGGGAGGGAGGGGGTTGCTCAGCTCGCGTTTTAGTGAGAGCTGTTTCTCCCCTTTATAGCATGGAAATGCCACGATTCCACGTACCTTCAATGCTGCGCCCTGTTGTGGGGTCCCTTCGTTTGTCTGGATTTGTTTTTATGTCTTCTTGAGGAGTCCTATATGTGTTTGTTTAGGAGAGGTTAAGCAGCTGCTTTTTACTCTGCTGCCATCTTAACCCGAACCTCAACTAACTCTTAATATGGCACTTGGCTTCATTTTTCTAATGGCTGTTAATAAATCTTTTAAAACCCTAATATTTTTAAATCTATCCTTTTAATATCCATTTTATTTCTTATAGTCTTTAAACAAAGACTTATTAGTCTGCCTGTCCTGCCTGTTAAAGCGGGAATTTTTTTTCAGGTATGGACTAGAAGGCCTTAAGGACTTTTTCCAACTCTAAAATTCTGTGATTCTGTGTAGATATCTTCCTCCTCCCTTTCTTCTCCATCTAGCTCTCAACTCAAACAGACATTTTTCCTCATTGACCCACATCAAGTTGCCAAACATTCACCTTCCACCCAGGAATCCTCCAACCCTACAGATGAATCTTCCTTTACAATGAAATCCACAGTTGGAAGTTCTTTGTGGGCAATTTAAAAAATATATATTCCTCACCCTTAGACATCAGGCAATTATTTCCTAGTTTGATGATAAAGTATCTTAAGATTAGATAAGACCCTGAAAATTCTGGGGAAAAGAGACAGACTGCTACAAATTGTTCCAATTAGATTTGTTGTTTTTTTTTGTTTGTTTGTTTTTTAAAACCTTGTACTTCGGTGTATTGTCTCATAGGTGGAAGATTGGTAAGGGTGGGCAATGGGGGTCAAGTGACTTGCCCAGGGTCACACAGCTGGGAAGTGGCTGAGGCCAGGTTTGAACCTAGGACCTCCTGTCTCTAGGCCTGACTCTCACTCCAACTGAGCTACCCAGCTGCCCTTCCAATTAGATTTGGGCCAATATTAATTGACAAACATTGTCTATTTTGCTCAGGGAGATCATATAACACTTATTATTCTTCTGCCATTGACCTTTAAATGAACCAAATCTCAATCAGGTGTTCTTTAAAAAGTAAGAAGAATGTATAAAACCTGTCCTTTTCACACACCCCAGAAATACTAGATTAAGATAAATATTTCTAAATGACAACAACAGCAAAAACAACAAATAAAGGCAAATATACTTTGAATAGAAAAGCTTAAACAAACATTTAAACATCACTCAGGAATGGATGAACTTGTCTGAGAGGCACCTGATGTATTAATAGCAGCTTGTGTAAAGCTAATAAAAGCTGAAAACGACAGAATGCCTCTGGAATATACTAAGATTAAGATGATAGAAACTGAAGGACCTAACTCCAGACCTGGTAGCAAGAGTTCCTTTCCCTGAAATTAGACAGCATCCTAAGGACCCTACAAAATCCAAGCCGATATCCCTACAAATATCACAATTCTAGTCCTGGGAACAATTACCCAGTAAAAACAGAGGACCTCATACACAATCAAGGCAATAGAAGTAGACCATGAAGGCATAACTAGTCTATTGGATCACTGATATATCGTTACAATTTGAGTAGATAGTATCCAATAGTATCCTAGAGCTCTATTCTCCACATTTTGAAAAATCAAATATTCCTATGAGCCTGCATTGCTAATATATGATTATCTACCATTTTACAAATGAAAGACATGTACTATTGAATGGATAATCAAGTGCACTGTAAAACTTTTAAAAGACAGAAATTTACCTCCCCAAAATTTTCCACTAGTGCTACTGGAGTTTACTGAATACAGAGTGACCTGGCTGAAAATTACTTTGACAGGTATTAATGGATCTGAGAAGGGATGGGAGGCAGAGATACTAATTAGGTGGTTGTTGCAATAGTTTAGGTGAGAGATGATGAGGGTCTGAGCTAGGGTGGCATCCATTGTGAGTACAGAGAAGGGAATGGATGCAAAAGATGTCATGGAATTTAAATCAATAAGATGAGGCAACTGACTAAAGATATAGTATGAGGGAGCGTGAGGAGTTGAAGAAGACACTGAGGTTGTGAACCTGGTTGATTTGAAGGTTAGTGTTTCCCTTGACAGTCATAGAAAGGTTTGGAACACAACTTGCATCTATTCCCTTGAGACCCTTATCACCTCCTCTCTAGATCTTTTCAATGGCTTCCTAATTGGTCCCCTTGCATCAAGCCTCCCCTCACTCTGAACAATTGTCCACACTGTTGCCAAAGTAATGTTCCTTAAATGAGGATCCAATCACATCGCTCAGCTCTCAATTCATTTCAATTAGCTCCAGGGGCTTCCTATACTTTCCGGATAAAATATAAAATTCTTTAGTTGAGTAAAATAAGGTTCTCCATATCAAATTGACTCCTAATTAACAGATGAGATCATGCTGAATGACTATAAGATACTTGTGAAATGCAACATCTGTTCAACGGTTAAAAGAAATCTTGGCCAATACGCCTATTAATTCTTAGCACAAACCCCAATTGGAAACCTAACTATATATAAAAGCCTGTCAGTGAAATAAACTTTGCAGTGGTGGTATGGTCAGTGCTAACCATTAAGCATGCCATCCCCTTTGAAAGCCATCAGATATGGACTCAAAAACCACAGAGCAAAAAGATCATGTACCCTTGGAACCAGTCACATCATCATCTGTCTTGCCTCATAATATTACAACAGACCTAAGGAAAAAAGATTCCATAACAAATACACCAACTTGCCTTTGCCATAGTATACTCTTCCCCTTGGACTATTTCTTGATTGTCTCTTCACTATGACCATATTTTCCAGTCATCACCATCCCAATGGAAAATTGGAATCTCCTTTAGATTATCTCTTTCTTTGTCTATATGTCTCTCTCTCTCTCTCTCTCATAATCCTCCCTTCTCTCTGTCTAGCATCCCTTTATGTGCTGTGTTCCTCCAAAAACTGTAAGCTACATGAGGAAAGGGACTATTTTTCTTGCTTTCATTTTATTGAACACAAATGCTTGCGGTCACTGTTTCTGTCTTTATCCATCTATGCCTTTATCCATCTGTCCATCTAGCAATTTACCTCTCCATTCATCTCTCCATCTATCTATCTATCTATCTATCTATCTATCTATCTATCTATCTATCTATCTATCTATCTATCTATCTATTTATCTAATCAAATGCTATATGTTTATGGGGAGGAAGATCAAGAGAATTATTTACTCCTTTCTGTCCTGTCTCTACAGTAGAGTAGTGATCTTCAGACTAGACCTCCAACTTGCAAGTGTGATCTTGCCCAATTGGCTGAATTCTGAGTAACTGCAATATCAATCCTAGTCAGTGTTTTCACTAATCTACATTAATTCTATGTTAATCCACAGATTTCATCATCCTACCTAACATCACGTCTATGGGATGGTCTGTCAATGCTTTCTTAAACCTGGTTCAAATGTGTCTCCACAATCAACCTCAAGTCTTACTGGATATTTTTGCATATAACCCATGTACCATTGATTTATTACTGGCAGATGGCTAGCTCCTCCTGATAGCCACCCACTCTTCCCCTCTCATGACTATAAGCACCTTGATGTGGGAGTCTTGGGTTATGAATGAGCTTGGGGATTTTTTTCTTCTGGATAACTGCCCAGACTTGCTTCTGTAACACCTCTATTCAAGTCAGCAGATCAACATACCTTGATGGTGACTTTAGTCTAAATTTAACCTTATCTAAAATCCCTCTTCAAGATGTTGGGACACCAACATCTATCCCATCTATATTACCTTCTGGTATGCTTTGGAAATGTGAGTACAGAATGAGGAAATACCCAGGGAAAAGTCATGTTACTGTTAATAATTTCCATATTGTCAAGATCATCTTACTCTTTCTAATTTTTCTGTCTTTGGGGTGAGGTTGTGTTTCTTTCTTCTCTAATCCAGACTCCTTCCTGCTAAACAAGCTTAACTCAACTGTCCTCCATCCTTTCCCCTGTGCAATCCACTTCTTTTTTCTAGTTGACTAGGGTGACATTACTGGTGAAGAGCATTTCACTTTCAGCTGTGAAAACGGTTCAAGATCTACATAGTGGGCTATAGCTCTCTTCATTTTTCCAATCGTGAGACCATCTGTTCTTCCTCCTAATGAGGAAGCACTCTCAACAACCCACAGACCCTTAGAAACCACCTTCTACTAGCTTCTGTGTACTCTGATACCACACCTAGGTGTTTGAACTTGAAAGGACTGTTGTCAATCTCACCAGGTTCCTGGAAACTATTGCCAGTAGCACAGCCAATTCCCTGCAGGCACAATAAACAGAGATTTTATTACTCTGGCAGTTTTCCATAGATAACAGGCCCTCTAGATTTTCTCTTTGTTTCACATGGATGAATCTAAGCTCTGGTCAACACCTCTTGCCACACCTACATTGACTAGTTTAGAATCATAGAAACTATCCTCCACACCATATGGAATCTTCTACCAACCTAACTCTACATGGCAACCAAAGACACTAATTAAATTCTTTCCCAGATTCATGAATAAAGTATCTCATCATGGGTCTGTAGCTTCATCCAAGGATTAATTTGTATACTTGTATTTTTTTCCCCTTGTCCTAGATATCTCCTGATGCATGATCAAGATGTACTATCTTACATGGGCCAGTGATACTGTCTACCTGCTCCCCCTAACTATTAGTTCAAGGATTACATTCACTGGTTTTTACTTGCAATTGGAGATGAAAAGAATTGGATTAAGTTTCTAAAGCATCAGAAGAAAAAGTGGAGGCTCAGAGAAAAGAGTGTTATAAACTGTGACAAAAGATCATTCTGCTTATTATGAGTGAAATTCAACAAAGGTAGACACATACCAATTTATTATGTAGTGGATAGATTGCTAGATGTGGGTTCAAATCCTACCCTTAACACCTAGGTACCCCATCTTAGAAATAATATTTTAAACCATTGGAGAAAATGCTAAATTTCTGAGATTTTTAAAAATAATGATAGATTTTTCTCCATCCAAGTTGATAGACTCCCTGAAATTTTTCCATGGATCATATGGGGTACAAAGATTAAGTTAAGAGGCTTTGACTTTAAAGCAGGTATCTAGTGTTGTATCTCAGCCATCTGTCACTGATCCTGTTATATTAAACATTTTTATCAGTGAATTAGAAGAAGGCATAGAATATTTATCAAACTTGCCAGGGCAACTCAGTGGAGACTTGAGGTCCTAGGTTCCAATCTCATCTAAAGCAGTAATTGGCAAACTTTTAAGAGGGCGCCAAAGGAAAGGAAATGCTCATCTGTCAGTGATTCTAAGGCAACTCTTTCAAAGTTTCATTGTACTGTATCCTACTCATTGTATTTGTCAGATTAGGAATAATGTCACACAGCCAGAAAAAATATTATAGGGGGCCATAGTTTGCCCATAGCTGTTCTGTGAGACCTGTGCAAGCCACTTAACCCCAAATGTCTAGTCCTTACAGCTCGTCTGTCATTGAACTGAAAGTATATATTCCGAGATAGAAGGTAAGGGTTTAAAAAAAATAAAAACTTACAGATGCCATTTTTCCTGGAAGAACAATTGGATGACAACAGGGGTTCAAAAGATTCTGACAGGCTAGAATAATGAGCAAAATCAAAGAAGATAAATTATTGATAAAAGTTGATCAGTAGAACAGATTAGGTGATTAAAACTCAAAAACTGTTGATTAGGGGCAGCTAGATGGTTCAGTGGATTGGGAGCCAGACCTCAAGATGGGAGGTCCTTGGTACAAATCTGACCTTAGTTCCTTCTTAGCTGTGTGACCCTGGGCAAGCCACTTAACCCTTATTACCCCTTATTGCTCTTCTGCCTTGGAGCCAATACACAATATGAATTCCAAGATGGAAGATAATGGTTTAAAAAAAAAAAAAAGGAGTATTGAGCATAGTATAGTGTTCAATCAACCCAAAGAATCTAACTCTTGGAGGAGGGATCACTATTCACAAAAACTACTTGGGAAATTGAACAAAGCCTTAGAGAAATTAGATTTAGACTACTAGTATCTCACACCACAATATGTATACTGCAGGATATAACATAGTATCTTATTAATTAGAGAAGCAAGGAATGAGATACCTTTCACAACTCTGGACAGGAATAGAGTTCTTTGCCAAACAAAGGATAAAGAGGAACACAAGAAATAAAACGGACAATTTTGATCATATAAAGTCGAAAAGCTTTTGCCCCAACAAAATCAGTGTAGTCAGAAACAGAAATAGCCATGGATGTGTGCATATACATATTTAACAATCAGATGGAAAAAATCTATACATGGCTCATTTAAATTTTAGATATTTTAAAAAACTCTTACCTTCTGTTGTAGCAGTGATATTAAGTATACTAAGTTCCAAGGGAGAAAAGTGGTAAGGGATAGGCGATGGAGGCAATGCTCAGGATCACATAGCTAGGAAGTGTCTAAGTCCAAATTTGAAGCCAGGATTTCCTATCTCTGGGTCTGATTCTTTATCCACTGGGCCACCTACCTGAACTTTGTGGACTTCTTCTGAGCAGGCACTGTTATCATTTGCTTTGTTTTTCTTTTTAACTCTAAGAGCCTGGCAAACTATAGCTACTTAAGACACTAGTTGACTGACTAAATTGCTGTTAAGATAAGAAAGTTCATTCCTCTCTTGTCCATACCCTCTATGGTAATTAACCCTTCAGACATGGCATTAATGAGGGGCAGTATGGCTAAGTGGATGGCTAGTTTCAGAATCAACGTGCTCTGGGTTCAAATATCAACCACTGGCACATGATGGCTTTTTGGATAATTCATTAAATGTCAGTGTCTTGGAATTTTCTCTATAATTCAGAGATGGCATCATTCTGCTTTGGTTGCAGTTCCTCACCTGGAAATTCCTAAGGCAATGAAATCACACATTGGATTGTTTTTAAAATTAGTAATCACATATTAACTTTGTATTACGTATATCTACCAATCCTGCCCCACAACTAGATTACAGTCTCCCTGAGGACAGGAAGCCAGACATTTAAATGTTGTATTGCCCTTGGAATCTAAGACAGGACTCTGTACGTAGTAGGTGGTTAATCAATGTTTCATGGAACTGGATTGAAATGCTTTTATTATTCTCTCAACAACTCATACCAAATAAGGGTGGAGATTTAGTTTTTTAGCCTACATGAAATTGGAATTTTACAGTACATGCCAAACAAAATCAGCCTTATCCTCAATCCCATTTCCATTTTATACTGTTATTTTGCTTTGGCTCACATTGTAACAAAGTTGGCATTTTGACTTCACGTGCATCAGGAAATTCCCAATTGCCTTTGTCATGTTTGGGAACTGAAATAGTAATTCACTTGGACTGAATTTGCTTTGAGGAATAAACCACCACTTTTCCATTTTTCTCCCTCATGAGTCACTGATTTGCTAGATGTGACATGAGAAAATGGAGCAAACAACAAGAAATGAATTGTAAAGAGAGCAGAAGACACATATATGTTTTAGTTTATGGCTAATGAGATCCTGTCATTTAAAGCTGTTCAGTTGAATTAACAAGTAGAATAAAAAACTCAATGGAAGGAATGAAAAGTAAACACACACATGTATTTGTATGTGTGAATGTATAATGTACTTGTGTATGTGTATATTTTGAGAGTTTCTGAGAAACACTGATTTGTCAAGATTTTTATTTTTTCAAAACTAGAATACATATATATATCCATATATATGTGTGTGTGTGTGTGTGTATTTTTTATATATGATTCAACATTTTGAGAATAGGTTCTGGTAGTGAAAAAAAAAATCAGTTGTATTGCTAGTTGACTGCCTTTTTCAATTGCTTGCCCTTAAGAGATACATGAAATAATGTAGTAGCAGTCTAAGACCTCTGAACTATCACAAGACTCCATTGAATCTGAAAGCAAATTGGGGTATATAATTTGGTTGTTCTGACAAAGCCCCTTCTTCACTGGTTTGGGAATGAGATCTGGGGGAACCTGTCATTGTTGCTACAAATTATCTTCAGCTGGGTTTGACATAACACATGAAAAGCTTTCTTGTGCCCAGAATTGAGATCATCCCTGGAAAGGCATGTGATAATGCAGAGATGGGAAATTGAGTACCAACTAAATTATGGTTTTGAAAGTTTTAAAAAGAATTTTAAAAGTTTACATTTAGAGCTTTTTGTGCTGTTTCTAAAATGTTTGGGTTATCAAAGATTGAATCTATTTGGGGGCATTATGAATATAAGAACCAGAAAAAAAGAAAAACACTCTAATCAACAAATAAGAATAAAAAACATGGAATAACGATCTCCAGCCCAGGCTTGGACCTCCAGAGAGGACCCAGTGCAGACCTGAGCGTGGCTGTGGAAGCAGCCCCAAAGACTGCTGAAGGAACCTCGGGCAGAGGGGCAGACCGGGAACTACCAGGAGGCCTGACCCCGAGGACAAGGAGACCGGAGGCCCCCCCCCCCAAGCTTGCAAGGCCCAGGCAGACCCGGAGTGCAAAGACAAAGCGGAAAAGGGGCGGGGCTAACAATGGCCAGCAATAAGGAAATCCAGAAGAAAAAGACCATCAAGAGAAACTCTGGAACACTGGACAACTTCTACACAGAGAAAATCCAGACAACAGAGGAGGGAAAACAAAAATCCAAACCTCCCCAAAAAAATGAAAGCTGGTCACAAGTTATGGAAGAGTTTAAAAATGAAATGCTAAGGAAGATGGAAGAAATCTGGCAAGAAAATAACAGTTTAAAAGGCAGAATTTCGCAATTGGAAAGTGAGACAAGACAACTGAAGACCAAAAATGACCAGATTGAAAAGGAAAACCAATCCTTAAAGGCTAGAATCGAACATTTAGAAACCAATGATCTCTCAAGACAACAAGAACAAATAAAACAAAGTCATAAGACTGATAAAATAGAAGGAAACATGAAATATCTCAAGGAGAGAGTGACAGACCAAGAAAACCGGTCTAGAAGAGATAACTTGAGAATCATTGGTATTCCAGAAAAGGCAGAAATTAATAAAAACATGGACTCCATACTCAAAGAAATTATTCAGCAAAATTGCCCTGAAGTTCTACAACAAGAGGGCAATATAGACATTGAAAGGATCCATAGAACACCCTCTAAACTGGACCCAGAAAAGTCAACACCCAGAAATAAAATAGCGAAATTGAAGAGCTTTCGAGTCAAAGAAAAAATCTTACAAGAAGCCAGAAAGAGACAATTCAAATATCAAGGAGCACCAATAAGGATCACACAGGATCTGGCAGCCTCAACACTAAAAGAACGCAAGGCGTGGAATACAATATTCAGAAAGGCAAGAGAGCTGGGCCTTCAGCCACGAATCAACTACCCAGTGAAACTAACCATATACTTTCAGGGGAAAGTATGGGCATTCAACAAAATTGAAGAATTCCAAGTTTTTGCACAAAAGAGACCGGGACTAATTGGAAAGTTTGACACTCAACCACAGATATCAAGAGAAAGATGATGAAAAGGTAAATAAGAAACAGAGGGAAAAGAAAGAAAACTCATAGTCTTTTAAGCTTGACTCTTTAAGGGCATAAATAAGATCTCATTATCTGTATTACTAGGTGGAGAAATGCTATGTATAATTCCCTGTAGTGAACTCTATACACTATTATAATATTCAATATTATAGCAACCAGAAGAATAATTCATAGGGAGATGACAGGATACTAAATGGTCTAAGATGACATGGGGGGTGGGAAAGAGGGGAGGAATAGTAGGGGACACCAAGAAAAATCCGAGTAAATAAGAAAAATAAGATATTCTATTACACACAAAGAGGGCATGGGAAGGGGAGGGGATAAATACTACCATAAGAAGGAGAGGAAGAGAGCATTAAGAGATAATAATCAAACCTTACTCTCAGTATAATCAACCCAGAGAAGGAAGAGTAGCTTTATTATCCATCTGGATAAAAAACTCCATCTAACCCTACTGAGAAAGTCAGAAGGGATAAACCAAAGGGAGCAGGGGAGTGGGGAGGCCAAAAAGGGAGGGAAGAAGAAGGGGGAGGGAATTCATTTGGTCTTTAAAAAAAACAAAAATAAGGGAACAACAAGGGAGGGGACAGAAAGGGAAGTCAATCAAGGGAGGGGATAAGGGATACTGGCTGAAAGCAAACCACTGGTGTAAAAGAAAATAGTGCAATAAGAAGGAGTGGGTCTAGGGGAGGATACAAAAAATGTCAGTGAATACACAACTAACAATTGTAACTCTGAATGTGAACGGGATGAACTCACTCATAAAACGGAAGCAAATAGCAGAGTGGTTCAGAAACCAAAATCCTACCATAGGTTGTCTACAAGAAACACATATGAGGCGGGTAGACACACACAAGTTCAAGGTTAAGGGTATGAGCAAAATCTTTTGGGCATCAAATGAGAAAAAGAAGGCAGGAGTGGCTATCATGATCTCTGACAAAGCCAAAGTAAAAATAGGTATGATTAAAAAAGACAGGGAAGGTCATTACATCCTGATTAAAGGCAGTATAAACAATGAGGAAATAACACTGCTCAATATATATGCACCAAGTGGTATAGCATCCAAATTCTTAAAGGAGAAACTGGCAGAGCTCAAGAAGGAAATAGATAGTAAAACCATAATAGTGGGAGATCTAAATATTCCTCTTTCAGATCTAGATAAATCAAACCAAAAAATAAATAAGAAAGAGGTAAGAGAGATGAATGAAGTCCTAGAAAAATTAGATCTAATTGATATGTGGAGAAAAATAAATAGGGACAAAAAGGAATACACCTTCTTTTCAGCTGCACATGGTACATTTACAAAGATTGACCATGTAATAGGGCATAGAATCATGGCAAACAAATGCAAAAGAGCAGATATAATAAATGTAACCTTCTCAGATCATAATGCGATAAAAATAATAATCAGTAAGGGCACCTGGACAGGCAAGTCAAAAACCAATTGGAAATTAAACAATATGATTCTTCAAAACCAATTTGTCAAAGAAGGAATCATAGAAACAATCAACAATTTCATTGAAGAGAATGACAATGATGAGACATCCTACCAAACTATGTGGGATGCAGCCAAGGCAGTACTTAGGGGGAAATTTATATCCTTGAGTGCATATATTAACAAATTAAGGAGGGCAGAGATTAACGAATTGGGCATGCAACTCAAAAAATTAGAAAGCGAACAAATAAAAAACCCCCAGATGAAAACTAAATTAGAAATACTAAAAATTAAGGGAGAAATTAATAAAATCGAAAGTAAAAGAACTATTGAATTAATAAATAAGACTAGAAGCTGGTA
>NC_058132.1:462916734-463012684 GCF_016433145.1 Gracilinanus agilis | reverse complement strand
TGGGTCGGGGCGGACATGATTGAGGGTGTGGACTCGAATCTACCACACCAATGCAACCACCAACAATTGGGAAATTGGTCTTGATCAAGGACACATGACAAAACCAGTGGAAAAGTGCGTCGGCCATGGGTGGGGGGAGTGTGGGGGGTGAAGGGGAAAATAGGAGCATGAAACATGTAACCATGTTAAAAATGATTATTAATAAATGTTAAAAAAAAAGAATAAAAAACATGATTGTACATGAAACCAGTAACTTCTGCTTGGATGTATGACTTGTCTTAGAAAAATCTATATTAAACTTAACAAGTTAGTAACAAAATTGTCACGGTTGATTTTAAAATACAGTCAGCCATGCAAATGACCTTTTCCTGGTTCAAAGCTTGGATTTAAATGGTCAGGAGTTAATGATTTGATGCGCTGTGGGGTAAAGATGTAAAGGGTAGGAGAAAGGATAGGGTTGTTAAAAAATAATTGGGCTACTTTAGTTAGTTATGGAACTTAATTCTCAAATGCTGTGCCAACTGTATATGAAAAAGGCCCATAGGCAACCTTTATTTTGGTGGCAACTGAGTCAGTCACTTTGCCAGTCATCTATCTATGCTTGGTACTATAGTTTACTCTCCATTTTCAAAGAGAACCAATGACATCATGGGGTGATGTCTTGATTTGTATGTAAGTTGGATTTAAATAAGGCAGAGCCTTCACAAAGGTGTCATTCTCATTTTCTCTTCCATACTCAACAAAATCTAATGGCAAGACAAAAGTTGGAATGACTTGAGATGGCCTGGGATGCAGTGGATGACCTTGACATCTTTGATGTCTGATCAAGCTCTCAGTGCCTGCTTTAATTGCCTTCATGGCATTGGAATGAAGTGTTTTCATTTGCCCAGTCCACCAAGGGAATTCTTCATATATTTGGGGTAGATATCTCCCTAGCTCATAATCAGATATGATGCCCATCAGTTATCTTTAACTTGGTTTAGCCCACCTTGACAGATTTACTGGTACGTGGCTGCTGTGTATGCCACTGCTTTGTGGAAACACAGTTAAGAATTGGGTGAAATCTGAACATCAGAGGTGAATGAGCAGCCCTCTAAGGGAATTCTTATTTACTGTTTATTACATTCAGTGCAACAAGTGAAACACCTACTACATTTTATTTTCTCTAGTTGCATTTATTATCATTGTGTTTACTGAGGTTTTTTTTTAGCTTCATTTTATTTTTTTTCCTTTTTTAATTTTTATTTTGAATATTTTCCCATAGTTACAGGTTTCATGTTCTTTCCCTCTCCCCCAAACACCTCTACCCCCCCGCCCCGAAGCTGATGCACAATTCCACTGAGTTTTAAATGTATCATTTATTAAGAACTAATTGCATATTATTGATAGTTGGACTACAGTTATTGTTTAGTGTCTACATCCCCAATAATATCTCTGTCAGCTCATGGGTTCAAGCAGTTGTTTTTCTTCTGTGTTCCTCCTCCCACAATTCTTCCTCTGAATGTGGCTAGTTTTCTTTCTCATAAGTCCCTCAGCCTTGCTCTGGATCCTTGCATTGCTGCTAGTAGAGAAGTCCTTTATGTTCAATTTTACCACAGTGTATCAGTCTCTATGTACAATGTTCTTCTAGTTCTGCTCCTTTTACTCTGCATCAATTCCTGAAGGTCATTCCAGTTCACATGGAATTCCTCCAGTTCATTATTCCTTTGAGCACAATAGTACTCCATCACCAGTATATACCACAATTTGTTCAGTCATTCCCCAATTGAAGAGCATCCCCTCATTTTCCAGTTTTTTGCCACTACGAAGAGTGCAGCTATAAATATTTTTATACATGTCTTTTTCCTTATGATCTCTTTGGGGTATAAACCCAGCAGTGGTATGGCTGGATCAAAAGTCAGATAGTCTTTTAAAGCCCTTTGGGCATAGTTCGAAATTGCCATCCAGAATGGTTGGATCAATTCACAACTGCACCATGTTAAGATTAAAAATGATTAAGACTGATATAATAATATAAATTAGTATTTTAATTAAAGCCATGGCCATGCTGGTAAAGCATATATAAGACCACGCCTGTAAGTATTCAAACTGCCGCCTCAGCCATCTTTACCTTTCGTATCCCGTGCCTGCTAGCTCAGAGAGAGCTTCCTTTTGGATTCTCCTCCCATTTAAACTGTCCTTTGCGTCCAAAGAACCGGAACCAGAAACCTGTTGGACCATGGGAAATGTAGTTTGATAGTTCCCATGTGTCCATAGAAAATATATATATACTTTTAAATGGCATCTCCAAAATTCCAGTTTTACAACCAGCAATGCATTAATGTCCCAATTTTGCCACATCCTCTCCAACATTCAACACTTTCCTTTGCTGTCCTGTTAGCTACTTTGCTAGGTGTGAGGTGGCACCTCAGAGTTCTTTTGATTTGCATTTCTCTAATTATGAGATTTATAACACTTTTCATATGTTTCTTGATAATTTTGATTTCTTTTTCTGAAAATTGCCTATTCATGCCCCTTACTCATTTATCAATTGGGGAATGGCTTGATTTTTTTGTACAATTTATTTAGCTCCTTATATATTTGAGTAATTGACCTTTGTCAGAGTTTTTTGTTATAAAGATTTTTTTCCCAATTTGTTGCTTCCCTTCTAATTTTGGTAGCATTGTTTTTGTTTGTACAAAACCTTTTTAGTTTAATGTAATCAAAATTATTTATTTTACATTTTGTAATTTTTTCTAACTCTTGCTTGGCTTTAAAATCTTTCTTTTCCCAGAGATCTGACAAGTATACTATTCTGTGCTCACCTAATTCACTTATAGTTTCCTTTTTTATATTCAAGTCATTCACCCATTCTGAATTTATCTTGGTATAGGGTGTGAGATGTTGATCTAGACCTAATCTCTCCCATATTGTTTTTTAATTTTCCCAGCAGTGTTTGTCAAGTAGTGGGTTTTTGTCCCAAAAGCTGGATTCTTTGGGTTTATCATAGACTGTCTTGCTGAGGTTGCTTACCCCAAGTCTAATCCACTGATCCTCCCTTCTGTCTCTTTGCCAGTATCATATTGTTTTGATGACTACTGCTTTATAGTACAGTTTAAGATCTGGTGCTGCTACGCCCCCTTCCTTCATATTTTTTTTTCATCATTTCCCTTGATGTTCTTGGTCTTTTGTTCTTCCAAATGAACTTTGTTATAGTTTTTTTCTAATTCAGTAAAAAAGTTTTTTGGTAGTTTGATAGGTATAGCACTAAATAAGTAAATTAATTTGGGTAGGATAGTCATTTTAATTATGTTAACTTGTCCTACCCATGAACAATCAATGTTTTTCAACTGCTTAGATCTAGTTTTAATTGTATGGAAAGGGTTTCATAGCTGTGTTCGTATAATTCCTGTTTTTGTCTTGGCAGATAGATTCCTAAGTATTTTAAATTGTTTACTGAGTTCTAAAAAAGACGTAGATACAAATGTTGGCATCCATTGTTGGTGTAGTCTTTAGAAATAAATATATTGGGAATGTATGGATTTTTACTCATTGGAATTTCATTAGACATGTGATTTAATCCATTTGGGTATTTCTTCCATTGATGTTCCTCACCACCCATCTATCCTTTTCTATTGTGTTACTCTTGTCCATTTCCACTCACAAATCCTCAAGGGAGTCCAGTAAATATAATGGAGACCTTCTCCTAGATTTTTTGATATCATGTGGAAACCAATGAAGAATGTTGACCATCTTTCTTTTGTCCTTTTTTTAAGAAAAATTAATACATGATTAATTCATCTCCTTTTCTGGTCCAGAATCCCTCTAATGTTCTCCTCTAAGCCACATTTCCTCTACATTTTTTCATGAGCAATACTATATGTTGCGGCCTGCTCAAATCCATCATGTACCTCTCCATTGCCCATTTCTCTTCTTCTTCTTTTTCTTCTTCTTTTTTTTTTAATTCTTAACTTCTGTGTATTGGCTCCTTGGTGGAAGAATGGTAAGGGTGGGCAATGGGGGTCAAGTGACTTGCCCAGGGTCACAGAGCTGGGAAGTGTCTGAGGCCAGATACGAACCTAGGACCTCCCGTCTCTAGGCCTGACTCTCAATCCACTGAGCTACCCAGCTGCCCCTCCACTGCCCATTGAAAGAGCCATTACTTCATTTATTTAGTTAGGGATTCCCTAAGTTATAGCCACTGATTTTCTGGTGCTAACTTGATAAAACCTGTTCACAAGAGTCAATTGATAAAATTTCAATGTGATCTTTTCTGCCTTGGAAAAGAGGTAGTGCTACAAATCAGGCCTTAATTTATTGTTTCATTGATTTTCTGTGGACAAAATTATTATTATGGATTAAATTTATACTGTTTCCCATGCTTTTTTTTCTTTCAGAGATATGGTTATTAAACATTTTCTAGTGAACCTTTGCTCTCAGCCATACCTATGATGACAAGAATAATTATGTTATTATTCTGAAAAATCTTTCTTGAAATATTATACTTTAAAGTAGAAAAAAGCTCACTCTCTTATTTTATTAGCAAGTTGTTTCAACATTTTTACTTACATTTTAAGATTTAAATGCATTGTTTAGGATTTATAGCTAGAAAGGACCTTAGAAATTATCTAATCCAATTCCCCGCCCCCCCCCCCCCCCGACACACACTTTTAAAACCCTTACCTTCCATCTTAAAATCAATAATAAGTGTTGGTTCCAAGGCATTAGAGTGATAAGGATTAGGCGATGGGGGTTAAGTGATTTGTTCAGTGTCACAGCTAGGAAGTGTCTGAGATCACATTTGAACACAGGAATTCCCATCTCCAGCTGCCACCTAGCTGCCCCCACTCCCCCAGTTCCCTTTTTTAAGAGTTGAGGAAAGTGGGAAACTTTTTCCAAGATCAACCAGTTACTAAGCAGCAAAATTGATATTTGAACCCACATTTCCTTTTTCCAAATACACTCTCTTTTATATTATACCTCATTGTTTCTTCAATTACCTAAAGAGGTGGCTAAGTTCTCTACTTGCTTTGTGAAGTATTTTTTAAAATTTATTATAGAGTTAATACTTCAGAGAATACTTCTTACCACTAGTGTTCCGAAATGTGGGAAACTAATCTATTTCTTTCAAAATTTTATAAATATCAGTCATATCTTCTCTTGGTCTTTCTCATTGTAGACTGAATATTCCTAACACAACATTTCAGAATTTTAGTGTTGGATGCTATTTCAAGGGGAATCTAGTCCAATCCATATCTGATCAGAATAGGATTACTTTGATAACATCAATTACCTAAGGGGCATTAATTAAGTGTCTACTCTGTGCCATTCAAGGCAGCTAAATGGCTTAATAGATAAAGTGTTAGGTCTGAAGTGGGGAAGAGCCAGAGTTCTAATCCAGCCTCAGATATTAGTTGTGTGATCCTGGGCAAGTCACTTACTTTGTTTGCCTCAGTTTACACATCTGTAAAATGAGCCAGAGAAGGAAATGGCAAACACTCCAGTATCTTTGCCAAGAAAACGACATGGAGAAGAATGTTACCCACATTCAGAGGAAGGACTGCAGGAGTGGAAACACAGAAGAAAAACAACTGCTTGAATACATGGGTTGATGCAGACATGGTTGGGGATGTGACACTAAACGACCACACAAATGCAACTATCAATAATATGTAAATAAGTCTTGATTGATCACACATGTTAAAACCAGTGGAAATGTGCATTGGATATGGGGGGGGGGGTTGAAGCAGGGTGAAAGGGAAAGTAAAAACAAGAATCATGTAACCATGGAAAATTTTTCTAAAAAAAATAAAATATTTTTAAAAATAAATTAATAAAAGAACAAGCTTAGGTAAAAAAAAAAAAGAAAGAAAAGAAAAAGAAAAAGAAAAAAAGAAGAAAACTGCTTGGACAGTATTGGCATGCTCTGGTATACAAATTTGTGAAGAATCAGACAGTACCAAACAATAAGAATCACAACATGCCATTCACAGGTATATGCCTATGCCCCTTAAGATATCACCATCATCTGATATGTGATTATCTAAGCTTTCTTTGGAGACTTCAAATGATGGAGAATCCACTCTCTCAAATGGGATAATTCCAATCATCTGCAAATTTTTCCACATAAGACTAAATTTACTTCTCTGGAACTTCCATTGTGAAAGAATAGTACTACATTGGAAGAAATGAACAGATTAATTAAAAAAAACCACAACATAGAAAGACCTGCATGAAATTCTGAAAAGTAAAATGAGCAGAACCAAAAGAACATTATATAAAACTGAAATTGTTTGATGAATAGCTTGTGTATTCCACCTGCAGAGAAAGAAGTGGCGAATAGAAACAAGAAAGACATGGTTTTAATTTATTTTATTTCTTTAAACCTTTTGTCTCAGAAATGATACAATTATAGGTTCCAAGACAGAAGAATAATAAAGGGTAGACAATGCCCTGAGTCAAACAACTAGGAAAAGTCCAAGTCTAGATTTGAACCCAGATCCTCCTGACTCCATGCCTGGCACTCTATATACTGAACTACTTAGGTGCTTCGAGATATAATTTTAAAAATGTTTTTTTAAACTATTACCTTCCATCTTAGAATGAATGCTGTGTATTGGATCCACGGCAGAAGAGTGGTAAGGACTAGGCAATGAGAGTCAAGTGACTTGCCCAGGATCACACAGGAAGTATCTGAGGCCAGATTTGAACTCAGGACCTCCTGACTCTAGGCCTGGCTCTCCCACTGTGCCACCCAGCTGCCCCCTAAGATGTAATTTTAAATATAATAGATATTTTTGTCAAAAAGAGAAAGAAAGGTGCAAGATCTCTGGGAACTTTACACAAACAAATGAATAAATTTTAAAATAAAAAAAAAACTTCTACCTTTGTAGAGCCAAGGAGAAAAGTCATAATGCTTCTTCCAGAAGGCAGACTGATGCCTGAAGACAGCTATTATGTCATCCTTAAGTATCCCCTTCTTCAGACTAAAAATAAATAATTGCTTCATATGTCATAACCCACTCAAGACATCTGAGAAATTGTTTGGTTTGTTTTTTTTTTACTCTTTATTGTACATTTTAGAAACAATTCAGTTCATAAGTTCCAAGGCAGAAGTGAAATGAGAGCTAGGCAATGGGGGTTAAGTGATTTGCCTAGGGTCACACAGGTAGGAATTATCTAAGGCCATATTTGAACCCAGGATCTTCCATCTCTAGGTTTGGTTCTTGATCCACTGAGCCACCCAGTATTGATTCTAAAGTAGAAGATCAATAAGAACAATTGGGGTTGTGTCTTGTCCAAAATCATACAGTGAGGAAGTGTCTTAGGACAGATTTGAGCCCAGGTTCTCTCAACTCAAGGCTTAGTGCTCTACCCACCATATTACCCCTCATCTGAGAGATTCTTCTCCACATTTTCTCTTCTGTTTCCTTTCTTCACTTGCAGAGACTAGACCTATAGGCAGATACTATGTTTTGTGTCTCTTTCCTTTAAGCCCAGTGATCAAAAGTAAGTAGCCTTTTGTGGTAAAACTAGAACTTCTAGTGAACAATGTTCTCTTTCCTTTTCTTGACTCGATTAAACCCATAAACATGTCTTCCTTCTGCAATGAGCTAGTACTACTGTTGCGAAGTTAATGCATGCACATTTTCTTTCTGAACTCAGTATTTGAGGTGTAAACCTATATGGACAACAGCAAAAGCTACCTTTCAATAGAGTAGCACGAATTCCTTCCAACCTGCTCCAAAGACTCAGGTTCCCATTAAACAAATCAGTGGAACTTGTCCAAATACGTTATGTTCAGACAAACCTCAGTTTGAGATTCATTCATCCTTGAGTACACAATCTGAGCTTTTTACATTCCATATAAACAAGACTGCTGTGCAAACTGAGGAGAGCTCAGAAATTCGAAGTTAACACCTCCAACATTCAAGCCCATTCTACCTTGTCATGCAAAGTCAGGCATAGTGTGATATGAGAGCAGAATATCCATCTTCAGATGGATTTTCCTGACTTTTGTCAGTTTGTGTCACCACCTTCAATGTTGCCTGTATCTAGTTTCCCAACTGGATTATGCATTCGATACCAAGTTCCCTCTCTGGAGAAAGGAAAGCAGGCTAACCAGTTATCAACCACAGACTGTTTACACAATAGCCAGTAGAATTCTGGCTACAGTCTCTGAGTGTGGAATAAGTAAACAGTAGAATTGAGCTCAATATATGTGGATATAAGTAGTGGGCAGAGCTGCCATGTAATAAGATACAAAATAATCTAATCTAAAACCCTTTTAAAAAAACAAACCTGCTAGCTTCTGCTTTAGAATCAACAATGTATTCTTGGTTCCAAGGCAGGAGTGGTAAGGGCTAGGCAATAGAGGTTAAATGACTTGTCCAGGGTCACACAGTTAGCAAGTGTCTGAGGCCAGATTTGAACCCAGGACCTCCCATCTCTAGGCCTGGAACTTGATCCACTGAGCCACCTACTTGCCCCCTAAAAGCCTTACATTGTTTTTACACCTCACATTTTTATATTAAATAACCTTGAAAGTTCAGAGAGATCCCACTAAACCAAACCTACAGAATCTATTGAAGTGGGACAGTTTAATCTCAGAAATCTGCAGCATCATTTAGGTCATTTGCTCTACAAATTTGTTTTCTGACCAGCCCTTGAATGATTCAACTTGGAGTTCAAAGTTCAAAGTATACTATAATTTATTTGCTATTCTGAAGTCGATTTCAGCTTTGATTGAGTGGAAGTACATTTCTAGAGTGAATTATGACTCAATTGACAACTGTCCCCGAGTTCCTAGTCTCTTTCTTTGCTTGTAATTATTAGGGTGTTAGCAGGACCAAATTTAGGAAGAAGTTTTTCTGGTTGCGGAATTTTGATAAAGTGACTTTAAGTTATTTCTTATGGTCTCTGTGGCAGCTGGATTGGGGGCACATAAAGAGTTCTACAAATGAAATAAACTGAGACTGCTAAAAGCAAGAGACATTTTTCATGGATATACATCCGGAAAAGTACTTGACTTTATTTCAGATATAAGAATGAGAAAGGAGAAGAGAGAATCATCGTCACCTAAAAGAGAGGTATTAACACATCTCATATGTCTGACAAAGAAGAGGTGGGAGTGGGAAGGATACAGCTGTATTTAGGCTCAGAACCTCCAAGGAGTCCAATCTTCTGCAGTCAGGTGTAACTGAGATCAAATCCAACCTCAGATACTTCCTAGACGGGTGACCCTGAGCAAGTCACTTAATCCATTTGCCTAACCCTTGTCCTTCTGACTTATAATTGTTACTAAGAAAGAAAGGGTTTAAATTTTTTTTAATATTTTTAAAAATTAAAGAAAAAAACATAGGTAAAAATGATAAAAAATTTTGATATAAAGAGCTTAATAACATTTTTTTTCTCTTTTCTAGGAAGACAGTGTAACAGAAAGGGTACCAGATTGAGTTATAAATATATATATAATTTATATATTTATATATATGGGGTTCAGTAACCATGGAAAAGCTACTTTAACTTCTTTAGACCTCAATTTACTCACCTGTCAAATGAGGACGGTGATCTCTAAGTTTCTTCCAGCACTAATATTTGGATATTTTTATTTTTTTTCAGTTTTTTCATCTTTATTTATTTCCTTCTCATTTATTTATTTGTTTGTTTGTTTGTTTGTTTATTTATTTAAATGTTTTATTTTTTTTTTTTAGAAAAATTTTCCATGGTTATATGATTCATGTTTTTACTTTCCCCTTCACCCCCCCCCCTTCACTCCCCTCATATCCAATGCACATTTCTACTGGTTTTAACATGTGTCATCAAGAAAGACTTATTTACATATTATCGACAGTTACATTGGTGTGGTTGTTTTGAGTCTACATCCCCAATCATGTCCACATATACCCATGTGTTCAAGCGGTTATTTTTCTTCTGTGTTTCCACTCCTGTAGTTCTTCCTCTGAATGTGGGTAGTATTGTTTTCCATAAGTCCCTCCAGATTGTCCTGGGTCATTGCATTGCTGCTAGTACAGAAGATATTTGGGTATTTTTAAAAGGAGATAAAGTATACATTACAGAGGTATCAGACTCAATCCCACTTTATGCTGGCAAATCTATGGAATACTTCTAGAATCAGATTAAAAGGTATTTGGAAAATGTGTAACAAAATTAGTACAAACATGTATTTATGACATGCAAAGAGAACATTTGTTGTTGTTGTTGAGTTATTTTGGACTCTTCAGGACCCCATTTGGGCTTTCTTAGCAAAGATACTGGAGTGGTTTGCCATTTCCTTCTCCACCTCATTTTTCAGGTGAGGAAACTGAGGCAAACAAGGTTAAGTGACTTGTCCAGAGCTATGTAACTAATAAATGTGTTGGAGGTCAAATTTGAACTCATGAAAATGTGTCTTGCTGATTCCAAACCCAGTGCTCTATCCATTACATCACCTAGCTGCTCCCAATAATACAACATAGAAAATATTAATTTGTGATTTTTCTAAGTTAATGTATAAGCAAGGTTGACATTGCTAGTATATACCATCTACTTCAGAGTGGTGAAAAAAAAGCATTTTGTAAGCTAAAAGCACTATATAAATATAAGCTGTTATTATATTGCTATTTGTCACAAATTTTTCTCCTCATCAAGAACTGTGGCCTTCTAGCAAGGCAATGATTAAAAAAGGTTAAAATGAAAGAGCATTCTCAGAATTAAGGGGATTCATACTATAGAGCTCAATTGATTACATCAGTGGTCTTGCTTAGAGCAATAATTATAGGCAACAACACCATCCACTACTTTTGAAGTTCTTACATCCGAGTCCACAGAAATGATAAATCATGATGTGAAATGACTAGTTTATAACTGACACATATCCAAGGACAGAAAGTCGAAAGCAAAAGAAAAATTCTTAAATTTGTTAATGAAAAAATTTAAACTCCTACTTTGGGTCAGGAATTGTGGGGATACAAAGATAGGTAAAAGATACCACTTGCCATCACAGACTAATGGAAGAAATTATATAAAAAGAAGCTGAAAATTGGGGTTTGAGAAGGGTACCAGAGTAGGTGGCATGATGAAAAGCAGAAGAGTGCAACCAGGTGGGAAATGAAGAGAAGGGTGCCTTTGGTGTTCTTATTAAGCAGAGGATTTTGGAGGTGCTCTCCAGGATTCACTGGCTTCCCATCCCCTCTCCAGTCAGAGGAAGGAACAGGTCTCCTGGGGTACTGAGGAGATGTGCATTTATGAATTAATATGCTCTTACAAAATAGTGAGAGATTATAATTAAGTCTAAGGGATTATGTTAGCCAAGCAGTTGTCTTGTTTTTGTGTCTCCTCAAAGATGTTTGTTCATTACATTCTGAGAAGACACACTTGGATTCCATGATTCAAATAAAGGTGATCTATCACCACCTGATTCATTAAAACAACAACAACAACAATAACAAAAGAAAAATAATTATAAGGAAACATTCACAGCCTGAGTATATTCCCCTGCATAGATGATTTGTAATTCAATTTAGAATGTTTTCAATTCACATATTTTTATAATTCGTCACTAATAGTTGATAAAAATTGAAGGAATGTGACATGTTATCATTTCTGCCTTCTTTACAGGATGGCAATAAAAAAGATGTCTTTCAATTATAAAGCATATATAAAAAGAGTTATTTCTTTTTCCTAAATAACATTTTATTCATATCTTTCAGTTTTACATAGAAAAAAAAGGAAATGTGGCCTTCTGATCTAGACCTCCAGAGATCATTCTTCCCCTCCCTTACCTCTTCATAGTTAAGCCACTCAGTTCTGGAATGTCATCCTGGGGCTGAGCTCTCAAGAATAGAAAATAAGAAAACAAAAATTAAAGAGAATTTACATTAACCAAACCTGCTAAAGCAGTGATGGGCAAAGTTTTTAAAGAGGAGGTCAAAGGAAAGGAAATGCTCATCTGTCAGTGTGTTTCTAAAGCAACTCTTTCAAATTTTCATTGTATTGTATCCTACTCATTGTATTTGTCAGATTAGGAATAGTGTGACCAGGCTGGATAGAACTTTCAGGGGGTCCCATCTGGCCCTCAGGCCATAGTTTGCCCATCACTGTGCTAAAGAGTTAGCAAAGTATAGTGGGAAAAGCAATTATTTGCGGAAATAGAACCTAGGTACAAATCCTACTTCTTCCACTTAGTATCCATGTGATCTTTAGGAAAGTCATAGCTGCTCTTTGCCTCAGTTTCCTATCTGTTAAACAAGGAGATTGGCCTAGCTCTTCTCTAAGGTCCATTCCAGCCTGAGGTTCCAGCTGAAGAGGATACTTTTTCCCTCCCCCACTGACTGTGCCTGGAGATTTAATCAACCACTCCCTTTTACAACAATTAGCTCATTTTTAGCATAGGGTGATATAATGGTCCCACTGGTCCAAGTGGTTTCCTCTCCTTCTGCTTTATAGAGTTCATACTAAATGAAAAGTCAGNACCAGATTGAGTTATAAATATATATATAATTTATATATTTATATATATGGGGTTCAGTAACCATGGAAAAGCTACTTTAACTTCTTTAGACCTCAATTTACTCACCTGTCAAATGAGGACGGTGATCTCTAAGTTTCTTCCAGCACTAATATTTGGATATTTTTATTTTTTTTCAGTTTTTTCATCTTTATTTATTTCCTTCTCATTTATTTATTTGTTTGTTTGTTTGTTTGTTTATTTATTTAAATGTTTTATTTTTTTTTTTTAGAAAAATTTTCCATGGTTATATGATTCATGTTTTTACTTTCCCCTTCACCCCCCCCCCTTCACTCCCCTCATATCCAATGCACATTTCTACTGGTTTTAACATGTGTCATCAAGAAAGACTTATTTACATATTATCGACAGTTACATTGGTGTGGTTGTTTTGAGTCTACATCCCCAATCATGTCCACATATACCCATGTGTTCAAGCGGTTATTTTTCTTCTGTGTTTCCACTCCTGTAGTTCTTCCTCTGAATGTGGGTAGTATTGTTTTCCATAAGTCCCTCCAGATTGTCCTGGGTCATTGCATTGCTGCTAGTACAGAAGATATTTGGGTATTTTTAAAAGGAGATAAAGTATACATTACAGAGGTATCAGACTCAATCCCACTTTATGCTGGCAAATCTATGGAATACTTCTAGAATCAGATTAAAAGGTATTTGGAAAATGTGTAACAAAATTAGTACAAACATGTATTTATGACATGCAAAGAGAACATTTGTTGTTGTTGTTGAGTTATTTTGGACTCTTCAGGACCCCATTTGGGCTTTCTTAGCAAAGATACTGGAGTGGTTTGCCATTTCCTTCTCCACCTCATTTTTCAGGTGAGGAAACTGAGGCAAACAAGGTTAAGTGACTTGTCCAGAGCTATGTAACTAATAAATGTGTTGGAGGTCAAATTTGAACTCATGAAAATGTGTCTTGCTGATTCCAAACCCAGTGCTCTATCCATTACATCACCTAGCTGCTCCCAATAATACAACATAGAAAATATTAATTTGTGATTTTTCTAAGTTAATGTATAAGCAAGGTTGACATTGCTAGTATATACCATCTACTTCAGAGTGGTGAAAAAAAAGCATTTTGTAAGCTAAAAGCACTATATAAATATAAGCTGTTATTATATTGCTATTTGTCACAAATTTTTCTCCTCATCAAGAACTGTGGCCTTCTAGCAAGGCAATGATTAAAAAAGGTTAAAATGAAAGAGCATTCTCAGAATTAAGGGGATTCATACTATAGAGCTCAATTGATTACATCAGTGGTCTTGCTTAGAGCAATAATTATAGGCAACAACACCATCCACTACTTTTGAAGTTCTTACATCCGAGTCCACAGAAATGATAAATCATGATGTGAAATGACTAGTTTATAACTGACACATATCCAAGGACAGAAAGTCGAAAGCAAAAGAAAAATTCTTAAATTTGTTAATGAAAAAATTTAAACTCCTACTTTGGGTCAGGAATTGTGGGGATACAAAGATAGGTAAAAGATACCACTTGCCATCACAGACTAATGGAAGAAATTATATAAAAAGAAGCTGAAAATTGGGGTTTGAGAAGGGTACCAGAGTAGGTGGCATGATGAAAAGCAGAAGAGTGCAACCAGGTGGGAAATGAAGAGAAGGGTGCCTTTGGTGTTCTTATTAAGCAGAGGATTTTGGAGGTGCTCTCCAGGATTCACTGGCTTCCCATCCCCTCTCCAGTCAGAGGAAGGAACAGGTCTCCTGGGGTACTGAGGAGATGTGCATTTATGAATTAATATGCTCTTACAAAATAGTGAGAGATTATAATTAAGTCTAAGGGATTATGTTAGCCAAGCAGTTGTCTTGTTTTTGTGTCTCCTCAAAGATGTTTGTTCATTACATTCTGAGAAGACACACTTGGATTCCATGATTCAAATAAAGGTGATCTATCACCACCTGATTCATTAAAACAACAACAACAACAATAACAAAAGAAAAATAATTATAAGGAAACATTCACAGCCTGAGTATATTCCCCTGCATAGATGATTTGTAATTCAATTTAGAATGTTTTCAATTCACATATTTTTATAATTCGTCACTAATAGTTGATAAAAATTGAAGGAATGTGACATGTTATCATTTCTGCCTTCTTTACAGGATGGCAATAAAAAAGATGTCTTTCAATTATAAAGCATATATAAAAAGAGTTATTTCTTTTTCCTAAATAACATTTTATTCATATCTTTCAGTTTTACATAGAAAAAAAAGGAAATGTGGCCTTCTGATCTAGACCTCCAGAGATCATTCTTCCCCTCCCTTACCTCTTCATAGTTAAGCCACTCAGTTCTGGAATGTCATCCTGGGGCTGAGCTCTCAAGAATAGAAAATAAGAAAACAAAAATTAAAGAGAATTTACATTAACCAAACCTGCTAAAGCAGTGATGGGCAAAGTTTTTAAAGAGGAGGTCAAAGGAAAGGAAATGCTCATCTGTCAGTGTGTTTCTAAAGCAACTCTTTCAAATTTTCATTGTATTGTATCCTACTCATTGTATTTGTCAGATTAGGAATAGTGTGACCAGGCTGGATAGAACTTTCAGGGGGTCCCATCTGGCCCTCAGGCCATAGTTTGCCCATCACTGTGCTAAAGAGTTAGCAAAGTATAGTGGGAAAAGCAATTATTTGCGGAAATAGAACCTAGGTACAAATCCTACTTCTTCCACTTAGTATCCATGTGATCTTTAGGAAAGTCATAGCTGCTCTTTGCCTCAGTTTCCTATCTGTTAAACAAGGAGATTGGCCTAGCTCTTCTCTAAGGTCCATTCCAGCCTGAGGTTCCAGCTGAAGAGGATACTTTTTCCCTCCCCCACTGACTGTGCCTGGAGATTTAATCAACCACTCCCTTTTACAACAATTAGCTCATTTTTAGCATAGGGTGATATAATGGTCCCACTGGTCCAAGTGGTTTCCTCTCCTTCTGCTTTATAGAGTTCATACTAAATGAAAAGTCAGGAATACAATCAAAATTGCTTAAAACCCCCAGTTAGGGAAATACTTAAACTTCAGGCAGAGGCTTGGTTCTTGCCTTGTGATGAAATGTCAAGAGACTGGGTTCCAGATAATTAAAAAAAATTATTGACCAGGCTAGCAATAATCAATAATCAATAAATTAATGGTAATCTCTTGTTAATCAAAGACAAAAAATGCAGGATCTTGGATCATTTTAATAACCCTGCTGTCTCCGTGTCAGCATTCAACCCTCCTCTGAATATCAAAAGATAGCTCTAACTGTTGACACTTAATGAGGAAATAGGCTAATTGTTCTCAGCCCTTCCTAGATTATTTCATAGTGGTGGCAATGGAGAATCATGAGGAGTGAAGGGAAGTGAGGAGATTTTAGTAACCATTGGTGACAAAGGCACAAAGATCTGACTTTCTTGTCAAGCTTCACTTCCATAAGCCATGGTACCCTATACTTCAATGGGACCAAGAACACAAGCCCACTCTTCCTGGGGAGTATCTGGTTTAAATCAGTTCTGTTTACATAGAAACAGCAGAATTCAAATTCTCAGTTTGGGCAGGGCTTATCCCAAATTATAAGATGCTTTAGGACCAAGAACTCAAGAACATCTTAAGGACAGTCAAAGAAAGCTCTTTCTAAGCCTCACTAGAGAATAGGGTTACCCAGTGGAATTGTGTGTCAGCTAAGGGGGGTTGGGGGGAGGGGTTGAGGGAGAGGGAAAGAACATGAAATATGTAACTATGGGAAAATATTCAAAATAAAAATAAAGAAAGAAAATAGGGCTACATATCAACACTAGAAATCAAATGATATAGCATTAAAATTAATTTTCCTCAACCTCAATTTATATTTGTTTATTTCTAAGTATTTCCTGACCTCTTTATAGTTGGGGGAAAATTTCAGATTATTCAAATTGGTTGGATAAAGAAGAAACAGTTTGTTAGAGGGTCTATTAATAGATAGGTTCTATAACAGGACAGTTAGGTGGTACTGTGGATAGAATGCTGAGCCCTGGAAGCAGGAAGACTTATCTCCTTATCTTCCCGAGTTCAAATCTAACCTCAGACACTTATTACAGGGTGACCCTGGGCAAATCACTTAAACCTTTCTGCATCAGTTTCCTCATTTACAAAATGAACTGGAGAAGGAAATGCAAATCACTGCAGGATCTTTGCAAAGAAAACCTCAATTGAAGACATGACTGAAACAAATAACAACAAAAATTGGAGAAACTGACCCCATTGCTATTGCTGTCGAACTATTGAGATTCCCTCTTTTTCCTCTCTATCTCCTCCATGGTTCTTAAAAAACTCCAGAACATGAGTTTACTTTCACCTTGAGGCTAAAAGATCATGATAACTCCTAAATGACTTCTCAGATACAAGAAGGGACTGATTGATTGTCCTGGGAATGCTTGTCCCTATGAAATACATATCCTTATACCAGTCAAATTTCAAACCCCATTTTACTATAATACTCTATCTTAGACCACTCTTCCCATTCCACCCAATTATATACCAAGACACTTGTCCTGTCACATAATTACACACATACCCTTTCCCCTCTCTCCATCCTTTGCTCTGTGAAAAATAATCACATCAAGATTTCCATTGCAACTGGAAAGGGCATAACAAACCATTGCTCTGTTGTACCACCTAGATTAAAAACTCCCTTCCTTGGATGTTGCTTCTCTTAATGTGTTGTATTGTGCCAGACTATTAGAGGGTAAGCTATCTCTTTTTGGAATTTGTATCCTCAGCCCTATCACCATTCCTGGAACATAGTAATCATTAAATAGATACTTGGGGGGGCAGCTGGGTAGCTCAGTGGATTGAGAGCCAGGCCTAGAGACAGGAGGTCCTAGGTTCAAATCTGGCCTCAGACACTTCCCAACTGTGTGACCCTGGGCAAGTCACTTGACCCCCATTGCCTACCCTTACCACTCTTCTGCCTTGGAGCCAATACACAGTATTGACTCCAAGACGGAAGGTAAGGGTTTAAAAAAAATTTTTATTTTAAATAAATAGATGCTTGGTGATTGATAGATTGTCTGAAAATCTTATCTCGCCTCTAGCAGCAGGTATTTCTCAAATGCCTGCTATATATTGGTTACCATGTTACATGCATTAATAATAATAGTGACAGCTAAAATTTATATAGCTCCTATTATGTGCCAGAAATCGCACTAAGTGCTTTAATAATGATGATAGCTAACTTTTTTATAGCCCCAACTATGAGCTAGGCTTTGTGCTAAGTGCTTTAATAATAATAATTGTTTTTGTTGTCATTCATCCTTGTGTTCTTCATGGGGTATTGGCTTGACTTGAAAGTTATTTGGATTTAAGGAAAGTTGAGTTGCACAAAGAAGCCAGCCTTGTTTTCTCCTTCAGAGTTAGACTAGTGGGAAAGACAAAAGTCAAGAGGACGGACAATGGCCTGGCATGCAGTGGATGACCTTGGCATCTTCAATGTCTGACCAAATTCTGAGCACTCCATGGTGCCAACTTCAGTTGCCTTCACGACCATTGAAACAAATTATTCTCATCCATCTATTCTGCCAGAGGTAGTCTTTGCATGGTTGGGATAGATATCCCCCTAAGTCGCCGATGGGTTCCAGACCTATCAGTTACACTCAACCTAGGGCATGCAGGAAGGACCAGCATCTCTGGAATGAGAGCTTACTGACCCCTTTTTAGGACTGTTAATCCACCAAAGGTAGATCCACCTTTCACCCATCTCTCATCTGTGGTTCCAAGAAGATGCTAAAGCATTTACATCAGTCACACTTGGGTAAATAATGATTGCTAACATTTATATACCCCTTCTATGTGCTAGGCTCTGTGCTAAGCATTTTATAAATTACTATATCATTTGATGCTCACAAAAAACCTGAGAGTTGGCTTTATTATTATAGTACCATTTATAATTGAGGAAAATGAGTTTAACAGAGGCTGTCACTTTCCCAGAGTTACACACCTAATAAGTGTTGGAGGTTATATTTGAACTTAGAAAGAAGGATTTTCCTGACTCCCATCCTGGCACTCTATCCACTGTGCCTTCTAACTGTCCTGGAATCCTAAGAGCTGGGTTTAAATACTTACTCTGATACTTACTACATATGTATGGAAATTGTTTTATTTCTTATCTAACATCTTCCAAGTAGATCTAGGGCTAAGAACCTCAATAAGGCAAAATTTTGAATTGACAGCTAAACATCTTGGGAATTGCAATCCCAATTCCCAACCTCCTTAGCCTGGAAGAAAATGGAAGAAAAACAAAATAAAGCTATAAATCCCAGGATAAAGAGTTGTCATTCAAAATATTTGCCCCAGTGAGGTCCTTAGATCGAGCTCAGACTGCTGACTGTTAGATTGTTCTTTGTGTCCTCAGCTCCTAGTATAGCACCTGAAATGTTATAGGTACTTAATAACAAAATGTTGATTGGCTGATGATTCTGACAACTTTTCTTTCTCTCATTTCCTACATCTGTAAAGTGAAGTGGCTGGACTAGAGGGCCTCTAGAGTCTCATTCAGCTTCGAATTATTGAAACATTAAACAGGGACAAACTGCAAGGGACTCATGACAAAAAAGGCCATCTACCGCCACAGAAGGAACTGATGGGAGTCTGAATGCAGATCGCAGAAAGCCATTCTTCATTTTTATTTCTTCTATGAAATTTTCTCTTGTATAAGTGACATTTCTTCTTTTACAATATGATGAATATGGAAAAAACACTTGAACGACCTATACTATATTATCTGTCACCTTCAGATAGAGAGGTAGAGAATGTGGATCAAAAATGTCCAAAGATGATTATTAAAATTGTATAATATGGGAAAAAAGAAATGTCAAATGGGAAGCATGAGGAGAAAATAGTTCCAGATATTTGGGGAGCTCTTAATTCATTAATGTATGGGTTCAATTTATTCAGATTTCCATTTGAAATAACTATGAATGAAGTATTTTTTAAGCAATTAAAGATTATTCACATTTGATTTTAAAGAGATAGAGTATCCTCAAAAAACTCAGTAAGTAATCAAAGTAAGAAAAAATTGGAAAAATGACACTGGAGACTATAAGCTTCTAACACACAAACACATTTGGAAGGCCTAAGAGACCGTCATTGTCACCCCAAGAATGTTCCAGCATGGCACAAAACAAACATCAAAGGCTCAACATATCAAATTGCCTCCCAGGGTGGGATCTGGAGGGCAGGAAGTAGAAAACTCATCCTGAAAAGGGCTTTGAAGGAAAGAGGCTTATCTGGGAAGATACTCAGTTCTGCACATTAGGCTCAGACCTTGTCCACATTCCATTGCATGTTGGTTGGACAGCTTCAGACAGACAGCTTGGCACGGGCTCAGCAGCAAGTCTTGAGAGTCCAGCCCCCAAAGCTGCAGGGAATAAGTCGACTTAAGAAGGATGTTTTGTCATATTTATAGCCAACTTAGTATTTTTAAAGGATATGGTACAACCAAGAAGTCAGTATTTAAAAACAGAGAAAGGATAAATAGACATCCGAAGCTAAAAGCCCAAAGGGATATAAGAAGACCAAAGTCAACTACAAGAAAATTAATGACTAGAAGCTGCCTGAAATAATACCGAACGTGCCAGGATAAAACTCATAGTAACACAGCAGTGTCCCTTCATGCTTACATTACCTCAGTATGACTGAGGAATCAAAAGCTGCCAGCAAATATAAGGATAACATGAAAGGCCTTTACTGCTAGGAAACTAGAAAATAGTGACAAGCCATGAAATTTGTCTCTGTGTAAGACTCAAGCCTCAATACAATCAAAAGTTCACATGCTCCTGTGCTATGTGGAGTAATCATTTTTTAGTGCCTTTTTCAAAGTGGTCAAGTTTGCAAATCACAATTGGCTGGGACCCCAATGGCCACCTATTCAACCTATCAGAAAAAGGAGCATACCTTATAACAGAACACACCTGACAAGGGTCATGTAGCCTTTGATTAACGACCTCCAAGGAGGGAGAAATACCTCTTCTCTAGAAACCCCAATCCACTTTGGAATAGATCAAATTGTTAAGAAGTTTTTCCTGATACCAAGCCTAAATTTGCCCTTCTGCAGCTTCTTTTTTACTCCTATTTTTGTCCTCTGTATCCAAACAGCAAATTTAATCTCTCTTCCAAATGATATCCCTTCAAATTCCTGAAATGATAACAAGAGCTTTTCCTAAGAGCCCAGTGTCCGAAAATAAGAGTATAGGCTGCAACTCTTTTTAAAACAGAGATAGAAGCAAACTACATTACATGGTCCAAAACCGAAGTTTCAAATAGGCTGTGGGAAAGCTAGGGAAATGGACACATATTATAAAATATTTTATCGAGGGTTCTGGTGGCATATGTTTCACTACCAGCTCTTTACACTACATGTTTTAATCTGCATTGATACCACTATCGCCATCACTTTCTTTTTTTCTCTTTATCAGCCCCTCCTTCCCATCCCCACACCATAGAAGGCATCATCTGACAAATCGGTATGTCTATATAGATTATTATAATTCTCTGCAGTTTAACATTCACAAGATGTTTTTCAAATATTAAATTGGTAACTTATGTAATGTTTTCTTGATTCTAATTGTTTCACTCTTTATTATCTCATGTGGTTCTTCCCAAAATTAAAAAAAAATTGAATGTGCTCATTGTTTCTTTCAGTACATCTATCACTTTCTTAAGTTTAGATAGTTAACAGAAAATTAATCAAGCCCTGATTTATAGCAGCTGCCATTTTCTGGGGTCTAGATGCTCACACTAAAAATTTAATAATTGATTCTTTTAAGCATGTATGACCTGGCTCCAATATAACTGTAATTGTATCTGTATGCTTATTTATTGCTCTGAAAGTTAGTAAAACACTCAAATGTTTCCCATGTTTCAGTCTTTTCTCCATAGATATGTGTGTACATGCATATACACACACAATTTTATCTATAAATGTATATATGTGTATATTTGTGTACATACAGACATATATTTGTCTTTGATATGGGCTTGTGATTTCATCCATGTAGAGATCACCTGGTGTAAAAATGTCCTCTACTGATGCAATTCAGCTATAATGCACACTTTGAGAGAATTTTTTTAAATATGGATTTTTTTATTTTAATAAATTTCCACATAAGTTTTCCAAAGTCATATGATTCATATTGTCTCCCTCTCTCCTTCCCTCCCCTCTCCCAAAGCTGGCAATGATTCAGTCTGGGTTATACATGTATTATCACTCAAAATATATTTCCGTAGTATTCATTTTTATAAGTGAATAATCTTATAAAACTAAACCCCCCAAACACATGCCTAAATAAACAAATGAAAAATGTTATGTTTTTCATCTGCATTCCTACTCCAATCGTTCTTTCTCTGGAGGTGGATAGCATTCTTTTCCATAAGCCCCTCAGAATTGTCTTGGATCATTTTATTACTAAGAGTAGCAAATTCTATCACATTTGGTTATTCTACAACATTTCATTTCAGAACAGTATAATCACCTGGTTTTGCTTATTTCACCCTGCATCAGTTTATGTAGGTCTTTCTGAAATTATCCCATTCATCATTCCTTATAACATAATAGTATTCCATCACCATCAGATACCACCTTTTGTTCAGCCATTCCCCAACTGAGGGACATCCATTTAGTTTCTAGGTCCTTTCCCATTTTTTTTTAATTTATTTGGGATACAAACCTAGTAGTTGTATTACTGGATCAAAATGTATGCATTATTTTGTAGCCCTTTGGGCATAATTCCAAATTGCCCTCCAGAATTGTTGGATCAGTTCACAACTCTACCAGCAATGCATTAGTGTCCTGTTTTTGCTGCATCCCCTCCAACATTTATCATTTTCTTTTATTGTCATATTGGCCAATCTGATAAGTGTGAGGTGGTACCTCAGACATTCTAAGAGAAATTCTAAGAGATTAAATGACTCACTCATTGGTCAAACATTCAACATGTACCAGAGACAAGATATAAACCAATCTTCCTAACTCCAAAGCCAATCCTGTGCCACTATATCACATATGTATCAGAGGTGTATATTAGGTACTTAACCCATATTTATTCATTGATTTAAAATTTGTTATTGTGACTTGATTAGTCCTATATAGAACACACAAAAGTAAAGTACCAATAACATATAAAGAGTGATCTGACATTTCTATTTAGGTATTCCTTTTACTAGTCTAGCATATACTACAACACTGCCCGTGCCTTCTCATTCTGTAGGAGTTTTGTTCATACTTTTCCACAAATCCTTCCCAGAGACTAATTCCTTTATTTCCTTTGCTATATTAGACATTCTAAAGAACTCTGGCTTTTTATATGTTATCATCTCAATTTAAGAGCAAGCTTTTATTATTATTATTTTTTGCCATCATGCATAACCCAAATAATGACTTTTGTAAATCCTCACTCAGATATACTGCCCGAAACTGTATTCTAGAGCTATATGCCAGCCAAGAAAGTGCCTATTTCTCCCTGTCTTGGATGCTGTCCTTTTTTTCCCCCTTCCTTATGATATTTCTCATGGTAAATTCATCAGCAACCATGGGTTTAGCTCCAATCTCTATGTTAATGTCATATATATTTGATATTATATGTAATATATACATATTTATAGATATTCATATATACATACACATGTATGAGACACACAGAGAGATTCTTCCCCAAACTTCATTCCTAAATCAGCAACTGTTTATTGCTCCTTTTCAAATGAATGTCCCATAGGCATCTTAAAACTTAGCATTTATAAAAAAGAATAACCTCATTCTATTTTTGACAAAATGTTCCTACTCTTCGAAATTTCCCTATTTTAGTTGAAAGCAACAGAAATTTACTAATCACCCAGCTGCACAACATTGGTATCATCCTTGACATTTCACTTGCACTCATCTCACATATCCAAACTGTTGCCAAATCTTATTGTTTGTATCCATCTCCTTTTCTTCACTCACACAGTCACTACCGTAGTTCAGTCCACCTGGACTATTTCAATAACCATCAGATTAGTCTTCCTATTTCAAATATTTTTTCTTTCTAATCTATCTTCCATACACCTGCCAAAATGATTTTTCATGAACTGTTGGTCTGACCATTTCCCTCTTTACTCAACTCTAGTGTTTCCCTAGAACTTTCAGGGTAAAATATAAAGTCTTCTGTCTATTATTTGACAGTCTTCACAACCTGACCTTGCAAATATGACTGGATTATAGTGTATATTGAAGGGAATAAGATGTAAGTAGATTAGAAAGATAAAAAGGTCAGTTTTGGCATACACCTCCCCTTTTACATATGGCTGGATCAGAGAGTATAGAAGGAAGAATCATATTCAAGGAGGCATGTAATATGGACTATGTTGTGAATGTCTTTAAAAGTTAGACAGAGGAGTTTATATTTTGGCAGGTGTATGGAAGATAGATTAGAAAGAAAAAAATATTTGAAATAGGAAGACTAATCTGATGGTTATTGAAATAGTCCATTTAAAGACTGAATCTTCCTGAACTTCTATTAAGAAACTTCCTTTTATAGACTCTGTGAATGAAGTTTGCTCCATTCACCTCCGGGCCTCAGGCCCTTTAACCCTCGGCTGAGGGTTAAGATGTACCTGGATTAATTAGTGAGATAGATTCTCATTTTCTTCCTTTCTCTCTTCTCTCATGTAAATAAACTTCCATAAAAGTCAATTTTGATTTGAGATTATTCTTAATTGAGGATTGATAATAGTTTAATCCTCTGGCAACCATCTTTAATATATTAAACCTATAAAACCCCTTTTTCACCCTTACACATGCTACCTTTTTAGGGAACTTTGTCCAATCTCTCCAGCCACTTGCATATGAACCTTTTAGGTTACCCTCCATTCATTATCTCTATATCTGCACATTCCTAATTATTTATATGCTGCTGTTGATTAAATTGTAAGCTCCTTCCTTCTCTACAGAAAGGAGGGATAGAGGAAGACAACTCAGAACTTAAAATGTAACAAAAAACATTTTAATTATATAAGATAAGTTCCTTTGGAGCAAGTCTTGTTTTTCTTTTCTGCATCTGTTTACTGCTTAGCATAGTTCCTGGTATGTAGCAAGTATTTAACAAATGCTCATTGATTAATTGAATGATTGATTTGTTCATAGATTTTCCTGTTCTGTTCACAAGAGGTCATTTGGGTATCCCGTAGCATCTCAATCTTGCACGTATATGAAAAGAATTATTTGTACCTCACTGATAAAGTGTGTCACATTGAATGTTTCATATATAAACTAAGTGGAAAACAGACTTCGATCACAATAAGTCACAAATGTGGGTGAAGATTGCTTCTTTCACTTGTCTATCATAAATGCCCGTTAGCAAATAACTAATTTTCCTTTCCTTCTCCTTTCATGGCTTACTCAAATCATACCTGTAATAATTTGAATATTTGGCCCATCTGCCCAGTAGGATGAGGTGAAATCTAAAGATAAGGAGAGAGAGAAAGAGTAGAGAAGGCTCTCCAAAGCCTAAAACTCCATAGGAAATGCTGATTGAATAGGAAGTAGTTACTGTGCTTGAGAGATGAGTAGAAAGAACGTGACTTGAAACCTCAGTTCTCTGTTAGAACTCTATTTCAAAACAAATCTAAAATAAGGGAAAAACCAGGTAAAAGACAAACCAGGCTAAGATCAAAGAAATAATTTTCTTGGATGGAATTTAACATATGCCCATAGGTCTGCCATGAGGTAAATGAAGTGATATTGGAAAATTACCACATCATGTAACATATACAGTAACTTAGAAAAAATAAAATTTACATAAGGGGGAAATTGTCTATCATATTTTAAGGTCAAATTTGAATCTAGGACCTTCCATCTCTAGGTCTGGCTCTCAATCCACTGAGCCACCCAGCTGCTCCCTTGAGATGCTTCTTAAAGGAAGAATGGGGCTCTAGGAGGCAAAGTCAAGGAGGGAGTACATTCCCAGGTAAATGGAATAGCCACTACCAAAGCACAGATATAAGAGATGGGGCATCTATGTGTGAGGGACATTTAGGAAAATATGTGTGATAATGAGATTAAGTCTACCCTGCCCATTTTTAGATCTAATCACCAAAAATATAAACACCCCACTTAATTCTCAATTGGGGAAGTCTGTGACCCACATGTGCAAGAGTGGGTGACGAATCAGAATTTTTCTGATTTGTTTGTTGTGATTGGACATGTAAACTAGAAGGAAGGCACAGGAAGTGATGCAAAAGAAGCACTTTTAAAAGGGAGTGACAACTTCCTGTGAGGCTCTTCTTGTTCATTGCTTGGAGCTGGAGCTTGAATTGGAGACAATGCTTGCTGGACCTGAGACCTGAGACCTTGGTGAGATTGTTCATAAATCTCTCCCTTAGAACTATATGTGGTGAGTGTAAGGACTGACTCTTCTTGGATTTCTCTGAAGGAACTCTCCTTTTAAGAGAGTCTTCATGACTAAAGCTTTTGATTCATTCAACCCTCAGCCCTTGGCTCTTGGTTCAAGACTGAGCCTTCCCTGGCTGAGGACTAATTAGCCCTGCCTGGGTTGAGTCAGGGGTTAAAGCAAATTACTTAGTGTGTTAAGCCAGACCTCTTACTCTACCCTCTTCTCATCCCTCTACTTCCACTCTCTCTTATATTTCATAAATAAGTTATTAAAATAATTTAGAATTGATATTTATTCAATTCTTGGTGACCACCCCTTTACATATTTAGTCCAACAAAAACTCTTTTTTTCCCCTTTTACATATGGCTGGATCAGAGAGTATAGAAGGAAGAATCATATTCAAGGAGGCATGTAATATGGACTATGTTGTGAATGTCTTTAAAAGTTAGACAGAGGAGTTTATATTTTATTAATGAAGCAATAGCGAGTTAGTTGAGTAGAGGAGACATATGGTCAGATATACATTTATTATTTTTTTTTTGCAGAAGAATGCAGGATGAAATTAAATGGTGAGAGATTTGAGACATGGAGAATAATTAGGAGGCTATTGCAATAATCTAGATGAAAGCTGATGAGGGCCTGAATTAAGAGGATAGCTGTATGGGTAGAGAGAAAGCATTGTATGTAATGAATATTGTGGAGGCAGAAAAAATGAGACTAGATAATTTATTTGGATATGTGACATGAGAAAGAGTGAATAAGTTGAGGATAATACCAAAGTTACAAACCTGAGAGATTGGAAAAATGCTGGTGACTTGGACAGAAATGTTCAGTGTCAGAAATGTCCAGAAATGGACAGTAAAATTCAGGGAGAAAATGCTGAGTTCAATTATGAATATATCGAGTTAATGCCTCTGATATATGCAGTTTGAAATGTTCAATAGACAATATATAGAAGTGATTCTCATAGAGAAGATAATTATACCTTATACAAGCTGCTGAGATTACTGAGAGAAGATAGAAGGCAAAAAAAGGGACAAGGATGGGACCCTGAACACTCACAGTTAAAGCTCATGGTATGGTTGATTACTCGGCAAAGGATTCTGATAAGGATTGGGTTCAACAGTTAAGAGGTGAAGGGCAAAAGAGTAATGTCATGAAAACCAAGGGAGTAGAGAGTATCCAGGAAGAGTGGATGATCAAGAAGGATAAGGTCTTAGAAAAGATCATGAGACTTGGCATTTTGAAGGTCACTGGTAATTACAAAAAGAGCATTTTCAGTTAATTGATGAAATGGAAAACCAAATTGAAAAGGATTGAAGAATAACTAAAAGGAGAGGAAGGGAGGCAGATTTTCCCCAAGGATTTTGGCCATGAAAAAAAAGGAGAGGAGATGTTGGGAATCTGATGAAAGTTCTTTAACACTGAGTTGAGAGTAGGTCATATCTGAAATTAGTATAAATGATAGGGAGAGGTTGAAGACTCAAAAGAGATGTATTAATTGAGGACACAATTTGCTGAAGAAAAATAAAAAGATATGCTCACATTTATACATAGAAGGGGTGAATATAGCAAGAAGAAGAGCAATATTTCTGTCACAAGTGATAATCTTTATTTCACCCCATAGAAACTATAGAGAATGAATATAGTAAAGCAAGCCTTATTTTCCTAAGTCATATATGTACTAACAGACCAGGTACTCAGAATTCAGCTAGTGTTCCCTATCATGGTTCTAGAGTAACTCAAAAGCATAAGGGAGAGTGAAATGAGTGGAACCAAGAGAAAATTATATACAGCAACAAAAATATTTTATGAAGAATGACTTGTATATATGTCTGCCTCCAGAGAGAGTACTGATAAATAGAAATAAGATGTAGTTTTTCATAAATACATGTGTTTTTGCCAAATGATGCCTTCTTTAATGAGGGAGGTGAGGGAGGGAGTTACAAACAAAGAAATAAATTTCAATTTAAAAAAGAAGGGTGAAGTTAGGTGACTTGGTAGATAGCCAGACCTGGAGATGGGAGGCCCTGGATTCAAATCTAGCCTCAAATACTTCCTGGGTGTGTTACCCTGGGCAAATCATTTATTTATCCCCAGTTGCCTAGCCTTTTCCACTCTTCTGCCTTGAAACAAATTCTTAGTATTAATTTAAAGATAGATGGTAAAGGTTTTTCTTTTTTAAAAGAGAGTAATAGGATTTCCTCTAATTCTACTAACTTGGTCCCTATTCTATTTTGCATTGTCCCCAGTGGGTGCTAGTTAATATCTCCTCAATACCATCAATACTAATGATTAGTAATTCATTATCAAATTAATCAATTAATTTCTCTTCAGTATTGATGAACCAATGAACATCAATTAACTTTGATTAATTTGATAAAGAGTCAAGGAAATAGTGAAAAAATATAAGATCCATAGTATAAAATATTACCTTGACCACCACTGCATCAGGCCCTGAGGGAAATTAAGTTCATATTTAAAGTGGTAGAAAGTGCCTACTTGAATAAATTTATTTCTGGTTGCAGTAGAGATGACGGTCAAGTTGGCCCCTTATTTGTAGGATGTGATGTAGCAGCAATCAGATTGATTCAAAAAATGGACTTGACCAAATAGGTGGCTTTTTAGGGCTACAGTAGTGATTAAACTTACTTGATGATAAATGATGATAGAAACTCTTCTTCTTAAGCTTATGATGACATTTCTGTTCACCAGGTCATAACAAGCTTATTCAATCTCTACCACATTCATTTAAAAGAAGGAAAAAATGAAACATAACTGAAACATTAAAAAAAAAAAAAGGTGTTCTATAACCTCATTGATTCATGACAACCCAAGTGGGAAGACTAGACCATGGGCAAAACTTCTTTCCCATCCTGGAGACTACAGAAGTCTTTATGTAAATCACCAGTAGAGGGGAAAGTCTTAGAGATATTGGCTGGTTAATAACTCTTGTCTGTATGCTCAGTTCTTGCTCAGCAGCCAATCCAAAGTATTTTCTTCACTATTCAATTAACAGATGAAAACATTCACAGAGTACCTGGGTGTACTTTGAAGTCAAGAATCAGACCCTTCCATTCCACAATATCAGATACTTCCAGAGCAGAATCACAAAATCTCTCAAGTTGGTTGTCAGGAAGCAAGTTTCTAATACTGAGCACACATAAGCATTTACATGTTACACACATAAAAGATGCACAATAGTAGATTGGATTAAAAAATCAATACCATTTGCCTCCCTTTTCCAGTGAGTCTTTAAATTATTTTTTGTAATATCATATTCCAAGATTTTCTCTCTTTTAAACAGTTGCTGCCAAGTCTTATGTGATACTGCCTAAGTTTTTTTTTTCTTGCCTGAACTCTTTATTTCTAACAGCTTACACCATTTTTTTATCAAGAAGTTTTGAATTTTGGCTAAGGATTTCCTTGGATTTGGGTTTAATGAAAGGGAGAAAGGAATAGTAACAGACTATGTCAATTAAAGATTAGTAGTGTTGAATATATTCCTTCTCTTTCTCTACCAACTTCTTGTAAAAAGGAAGCCAAAAGGAAAAGAGGGAAAATATAAGAAAATGTTAAATATCCAATTAACTGTCATAACAATAAACTGCATGGGATTATGGAGGGTAACAGTATATTAGAAAATAGTTCAACTATATGGTATTTCCAAGTAATATTTGACACATAAAGATTCCTATAGAATTAAAATAAAGGACTAGAACTGAATTTATATTGCTTTGTGTATATTCAAAAACTCAGGGGTATAAAAATAATCTTAGATAAATCAACAGCAAAGATAGACATGGCTAAAACATAATCAGAGGAGCTAAAATAATGTTTAAGTATCATTCACAGTGAAAAAATATTGCTATACTACTGCTATAACTAGAAAAGAAAATCCTTTCAAAATGACCACAAATATATAAAATACCTGAGAGTGTACTTGTCTAGTTTTAAAAATAACAATTATGAATTTAATAATAATTCTCTTTTTTATAGAAGTAAAGATTTTTAAATATTAGAGAAGACTAAGTATTTCATTGTTGGGCCATGCTAATATAATAATGACAATACTATTTAAATTAATTTATAAATTCTGTTTATATCAACCAAATGACTAAAGGATTCCTTTAAAAACTAGTCAAAATAATAACACTTCATTTGGAGAAACTTCAAGAACCTCAAGATAAATAATGAAAAAAATGGAATGGAGTCAGATCTCAACAAACCAATAGCAATCAACAAAGTAATTTGTAAATGGTTGAAAAACAGAAAAGTTGATTAAGGTAATAGATTAGGTACATAAGATCCAGAAGCAACTGAACATGGCAGAGCATACAATAAAAACAAGGATACTAGTTATGGGGATAAGCGTTGACTAAACTCCTGGGAAAAGTAGAAAAAAATTTGATAGAAATTAGATTTAGGTAAAAATATCTCATCATATATCATCATAAGCTCCAAATGGATACATGATCCCTTTGACTGGAGGAGGAATTTGTAAGGTTTGAAGGGCTTGGAGGATACTGGACTTTCTGTTTTCTCCTAAACAACCTAGCAGTATCTGAATCAAGTGCCAAAAATAGATGAGACAGATTCATCATGTTAAGGGGAATTTCCTGAGACCTCCTACAAATAGGAGAATAGGACTTCCATCAATCTGTATCTATAAATTACCTCTATGACATATGTAGTTTCCAAGTTTGAGCTCAATTTTCAGTGAACTCTATACACTTCTAGGGCAGTATATCATGGACTTTTGGGAGAAGTTTTGTACTAATTATTCTTATTGGGACAGCCCAGTGAACTTCCCTTTCTAAAAACTATCTAAAGCTGGCTGATGAAATTGATTCTTAATTAATAATCTTTAGGGGGAAACACACTGATTAGGGGTTTAAACTAATTGCATAAGCAATCACTCTCAGTACCTCAGGGTTACTCCTAGAACACTGAGAGGGTAACTTTGCTCTAGAAACTGAAACTCATTTGTCTTTGTTGGAGTTGGGATAAGGATTCTGAAAGTTTTTCTAGGCTACATTATTCTCCCAGCTTTCTTTCTATAACAAATGTTCATGTTTGAGGCTGATTTTCTAGTACAAAAAAGGAAAAAAAAATTCTAAGGCTAAGCATCCAGTTCCTTTTGTCTTTGTTGAAAAGGATTTTGGCCAGAAATACTATTAGCTCTGCTTTGTTTACTAATGGGCAAAGAAGTAATGCCTTGGCATCTATTAAAGGTCAAAAGAAAGATTTTTCCCCCTAAATTTATTTTATAATGAATTCCTAAACTGTAGATACATTTTGCACTGTTTCTTGAAATAAAGTTTTACTGGGGCTTTGTGCTGAGGTCTTTTTTTTACCCAGAAAAATCTGGACATAAGCCATTGTTGAGTTAATGCCCTATTCTTAACTCAACATTTCATGATATCTATAATTTGAACCAACGGTTCTTCCACAAATTATATCAACAAACTGAAATAAAGGAAACATTAACAATCATTCAGTTTGTCAGTCCATCTCTGACTTTGTTTTCTGTTTAATGTTCCTATTATGTTACTATTCTAAATATACATTTCCCCAATATAAGTTTTTTATAATTTGAAATTTTAGTATCCCTCTAGAGTTCCTCCCCAAGTGGGAACTTGCACTCATGGTTTAAGGTTCCAAACAATGTCTACTATCACATTCCTCAGGGGTACTCCTGGAGATCTGGGGTTTCTAAAACTTTTGTTCTGACACCTCTATGTGTGTCTTTGCCATTTACAATGAGCTATCCAGACTTAATTAGCTTTTACAAAATGTATTTACTAAGTAAGCATAACTAGTTTGTATAAAATTTTGTTCTTGTTGTTCAGTGTTTCAGTTGTATCTGACTTTTCATTACTCCATTTGAGGTTTCCTTGGCAAAGATATTAGCATGGTTTGCCATTTCTTTCTCTAATTCATCTTATAGATGGGGAACTGAGGTACACAATGTGAAGTGACTTGCCCAGGGTCACACAGCTAGTAAGGGTCTGAGGCCAGATTTGAACTCTGGAAGATGGATCTATTACCTGCCTTCAGACTCAGCATTCTATGACCTGAGCCACCTAGCAGCCCAATTGGTATACAATATCCTTCCTAAATTAGGAGCACAGTATTTCTTTGTACACATAAAGTCCTTGAGGAGAACGGGCTTAAATATAAAGAACAAAGGGAGTGAGCAAAAATATTCTCAGTAGAGTATAAATGTGACAAAAGAATGTTTTCCAATATTGACCCTGGTCTGGAAGTCCTTTTCTCTCTTTATCGAGTCATCTTGAAATTATATGTAGCTTTATGTAGTATGTAGCTTTCTCCTGAACTTTTAAGAGTGCCTTTTTAGAATCCTTATTATCACTTCTCTCCTCCAGGAGGATTTTCAGTCCTTAACTGTGTTAACAATCCTGGGTGTCTTCAGTCATTCCTACTGCTCTTAGCCACTACACACTCTGATGGCCACTTCTACCAGCTCTGGGAGATTGCTTTGTCTGCTGCCAAGAAGCTCTCTCTGTTGATGGGAACTCTCATTCACCAATCTTGCCAGATCACACAGACACTTCCAATCTAGGAAATTCATTTGTCTGAGATCAAGAAAGAATAAACAAAAAAATGACAGTGATGTCCATGTGTTCACATCCTCCATGAAGAGACAGCATAGCCATCCCCCTCCCATTTACTTTTGTTTTTTAAATTTTTTACTGAAGTTTGTAACTGAAGTTATTTACTTTTGTTATGTAAAGGATGGCAGCATGGAATCCCAGCAAAATAGCCTCACAGCTGACCCTGTATTTTGCAGGGATTCCATGCTGCCATCCTTTACATAACACTTTCCATCTTAGAATCAATACTGTGTATTGGTAAGGGCTAGGCAATGAGGGTTAAGTGACTTGTCCAGAGTCTATGTCTGAGGTCATACTTGAAGCCAGGATTCCCCATCTTTAGACTTGGCTTTCTACCCACTGAGCAACCTAGATGTTCTCCTATCTACTTCTAAGGACTAGTTCAGCTAAGTGGCCCAGAGGGTAGACCATTGGGCCTGGAGTCAATTCCTGGGTTCAAATTTGGCTTCAGACATTTACAAGCTGTGTGATTCAGAGAAAGTCACTTGACCTCTGTTTGCCTCAGTTTCCTCATCTGTAAAATGGGGATAATAATAGTACCTATCTCCCAGGATTATTATGAGGGTCAAATGAGATTTTTACAAAGTACTTCACACAGAAACTGTCACAAAGTAAGCATTTCATAAATATTAGCTATCATCATCCTCACCATTGTAAAGAAAAGAAGTGTTTTAGGAGTCATATAGAGTGCTACTCTAGTATAGTCATTCAATTCTTAACCCAGATCATGGGTTCTGACTTCCTAGCCAATTAGGAGACTTTTTGTTAGACTAAATTTCTCACATAATCACTTGGACAGAAACTAAGCAGGGAAAACCAGTGCATACTTCAAGGACTGTCTTAAAAGGACAGTCCACCCATGATACAAATGTAAAAAGATGAGTACATAAAAGAATAGAGAAAGAAACTGGAAGAATTTTGAGAGAGGAATTCAGATTTATTTAACTCCAGAAGGGTTAAAATGTGTCCAACACACAGAACAATTTAAGTAAATCTTTTAACAACTAGATATCAATTGGGGTCTCAGTATAAACTATGTTAAAAACTCCAAGATTCCTAGTAATTAAATTGAACAGTTCCAGTGGCAATCAATCAATTATTGTGAGAGACCAGGAAACAAATATTCAAATACAAAAGAAAGAAAATCTGAGTAACACAAAGCTCTTCTATATCCATCAAAAGTTTCAGGAAGGAACTCTAAAGAGTAAAAGGCCTTAGATCATATTTCTTTCTTGGTCTGGTGTTCTTGACCCTTCTTCTAGTCAATATAGTAAGTTAATTTATAAGTAGCCAGTATAAAAGGACATTTTAACAGGAAATAAGATTTTAAAGAGGAACATAGAAACCATCCCAAAGATCAAAGGAACATAATTTATACACTGAATAATATATTAAACAAAAACCACATCCTGGAAATATGTACTGAATTAGGGGAAGCCATCTAGACTATGCTATCAAGATTTTTGATTCTATGATATGTAAATCCAAGGCAGATTCCAGACATCCTCAGAACACTAAAAGATTCTTATAATTTTGAGATAATGTGAAATTGTTAACTTAAAAGTTTTAACCAACAAATGTGAGATAATTTGGTTATGTAATGAACTAACCTCAGTCCCACAGCAAAGATAAGAGTTAGTCTGCTCCCCTCAAAACCCTAAAAAATTAGACCTCAAACTCCTGCTACTTCATCTCCATAGGGTCCATTATGCCTAATGATTCCAATTCCTAATCCATGGTTATGTGAGTGATGTTCTTTGCCTCTCCTCTGCCCATTTTCTTCCCCATGCAGTCTGCTTTCTTTTACTATCCCGCTCTCTGCTCCCATACCAGCTACCTCTGTGTCCACCCTTCCCCTTCTCTCTGAAGTGCTAGTTGCCCCAATACCCTTTCTGGTTAATTAAACTGTGATTGCAACCAGTTTTCCACTGCCACTCATGGTCTTTCCTGGTGAGTACCCAAAGAACTAGTCAATGAATGCCTCCCTTCATTTCACAATTTTGTAAATTAATCAATGATTCAGAACTCAAGATCGTTCAGATTAAAATTCTCTGGAGACCCTATCTTAATTTATAAGTATTTATTAAATAATAAAAAGTGGGCCAGAGAGAGAAAAGGCCCTTAGTGACAAGTCCTTGGCTATTCCCTTAACTAGCCTCCTCCAAGAGCTGGGCCAGGAGCTGAGAGTTGGGAGCCAGGTCTATGTACAACTTCTCTCTCTGGATTCCCTGTAAAAGCGCTTCTTTCCTCTTTCAACTAAAACTTATACTCTTAATGCCATCCCTTTTCTAAAGCTTCTCTTATTGGAGGATTCTGACCTCATTCTGGGCAAGAGGCAGGTCTTTTGAATGCCAGTGTGTCATGTGGAGCAAGAGACAATGGTCTTCCAAATGCCAGGAGTCATAAGACCTTTTGAATGGTTTCAGAGCACACATGCCTACTCCTCTCTACTTCCCTTATTTTTCCTCTATCTTCTATCTTAATTCAGTCAGACAGTGGGGCTAGCTGCAACTTAATTCAATCAGAGAGTGGGATATTTCAACCTTAATATCAGAATTCTCCTTTTTTTTAAATCCCAAATTAATCTTGGGGTACCAAGGAAAAGGGTACAGGCTAGTGTTAATTTTCACAAGATACAACCTACAGTGACATACTCTGCAAATGTGAGCCTAACCATTAATGAAAAAAAGACAGTGTTCAATAAAAAGAGGTGTTTAAAACAATACTGAAAAGAAACCAAACTGAAGAAAATATTTGCTTGGCAAACACCCAAGACAAAAGAAATATAGGAAAGATGTAAAATAATATAGCAACTACAGACAATGACAAAATAACAATATAAAGACTTTTGAAAGACTTCTTTCTAAAAGTATTCAAAGTAACAAGAGTGAAAACAAAAGTCAAATTGATGTAATGATGGAGAACCAGACCTGAAATATCATGGAGTGAACCTTAGAAGATTTCATATACAAGTGAAGCAATTGTAGGACTAAATTATAGAATGGGGGAGCATATAAGAGGAGGAGATGGAATAAAATAAGATACAGGAGAATATGAGATATACCCTAATCAAGTGAAAGGCTAATATTGAAGGGGAAAAAATGGGCCAAGATACAAGATTTACAAGGCAAAAACAGAAACTGTTTAAAAGAATCCTAAATAGGTACCTTAGAAACTTTAATTCCATGGACAATACAGAAACTAAAGAAGTAGGGAATAAGTATAATAGTCTTGAATTAAAGAATAAAAGTCTAGAACATCTTGGGAAGATATAGAATCAAAAGAATGAGGGGGAAATACCTTTTTTTAAAGAAAAAGATGAGAAAAAAGGAATTAAAGAAACCTAATAAGATATATTGGGGGGGGGCAGCTGGGTGCCTCAGTGAATTGAGAGCCAAGCCTAGAGACGGGAGGTCCTAGGTTCAAATCTGGCCTCAGACACTTCCCAGCTGTGTGACCCTGGGCAAGTCACTTGACCCCCATTGCCTAGCCCTTACCCCACTTCTGCCTTGGAGCCAATATTCAAGGTATTGACTCCAGGACTGAAAGTAAGGGTTTAAAAAAAAAAGATATATTGGAAGGAAGAAGAAAAAATTTAATTGACCATTGAGAGGAAAAAAGCAAGAATCGAATCGATACAAGGGAGAAAAATATAACAATAAGTAAAGCAACACTCCAAAACTAGGAAAAGATATAACAAATTGCTAAAGGGATGGTTGTCTTGAAGGTAAGGGAAAGAGAGTAGGCAAGAATAGAATAGGCTTAAAGTAGATTAAGCTAAAATAACTGAAGAGAAAAAGTATTGCATTTGCAGATGAACTGGGGTAGGCTGTGGGGTGGGGAGAAGAATTCCACAATAGATAATGCACCTGGGTGAAAACCATTATCACTCACTTTCACAGAGCATTTTATCCATGATTATAGAATTAGTATAAAATGTCAGGTATTCTAAAAGGAATTTCTATCAAAGTATGGTAGCTACATGAATTTTTAAAAAATATCTGCATTTAATGTTGTTTCTATCTATACCATGTCATCAGTTATTGACAATTAATATACCTTCTTCCCTGGAAAGTGTTGGAAAAACACTCAAAATTCCTATTCTCTGTCTAGACTCCATCCTACTTGTGTTTTCATTTGCTATTCCCAGGTGATAAATTCCAAGAAAAACTGTAATCTTATACCAAACTGTAAACTTACACATTTAAGTTAGTATGTAGAATTTGAAACATACTCTTGACCTTTGTGAAATTTGGGGCAATATCTAATCTCACCAACAACACATTTATAAGTCATCTTTTCAGGGTGGATATTCTTGCATCCAACGTTAATTATTCTCATCAAATTGAGATCATTTAGTAAACACCTCCTATGTGACCAGTACTGTAGTAAGAACTTGGAATACAAAGATCAAGACTCTAATTGCAAGGAGCTTACCACATTCAACTTTACCATGTTTTTACATTCTTGAAGTGTAATCTTTTTGGCTCTTGCCAATTACTATCCATTTCAAGAAATAACCAAAGATTTTTCAAAATTTTAATCTAGCAACCTGAAGTATCAGTTCTAAGATACAAAACAATCTATTACTCATCCTCCCTGTTTCATCTGAGATTTTAAACTCTTGGATTTCATTAAATAACTTGTCAGTGAATAATTTTACCTTCAGAGATTACTTTTTTTTTAAAAAAAAGAAACAATTTCACAACTCATAGTAACACATGAGAAAAGAGACAGGAGGGTTGTCAGGATATTATGGTTATGAAATTTTTTTCTATAATGTTTTTATATTGCTTTAGGGACAAATTACAAATAATGTAAATGCTATAACTCATCATACTTCCTATGGTTTAAAAAGCACCTGGTCTTGCCATACAAGGTCACATAAAAATGTTCTCTATGATGCAATTTTTAAGACATCATCTTCAGATTTTTACATAGAGACCTGGGATCTTAAAACTAAAATTAATTGATTCACACTCATACTGATCTGTGAAAAAGTCTTGAAGAAATGTCTGGTACAGAAAATCTTAGTCTGCTGGATTCATTAATAGTGTGAGTCAACAGAGCATTTCACATCTGAATAGGCTTTTCAGCTCTAGGAAGTGTGAACAGAGTGTAATTTTCAACAGACTCAGTCAACTGAATTTTTCATTCTTTCTTCTTGGCCTTAGAGAGATAGAGCTTCCTTCAGGGTACATTTTCAAAGAAATTGTAGGAGCCATTAAATAGCTAAAAGGATTTGAATAGCATTTGGATAAATTTTAAAGTAATAATATAAAAAAATAAAGTGACAACATCTCCTGATTTTAGTGGGAACGGCATAGAAATCATAAGAAAAAAACGTTATTCACTTCTTTAATTATGGAATTGAATTTTATATGTCCTCAATGTAACAACATATTTATTGTATGATAGCATAAGCATAACCTATATCATAATGCCATCGGGGAGGGATGAGAGAGTGGGAGATAACATGAATTACAAAATGTCGAAAAATAATTATTTAAAATTATATCTACATGTAATCTGGAAAAGAAAAATATAATTAAAAATTAAATATATAGGGGCAGCTGGGTAGCTCAGTGGATTGAGAGTCAGGCCTAGAGACGGGAGGTCCTAGGTTCAAATCTTTCAAAAGAAATATACTTTTTCCCCTTCTTTATTGTTCTTTACATACTGCTTTTATCCTCCAGGTTAATTATAGCTCAATCCTGCCTTAATAGGTGTTAAGAAGGAACCCTTTTGGGGCAGCTGGGTAGCTCAGTGGATTGAGAGCCAAGCCTAGAGATGGGAGGTCTTAGGTTCAAATCCGGCCTCAGACACTTCCCAGCTGTGTGACCCTAGGCAAGTCACTTGACCCCCATTGCCCACCCTTACCACTCTTCCCCCTAGGAGCCAATACACAGAAGTTAAGGGTTTAAAAAATAAGAAAAAAAATTAAATATATATGAAATACCAGTATGGTGTAATGGGAAGAGTGCTGAATGTTGAGTCAAAGGAAAGTTTCAAATCCAGACTCTTCCACTTTCTACTTGAGACCCTGTCAATTCAGTTCCTTTCTTTGGGTGTCAGTTTCTTCATCAACAAGAGTAAGGAATTACATACTCTTTTATCCAGCAATACCACTACTAGGTCTGTATCCTACAGAGAGCAAAGAGAGGGGGAAAGGATAGAAAAGGTACAAAAAATATTTATAGCAACTCTTTTTCAGGTGGCAAAGAAAATTAGAAATTGAAGGGCTGTCCATCAAATGGGTAATTGCTAAACAGTTTATAGTATATAATTGTAATGAAGTATTATTGTGCTATAAGAAATGAGCATAATCAAAAACTGGAAAGACTTATATGAAGTGATGCAAAGTAAAAGTGAGGAAAAACCAGGAGAACAATATATAAAACAAAAATAATTTGTGATGATCAACTATGAATAACTCAACTATTATCAATAACACAAGGATGCAAGACAACTCTAAAGGACTTCACTACCACAGAAGAAACTGATGGAGTCTGAATGTAGACTGAAGTTTGCATTTTTCACTTTATTTCCTTCATGAGTTTTTTCTTGTATAAGTGATGTGTCATTTTCTTTCACAACAGATGAACATGGAAGTTCGTACTTCATGATAGCATGGGAATAAAATATCATATTACCTGCCATCTGTGAATTGCAAAATGCCACCAGAATGATTATTAAAAATTTTATCTACATGTAATCAGGAAAAGAAATTTTTAATTAAAAATCTTTTAAATATATATGATTAAGAGATTCAACTAGAACAAATCTTGAGGTCTCTTCTAGCTCAAAATCATTGATTCTATAATCCTGTTTATTAAGAGATGACAGGGACTGGACCTCTGATTTCAACTGATATAAAGATCTTCTCCTGATGAGGAAATTCTCTCTATCAATACAGGTCTGTACCTTCGCTTAATGGGGCAGCTAAGTACTGCAGTGGATAGAATGCACTATCAAGTCAAGAAGATTCATCTTTCTGAGTTCAAGTCTAGTCTCAGACACTTCCTGCCTATGTGTGACCCTGAAAAAAATGACTTAACCCTGTTTGCCTCAGTTTCCTCATCTGTCAAATGAACTATAGAAGGAAATGACAAACCTCTACAGTATCTTTGCTAAGAAAACTCCAAGCGGGGTCCCAAAGAATCACACATGACTTAAAAACAACTGAATAACAACAATAAACTTCTCTTAATTCCTGGGACATTAAGAAGTTGAATGACTTATCCAGTGTCACAGAGCCTGAATGTGTCAGAGGCTTGACATAAATCTAGTTCGTTCTGGCTTTGAGACCAATTGTCTATTCTCCATGTCATATATTGAGAATCTTTGGAAAATTTAATAATAATAACCACAAAAAAAGAGCAAATACCCAAGTATATCTGAATTTGAAAAACATTAAGAAATGCAAAAATGCATCTCAATTCCCATTTCAAAGTTGGTTTCCCAAGAATTGAATTAGACTAGAGACAATTCATTGTATTCAATGTATTGCATCGATATATGCAATCAATTATATAAAAACTAAAAACTTTCTACTATATGGCTAGAAGAAAAGAGGTAAGCTAGAGATTTACTACATATATATTATATGTGTTTTTATGAGTCAGACAATAAGAACCCAGTTCTTAGGAGCATAAAGAGTTTTCTACTTAATGCATTCATTTACAAAACCTTAAAAAAATGAGATCTCAAACTCCTGTCCTACAAGCCCTCTTCTGTCTCTTCATTGGATCTATGGTGTCCCCTGATCCCAAATCTAATCCATGGTTATGTGAATGATACTCTCTGGCTCTCCCTCTTCCCATCCTCTTGCTCATGCTACCAGCCTTCCTTCACCACCCGTCCCCCATCCTGCCATCTGCTCTGTAGCCCTTTCATCACTTGTCGATATATACTTTATAGTTATTAAAATGTAATTGCCACCCCATTTCCAGCTGCTAATGGTGGTCTTTCTTAGCCAGTAACCAAAGAACTGGGCATGCATGCCCTCCTTTCATAATTTCATAAATTAATTATCAATTAAGAAAGTTTATAATCATGTTCAATTCATGACACATGGAAAGGGTAGGCAGTATTTAAGTTATGAAAAGTAAAGTAATATGGCAGATAGCGTCTTTAGGGAAACTTACAGAGCAATGGCAGACCTCACCAAGAAAAGATTGTGTCCAATGGCCAGCACTGGAGTGGGGTTCTGGGAAACTCCAGTAGATGTGGTCAGTATCCAGAGACTTGGGAGAACTAGATAATGAGGTAATTAGGAAGGGAAAAGGTTGTGAATCTCCTCAGTAGAGAGCAGGCTGAGCAAGTGAGGGGAAGATCCATAGTTTCACACTATTCATACACATGATTGTATATACATGCATGCAAAAAGAATACCTCTATAAGTTTTTTTATCTAATTTCATTTCATAATGTCAAAATTGGTACAAGCATTTTTTATCCACTTTTTTACAAGGCATTTGAGGCATTATTATCCCCACTTTACCGAGGCTCACGGAGGTTAAAAGATTCGTGGCATTCGAACACACATATTGCTAACTTCAAGTCCAGCATTCATCCACTAAATTAAGCTGTAAATTCATAAAGAGGATTTAGTGTTCCCTTGCTCCTACCACCTTCAATGCCATTTTGTCTCCGAAAGACTAAATCTTTAGGAGCAAATTGGAACAGTGAGAATCAGTGGTAATTATCAGGATAATTCAAACAAATAACTTGATATTTAGGGGGGAAAGAAGAAATTTGTGGGAAAGGACTAGAATCATCCCCATTGTTTAGGAACACATCCATACCTACCACTTTTTTTGTCTGTATAAAATCAAAAGAAAAAAATTAAATAATTCCTTGCAACAGTTTTCTGTTAAGAATTTTTTTCTCCTGTCTCAGAGAATGAAGAATAATGCTTTTAATTCCTTTTTTTCAACTCACCAAGAGAAGTGGTACAAGAGCACCCTTGCTAAGTAAAAAAATACATCTTTTGAAACCCAATTAATCTTTACAGTTCTGAAGTAATGGAGAAGTCTTGAATTGATTGTTTGAAGAAAGCCTTTCTTTCCCATCATTTCTCTGTTTTTTAGAACCACAGCATTGAAGTTAGAAACTAAAGTCTATTTCCTGACATAAAGGTTTTCTTTTGCTGAATGTTCATGCATGATTTTTACATTGTAAAGTTGTTTAGAAAGCTGAGTTACCAGAATTTATTAAAAATTTAATGAATAGGGGTAGCTGGGTAGCTCAGTGGACTGAGAGTCAGGCCTAGAGACGGGAGGTCCTAGGTTCAAATCCGGCCTCAGACACTTCCCAGCTGTGTGACCCTGGGCAAGTCACTTGACCCCCATTGCCTACCCTTACCACTCTTCCACCTAGGAGCCAATAGACAGAAGTTAAGGTAAAAAAAAATTAATGAATAAAAGGGTCATGGAATTGAGCTGGAAAGAATTCACAGAGGTTCCGTACAGTAGGTAAACAGTTCTTATATTAATTGTTTCAAGTTCCAATATTGAATATTCTCACTCAAACCTAGAGGATTTAGAGGATTTAGGTTCTCTATTGGCAAGTTCAAGTAGGTCCTCTTTTTATTTAGAAAGAAAGAAAAAACATCAATTGATCAACACAAAGGGACTTATAGATAGTACTGGTAAGCACCTCCGAGGTCAGATAGAACAACTCTCTCAATTTATAGATTAAGAAACCGAGGCTGTGGATAATGGAGGACTAGCCAATGAGGGACCAATCCCTAAAGCATGCTAAGATTTGCCCTTCCTGGTGGCTTATATAAAGCCTGGGCAATATTCTCTGTCCAACTCCAGAGACAGTGTTTTTTTTTCATTTAGCCATGCTGACATATTTATTCTTCATTAATTATACCCATAGCAGCTAGGAGATATGGGTGATAAACTGAAGCATAAGACATAGTCCTTGCTCTTATAGTTCAGCTATTTTTACTGGGGAAATAAGATTGACTGTCAAACTGAAAAAGATGATGAAGGCAGTAAGTAATAAATGATAAAAGAATGTTATAGAGCAGTGATGGGCAAACTTTTTAAAGAGGGGGCCAAAGGAAAGGAAATGCTCATCTGTCAGTCTGTTTCTAAGGCAACTCTTTCAAAGTTTCATTGTATTGTATCCTACTCATTGTATTCTTAAGATTAGGATTAATGTCGTGCAGGCAGATAGAACATTTCAGGGGGCTGCATCTGGCCCATGAGCTGTAGTTTGCCCATCACTGTTATAGACAATATGTGTTATAGAAAGACAAATATTACAAGTATATCATTAGAGACAATAAATATGATTTTTGTTCTCCTTTTTTTGTTAAATCATATTCTCCTTTTTCCGTTAATTTTTTTTTCTGTTGGCAAGCAACCACTAAGGTTTTTAGCACAGCGTTTTCAAATTTTCCCTTTGAGTCTTGAATGCTCTGCCATATAAATGCCATGCAATCAGGCTCATTAACTGGAGGATTCTGATTTCACTCTTGACTTGAAAGCTAAAAATGTGTTCTACTCTCTCCAAACTCTACTGAATTCATGCACAAGTTCCAGGAACACTTGGAGGTTGATTCACATTTTATGCAAGCTGTGGTCTATTCCTTCCAAATGATAATTTCATAACAAGCCACCAATTTGGGATAATCAGGCAAACACGAAGCAAAAGCTCCATGTTTGCCATGTCCTTTTAATACAGATAAAAACAATTGTGTTGCACTTCCCTCCTAAGACAGCTCTACAATTGACCGATTTTATTTTAGGGGCACATTATTTGACAGAGACATTCCTTTCCAAAAGCATCTTAAAAGGTGTTTCCTTTCTTGAAATTGAGGCTATTTCAAGAAATCTGAGATATGCTTTTGTTGCATGAATTATCTTGACTTATTTCAAGCAACTTTGGAATTGGAATTTGAAGATCAATCAGGGTTGAAATTTTGGTTCTGATATGTAAGTTACCATGAACAAGTCATTCCATATTTTTCTTGGTTGTCTCATTTTTTACTGCCCAACTCACAAGGTTGTTATATAAATATTTAAATTCTTACAAAATTGAGTGATTTTGTTATTATTATTACTATCAGTATTATTATTCAATTATTGCTGGAATCTCATTAATTCAGGAGTTCACCTCATAGAAACAGATTGTAATCCATCTGTGCCCTGCCCATCCTGTTTAACTCATACATGCCCTCCCAAAAATTTATTACAAGGGGTTCACTGAAGTGCTGGGAGCCTTTCTTATTTTCTCCTGAAATCTTAAGGGTATCAATGGAGAGCTCCATCCATCCATCTGCCATCACATATTTTTTTCCACATGACCAACCCAACTTCTCTATCATTCCTTTACTCCTGTTCTTTTGAATTACTTGCTACACATCTATTGTTTCCTATTCCTATCAGCTTTGTGCTTTTCCATTTCCTTCTGTAGAAAGGCAGAAATTGGCTGGTTGGAGGCATTAGTATTCTATATCTTATTGCCATAATACATAGAAAAATTGTATTGAAAAGATGGACATTTCCTATTATGGGAATCATGGGTTTTTTATTGTTATTGTTGCCATTTTGCCATTATCCTTAGACTAGAAGCCTAGTGTTTATATCTGCCCTGCATAAAGGGAAGTCTACATTGGAACAGCTTAGGTGAAGACTATCTCCCGCTATCACAACTCAGGAAGTTTTCTGAACAAATATCTTGTACACAATAGCCACACTCTAAAGGATTGCCCAGTGTTTTTTCCTCCATATAAGTTTTCTTTTAGAAGAGGTCTATAATTTCCTTTCTCTGGGGAATTTACAGGGAAGATAATCCTTCTACCAATGCAGGTTGGCAACATCTTTGCAATTTATAGTCTCCAAAATTCTCCTTGAACACCTGAGAGGTTTACTATCCTGTCCAAAGTCATACAGTCAGTATATGTCAAAGATGGGACTAGAATCCAATTCTTCTTGACTCCAGGGCTAGCTCTATCAAAAACGCCATGTTTTTTTCTTATATTTATAAATTTTAATTAGACCATTTATCTTATAATGATAATGATTCTGCTATTAAAGTTCTCCTCTGATAGCATATTGTCTGATGACCAGCCTATGTTTAGAGAGTCTTCACTTAGTTGATCATAGGGTCAAAACATTTTCAGCTACCAAACTTTTCTTGATTACTCTCTACTATAGGATAATGGGGTTATAATGTGTTTTGGTGGAGGGACTGAGCATACTAACAAAGGTACAGATCCTCGAAGTATAAAAGTGATGATTATGATGGAATAATCACTATAGCCCTCAATCCTGATGACTTTGCTGCAATGTACTTTCACCCCATGGTATATTGAGAAGAAAAGAGAATTTGTTTTCTCAATCAAATTGGGTTCTCAATCAGATTGGGGTTCACTGTACCTCTGACTTTTATTGGTTTTATATCCAAGAACAAGTAATCTCTGAGCCTCAGGCAGTTCTGTAAGATTTCTACATCAGGCTTTAAGTTCTCACCCCCTAAAACTCACAAGTTCTTCATGTTTTGACTTATTGGATTCCCCTACATGTCCTCTGCATTCCAGACAGGCTAAACTACTAGCTGTTCCTATATCTGTTCTGTTCTTTCCCACCTCTGTGAATAGATGTAGGCACCCTGGAATACATATGCTTCTCATCTCTGCTCGTTTGAAACCTTATCTAAACTCAAGGTTCAGTTCAGGTATCATCTCCTCTCTAAATTCTTCATTAGTCCCCTATGCTGAAAATATTTTTTTTTCTCTTACCTTTTCTTAGATGACTTTCTTGATCTTTTTCCTTTGCCCTTAATATGTTCTACCTTGTGACATGTTGCATTATGTTATATTAAAAGTTCCTTGAGGGCAGGAACTATATCATTTTTCATCTTAGCATCAAAATGTTTGTTGACTTTAAGTGCTTATTCATTGATTGAATGGAATGTAAAGCTCATGAGAAGCTTTGTCATCTGAGGAATGCAGCCAAATGTTATTTTAATTCAAATTTGGTCAGATAAATGGTTTGATCTGTTGGTTTGTTCAACTTAGAGAAACTACATATGATTACATATTGAGTTATTTCAATGGGCTTTTTGTGTTGCTAATATCAATTTTATTTGAAATTGTTTGGTTGATAGTTCAGGGAGAGATAGCTGTTATAGAAAGGAAAAAGCCCTTGCCCTTGTTCAAGTCCTAATGTGACTATTTAAAATCTTTGGCAAATCCTAATGTTTCTTCAGTTTACTAATATGAAAGATGAAAGCAAATATATTAATGTTAGACGGATATGTTAGCTGATAGAGCAGCAACTAGGTGACGCAGTAGATAGAGTGCCAGGATTGGAATAGGGAGGAACTGGGTTCAAATTTGGTTGCAGACACTTCCTAGATGCATGTCTCTGGACAAATCACTTAACTCTAAATGCCTAGCCCTTACCACCCTACTCTCTTAAAACTGACACTTATAATGATTTTAAGACAGAAAGTAAAGGTTATTTTAAAAAAAAGAGTGGTTTTTAGATATTAGATAGATAGGTAGAAGGATAGACAGACAGATAGAAGATAGAGAGATAAAGACATAGATAGATAGACAGACAGACAGACCATTCATTAAGTGTTTACTATGTGTCAGGCACTGTGCTAAGTCTGAGCATATAAATATAAGCAATTGAGATGGTTCCTATCCTCAAGAAACTTTCATTCTAAAAACATAAACAAAAAAGTAGGAAATAGAAAGCATGTTCATAGTAGAATGCTTTGGAACTCCAAGCTATGAATTGAGGGACTTCCTGGTTCAAATCTAGATAAATTGAAGTCTGATCTATGACTCAAGGTTGGAGAGAGGCAAAGGAAAGTAGGTTAGGACTCTGGTCAGTTGAGAGGTGGAATGGTTTGGAAAAAGTGGCCAGAAAGATACTAATTACCTCTTAGATTATTTCTAGAATAATTACCTCCTTGAATAAGGATCCAATGAGATAATCTATAATATGTTTGTATTATTATATCAATACATATTTTAACAAAATAAATTAAAATTTATATAGTGATCTATATTTATTATCTCATTGTGATATCAAATCAACTCTGTGAGTTAGAAGCTATTATTATTTCTGATCTGAGTAATGGAAGTCAAGTCTCAGGTCTTAACCAGGAAGGAGTAGGGAAGAATCATCTATCTTCTTGACCCATCTAGATGACTCAGTGGATTGAAAGCCAGGCCTAGAAATAGGAGGTTCTGGGTTCAACTCTGGCCTCAGATACTTCCTAGCTGTGTGACCCTGGGCAAGTCACTTAATTGTCATGTCATTTCCTTTCCCTTATCGCTCTCCTGCTTTGGAACTGATATACAATATTGATTCTAAGACAGAAGGTAGGATTGGTTTTTAAAGAGATATTAATAATAAAATCAATATTACCATTGTTTCTTTGAAGGACATGACATTCTATTACCCATGACTAACTAGAATTCCTACGATTCTGAGCCAAAGCTCCCTTCTTTGGTTGCCAGTTTATCTGTTGCCACTGCCTCATATCCAAACTCTTTCTTTCTGTATTTCTCTCCTAATCTACCTTAACTTTTGCATTGTTTCCTCTAGAACCCATACTATTATTAATGAATTCGGAACTTATTTTGCATTTTTGGTTTTTAATTTTCTTCATATAACATTTAGAACTATGAATGGACTAAGGGGTGGAGGTACTTACTCTCCTACCTTATCCACAAAGAAGAATCATGTTCTGGATATAAACACAGAGCCAGGATGAGAATCAGTGCACTTGACTATTTAGAAGGGTCAGATTCTATTTTTTCTTAAGTTTATTGATGTCTTTTGTTTTACATTAAAAAAATTTACATATTATTCCCACTCAGTGAGAGGTCTCTTTTAACAAAGTTAAATAATCAAGCAAAATAACATTATAGTGACCTAATCTGAAAATGATTGCAACATTCCATATTGAACTCCCTGGGCTCAATTTTTTTCTTTAAAGTTCATTTAACAGAAATCTATTTTCTTTCCCTTCCACCCTCACTGCATTGAAAAGAAGAAAAATAAAGGTTAATTCCTTGTAACAAATATGCATAGTCAAGCAAAACAAATTCTGTCACTGACTTTATGAATATATACATATATTTACATGTATATACACATATGTACCCATATGTACATGTCACTGTGTGTTTATCTATATGAAGTATCTATCCTTAAAATGATTGATGGTCACCATTAATTATAGTTCTTATGGCTTTCAAAGTTGTTTGTCATCCCAGTTGCTATTATATGAATTTTTCTCTTTTGGTTCTTATTTCATTTTTCTTCAGTTTATAAAAATACTCAAAACTGTTCATTTTATAGGAATGATATATAATATAAACTGTTCTTGGGGTTCTGTTGACTTTGCTCTATATCATGTCACTTGGAAATCTTCATTTCCACATTTCTTACAGTATAATTTAGTATTCAATTATATTCATATAACACAACTTATTCAACCTCAATTTGGACATCCCTTTGTCTTCCTTCCCTCTTTTTTTTGGCACCACCTAAAGAACTGCTATAAATATTTTTGTGTGCATACAATGGATCTTTTCCAATTAATTTGATATTTTGTAGAGGGGTGGGGATATGTGTCTAGCAATGATATTGCTGGGTTAAAGTAACTCTTTTGCGTATAGTAATGTTTTTGTAACATTTTACTATGTAATTTGTTTCAGTAACTTTTGTATATAATTCCAAATTGCTTTCCAGAATACTTGTACCCAACAGGTCCACCAATGGTGCATCAATATGTCTGTTTTCTCAGTCTTTCCCATATTTATCATTTTTCTTTGTGGTTCCCTTTGCCAATCTGATGGTTGTGAGGAGGAAGGTCAGTATTATCTCAATTTATGTCTACTTAAAAGTGGTTGGAACATCACTTCTAGGGATCTTCCCCTTGAGAACTTACTGTTCTTACCTTTAAACTATTTATTAAGTGGAAAAATGGCTCTTGTTTTTATAAATCTGAATGGATTTCTTACATATCTTACAAAAGAGATCTTTATCAGAGAAATTTGCTGCAAAGTTTTTTTTAGGTAATTTTCCCCCTTTAATCTTAGTTTAATTGGATTTGTGTACATGCTTTTAAATTTTATATAATCTAATTCATTTTTATCTTGAGTGATTCTCTCTACCCCTCTTTTTGGTCATGAACTTTTTTCTATCCCTAGATCTGATAGATAATTTTTCCCTACTATGAGTCCTTAAAGAATTACCAGGGAACCAAGATGATATAGTAAAATGAAATAGTAGAATTTACTTCTATCCCATCTTTAAACCAGTATCTTACCAAACAACTCACTCTTTTAGACAAGTAATAAATATGATACAGATGCTCTCTAATGGTTGAAAGTGAAAGATTTCATAGGATGAAAAAACCCTATCCCCACCAGAAAGGAAAAGTGAAAATGAAAGTTTTGGGGCTAAAAGCTTCAGCCAGTTGTTAGTTTTTTGTTTGTTTCTTTGTTTGTTTTGTTTTTAAGCATCAGCAGCAGAAATGTCCTAAGGGATAAAAGTGAAAGTGAAAGACTCCAGTTCTGAATTTAAAAAAAAAAAAATTTAAACCTACACTAAGGTTAGAGGGTGGGAAGGAAATCACAGAACAGAGATGAAGAAGGCAGTCCATTGCTTTAGAGAAAAAAAAAAATAGATGAGGAAGATCGCATATTGAGGAGGGAAGTTGGGAAGGGCATTTATAAAGTTAGATTAGTAAAATAAAATGTCCCTACAATATCCTCTGCACTTTCCAAGGAAAAGGATTCAAAAGTAGGTCTATTCTCAAAACTACAGATTTAATAATGGATCTTTTAAAAAAAAAGGCTTCTTCTATAGTCTCATCCAAAAGAAGGCGCTTCAATTCTGGTTGAAGTAGAGGAGAACTATTGTGTATGTGGTGAAGGAAAAGGCAGCTTTCAAAACTCTAATCTGTGGAAAGAAAAACTCTCTAAAGAAAGACTCTTCTCCCCACAGGAACTGATTTGATCTCCAGAGTAAGAAAGAGTAGAACTCAACACTTGAGAACTCAGCAAGAAAATGAGTAAAAAACAAAACAAAATACTTTTATGATGCCAGGAATTACAGATGCCCAGACCAAGAAAAGGAGAATGAGTCAAAACCAGATGAGGTCAAACCTCAAAGAAAAAAATGGCTTACCCAGGAGGACAATTAGAATTCTTCAAATAAATGATACAATACTTTTAAAAAAAAAAAAGATATTATAAAAGAAGAGTCTTGTAAAAGCAACACTTTAACAGAAATACAAAATCTTATCTTAGTAACAAACTTCCTAAAAATCATTATAAACCAAAGTGAAATTAATTTACTTCCGGAGACAAAAGTTCTTAAAGATTTCAGGAGACAAGATTTTTCAAAGAAAATAGAGGAAAATGTAAGACATGTCATATCAGAAATAACAAATCTAGAAAACAGAATTTAAAAAATATAAATTAAGGATCGTAGGATGATCTGAAATTTACAAGCAAAACCCTTTCATGCACATTTCAAGCTATCATAATAGACAGTTGTTCAGACATATTAGAACCATGTGAAAAATACAAATATTCTACTGACCACATTCTTAAAGAAACCCCAAAAGGAAAACTTCCCAAAATGTAATTGCCAAAAATCAGAACTTCCAGATAAAAGGAAAAATATTACAAGCAGTATGAAAAAACGAGTTCAAATGTCAAGGAAACAGAATCAGAATTGTATTAGACTTAACATCTATCACTACAAAGGGGCAGAGAATATGAAATAAGCTATTTCATTTTTTTTTCAAAATCCACAATCAAAATAATAACTTATACAGCAAAATTGTTTATAATTAAAAAAAAAGAAAAATGGATTGCAGTGAAACAGAAAACTTTTCTCATGGTAAAAATTATAATAATTGAAAAAAACAACAAAAAATTACTGGAAACTGAAAAAGAACTCTGAAATATGAATATGGGAATCAAAAATAATAAAAGGGTAAATGTTTTTAATTGTGTCTGACTCTTCATAACCCTTTTTGGGGTTTTCTTGCTTAAGCTACTATAGTGATTTTTCATTTCCTTCTCTGACTCATTTCACAGATGAGGAAACTGAGGCAAATAGGGTTAAATGACTTGCTCCGGGTTCCACAGCTAGTGTCTGAAGCCAGATTTGAACTCAAAAAGATGAGTCTTCCTGACTCCAGGCCCATCCATCTGTGCCACCTAAATAATACAAAAGGGTTAACTATAAGTCAAGAATTGAAAGAGATTCTATATAAATGAATTGTTTACATTCTAATGGAAAGAACATTAAAAACATTCTTTTAGGCTTGTTTTTATCACAGTTTTGGCTCTTTATATCCCAAGCTCAGTTATTCTATGAAAGTATTTTTTATAGATTAGATTTTGCCTCAGGTCTAGGTCTCCCCATAGTGAGAAATAAAGAGGTATGTAAAGTATAATGTGGGGCACTAGATGGCACAGTGATGGGCTTAGAGTCAGGAAAACTCATCTTCCTGAATTCAAATCAGCCTTAGATATTTACAATCTGTGTGACTCTGGACAAGCCACTTCATTCACAGGTCACTTCATTGAGTTTGGCTCAGCTTCATCTGCCAGATGAACTGGAGAAAGAAATGGCAAAGGGTCCCAGTACCTTTACCAAGAAAAATCTCAAATGGAGTTACCAAAGAGCCTGATATGTCTGAATAACATAATAATAATAAAACCTTAAGGCAACATTGCCTTCAAAGAATCTCTAGATCTATTCTTTTCCAAGTGTTAAAACAAAACAACTTGAAAGAAAAAGACTGAATTAACTATGAATTGGGTTTTCCTCTTTCCCAAAGATTGAATTTAAAGAAGATAATCAACTTAAGTACCTTTTCAAACATCCTAGCCAGGACCTAGCTAAAAGACAATCAAATCTTAAATATCTTTCAATTGCTCTAGTTTCAGGTTATTGCATCTTTTCCAAACTTCAGTAAACTCTTGTAACCAGGATGTTGCACTCCACCTTGATAAAGATCTATTTAAGACCCCCTCTTTCTATAAACCACACAAAGGGACACAGTGTTTCAGTTCTATGTGGCTCCCCAAGATTATATCCCAGGTTGATGACTCTGTGTGGTCTTTCTCTATTATAATCTTCTTGTCACTGTTGAAGACCGGTGGTTATAATTACTTTGGTAGTTCTGTATATTCTTCCAGGTTAACACTAATCAGGTTGTTTCCAGCATATATAAGAAATGCTAAATATGAAATATTCACAAGAGTACACTTATAGAAAGACTTAAGTTTTGGTAATGATATTTCTGGGTTTCTTTTAGGATGTGATTTTAGGGTTTCTTTCAGGATGCGATCAATAGATTATTTCTATTTTCATATTACCTTCTTGTTCTAATGGGTCTTGGCAATTTTAATGATTTCTCGAAAATCATTAAAAGTTATTTTTTTGGTTACAGACTTCAGGTAATCCTGTGATTCTTAAATTATACCTCCTTGATCTCTTTTCCAGGTTGATTCAATAAACAGTTCCCAAAACTACTGAATAGACATTTCAAATTTCACCCCTACATAATTCTGCTCCCCTCAAAGCAGATTTCTTCTACAACACCAGCACAAAGATTGTCTTATCCTCTGGCCAGTAGCCATCTCTTCTAAGAAGAGATGAACTAGTTGTTGCAGAATTCTTCCTCCTACTGCCAATCAGAGAACCCAGGATGCACGAAACTCTGGAACTTATAATGTAGCCTCCAAATGTGGACATACCCATCTCGGGATCCATTCTCAGTTACTGTTGTTCCTCTTTCATTTTGAAAAAGGATCAATGTCATCAAGAGATGAGATCTTTACTTGCATGTAAGTTAGATTTTAGTGAGGCTGAGTTCCACAAAATGTCAGCATCACTCTCTCTTCCAGAGTCATCAAAGTCCAAATGGAAAGACAAAAGTCAGGATGACTGGCAATGACTGGGGACATAGCGGATGATCTTGGTGTCTTTGATGTCTCCTTGGCATGGGACCATGGTTTCTCTTTGGACACCCAACTCCAGAAGTGTTCCAGGGCAAAAAGGACATAGGCAAGTCCTTTCTGATCACTGAGAGCTCTAAATCTTCAAGTGTCATAGATATGCACATTCCACTCTGATAAGCATTGAGTTAATCTAGACCTAATCTAATCATCCCTTGAGTGCCACAGATCATCCCTTGTACCCTCAGGATACAAAACACAGGAGACATCCCTTATACTTCCCCCCCCCATCCCAACAAATCAGTTCATTCCTCCTGATTTACCACCTCCCACCCCCTCTACCCCCACCCTAGACCCTGTTGTCAAAAAGGTATAAATATCCCAAACCCCATCTCTTTGGGAAGGCAGCATTCCACCTACTCTGCCTCCCTTGGCCATTCCATTTGGCTTACGTTCAAATGAATAAATCTCTTTTATTTTTAAGCCAACTTTTGGAGTCTGTCACTCCTGATAAGTGTACCTGTCTAGTAGGGTTTTACTGCGAAGTTCTCCCAAAACATCCTCAAACTCTTTAAGTGCTCTGCAGTGCATGCTTCTGTCCCTTTCATGGCTATTGCTTTCCTCCATCCATTCCTCCAGATGAAATCTTCATATTCTAGGGGTAGACATCCCCCTAAGTTACAGATGAGTTTGAGGGCCATTGGTTGGAAGCAGAAAGTAAAGTTTTGTACATTTCTTATTAGACCTCTATTTACATTTATAAATAAGCTGATTAAAAAACCTTAAAAAAGTTGGCTCCTTCAAGGAAATTTTTTTTTTCTTTTTGCCTTTATTTTTCTAAGGCCTAAAACTAGAGGTGCTTAGTACACTGAATTGAATTAAAATTAATTGAATTGTATTAAACCATAAAATTAAATTTTTATAGTTGAGGAAGCTGAGGTTGAGAAAGCATATGAGATTTTGATAGGGTTCTATTGTGAGAGAGCTTTGAGGTGAAACTCCAGGTTAAGGATAGGGTACATTTTGTAAGAATGCAAGACTCCAAAACTTAGCTTAAAAATAAAAAGAGAAATTTATTCATTTGGAAGCCATGTTGAAAGACTGGGAGACATGGTGCAAGTGGAACATTGCCTCCCCTAGGAGATGGGGTTTGGGGTTTTTATACCCTTTTGACAACAGGGCCTATGTGACCAAAGACAGGACAATGATGACATATAGCTGGGTCTCTGGAACCTGAGATGGGTCATTTGGTTATGTTCTAGGCCTCAAAGTCAAAGTCACCTTCCCTTAATACCACAGGAAAGCAAGGAAAAATAAGTCTTTTATGTACTCTCTGATTTGGCCCACAATCTGGAGTTAGGGGTGTCTAGGGGAAGCCTGTATCCCCATATCAGTTCCACAATTATTAAGTGTCCAGGCAGGATTTAAACCCTGGTCTCTTTTTTTTTTTTTTTTTTTTAAATTTTTTAAACCCTTAACTTCTGTGTATTGACTTATAGGTGGAAGATTGGTAAGGGTAGGCAATGGGGGTCAAGTGACTTGCCCAGGGTCACACAGCTGGGAAGTGTCTGAGGCCGGATTTGAACCTAGGACCTCCAGTCTCTAGGCCTGGCTCTCAATCCACTGAGCTACCCAGCTGCCCCAACCCTGGTCTCTTTAGACTTTAGGTCAGGATTCTGTCTACTCTACCTGGTTGCCTCCCCTTTTGTAGATCTCTATGTAAATGTCAGCCAATATTATATATAAAATTATTTTAAAATTAAAATTTGATATCATTATTATATTACAATTTTATTAATATAATTATTTGCTTTTGAGTTTCACTACATTACAATGGCCTGTTCCAGGATGAGCTTTTTGATTCTGCCCAAGTTCCTGGCTACATGGGTGAGTTTCCAAGTTCAACCATTAACACTCTTTTGGAGTATCCCCACCATTCCCAAGCATGCTGACAAAAGCTCTTACAAATGTAGTTGCTTGCTCTATTAGCATCTTAGCACAGATAACAGCCTCAAGTAAGTGTTCTTGGTATAATAAGAGCATAATCACTCTTTAAAATCAGACTTCAGAGCAGGTCGACTGTGCATTATCTCCAGTCCAAAGGATCTGTAATCAGACTCTCCAGATATTAATCTTAGCCCTCAGGCAGTTTATAGGGCTAGAGCAGCCAAGTTTTGTTAACTATTAAACAAAGGCTTGCTTTACTTGACTGTGGCAGGATTAAAGGTATACTTCTAAATCTAAGTCTGAAAAATGCTTAGTTTTTAAAGAAGTCCTTCCATCCCTAAAGTCCCTTCCCCCCACCCCTTTTCCCTTGGTATGTTGGAATAATCTTTTTAAAAGGATGTCTCCTCTTGCCTCTCCCCCCCCCCCCCATTGGTTGATTCACCTGAGCCAAGATATGTGGGCCCTTCTCCAGGGGGCAAAGTTTACATAAAGAAAACTTGGATACCTTGACTGAATCCTTAAAGGAGGATGCATTACACCGGAATTTATTCCAGCAATTACCTGACTATTAAAGAACAATGAGTCATTATCTCAATGAATCTACATTTCACTTGGTCTCTGGCTGTGGTGGCTTCTGCCTGTGGAGTTCTAATCATGGAGGATAACCACATCTTTTCATCCAATTTTAAAATCCACCCTAAAAGGCAGGGGACTAAAATGGTAACTTGAGCATTTTTGTGCCCATTTTCAATTTTACCCACTGCAATAGGGACACCTTCAAAGCCATCTTTTGTTTCCTTCCAGGGCCTTTCAGGAAGACAACATTTTTAAGCATTGGGGGATTTATATGCATAGACTCATGCACAGAGCAATTCAAGACTTCAGTTCTTCACCTTTAGAAGCTGAGAATCCAAGTCCCTATTTAGCTCTCTTTCCTTTAGATAGGTTTCTACTAAGCATTCCCCCACTTCCAAGTTAAAGCTTTTTTAGACCATCACTGGTATATAAAAGGTCAGTTTTCTTATTATTCAAAGGGATACATATACTAAAGCCTGGAAGCTCTCATATTATTCATCCTCCAAACCTACAGAGTAAGAGCTGGTAAAATGATTACTCCCTTTTTGCTTTTGGATTTGAACTGGTGACTTCCAAACCTGCTTGCTCAGACTTGACTTTCCCTGAATCTCTTTAGTAACACTCAGGATCTTTTGGCTTAGAATTCAGCTAGTGTAGTACCCTCCTGTTTCTGAGAGATGAAGAAGTAAAGAACTAGAGAGATCTAACAGTTTGCCCAAGGTTATAAGCCTTGTTGTTCAGTCATTTTCAGTTGTGTCTGACTCCCCATTTGGAGTTTTCTTGGCAAAGATACTGGAGTGGTTTGCTATTTCCTTCTCCAGCTCATTTTACAGATGAGGAAATGGAGGGAAATAGGTTTAAGTGATCTGTCTGGGGTCTCTAAAGTCTCTTCCACCTTTAAATCTAAGATTTACTAAGATGTACTTACTTGCATATATGTAGTAGACCCTGGATAGGTCATTTATACCTGTTTCCCTCCATTTCCTCATCTGCATATATGCAGCTAAGTACATCTTAGTAAATCTTAGATTTAATGGTGGAAGAGACTTTAGAGATCCATAAAAACTCCTAAAAGATAACGGAATTGATGCCCAGTGTAAAAAAGGTATTGATTTGCCCCAAAGACACATAGGTTTTGTCAGAACCAGCATGTGAACCCAGGTTCTCTGACTCCAAATGCATTGATTTTTTTCTACCTTAACACTTAAAGCAGAGGAAGGATTTGAAGATGCATCAGCTGATGCCAGGTTTAATTATGTCATCATTATGCAATGCTGACTTCCTCTATATCTTTTCTCAGTCTTCTCAACTACTTATTTAAGAAGCCATTATTATGTTCCTACACTGTGTACAATACTGAAGTAAATTCTAGTGAGATTATAAATTATTAACACTTCAAGTAAGAATATTAAAGAAGAGAAGTATGAACAAAGTGCTGAGGCAAAGGTTATAGCTAGCTCTGGGATTTTATGGAGAATGTAACAACTGGGTCTGGTTCTTAAAAAGTGGAAAGAAATACTGTGGGGGGAGATGAAGATTGAAGGAAGTCATTCTAAGTTTAAGGGAAAAGACACAAGATGAATGAACAAAGTACAGAAGTGTGTGATGAGGTTGGAAAGACAGGTAAGAACCCAATTGTGTAGACCCTCAAATGCCAATGGAAGAAATCTGGGATTTTTTCAGTTGTCAGTGGGGTACCAGTGAGAATTTAAGAGTAGAGGATATGAGCAGTTGGAAGGATATTCTGACAATATTGTTTAGAATAACTTGGATCAAGGAGAGGGAGGAAGCTAGAGGAGTCTGAAAGGGGGGAGATTAATCAAATTGATGAAGAGATTAACTTAGTGGATAAAGTCCTGGATTCAGGAAGAAATGAGTTCATTAAAAAAAAATTCTGAATACAAATAGATACAATTTTAATAATCATTATCTGACATTTTGAGATTCATATTTTCTTCTTCCTTCCCAACTTCCTTCTCTGAGATGGCAGATAAGATGATATAGACCATACATGTGTGATCATGCAGGGAAGTATGATTTATTGGCATTACCATGCAGTGGATGACTTTGGCGTCTTCTATATCTTACCAAGCTCTAAGCGTTCCACAGTCCTGCTTCAGCTACCTTTACTATTATTGCTGGAATAAGCTGTTCACATCTGACCATTCCACCAAGTAAAGTCTATAACTGCTTGGGGTAAGCATTCCCCTAAGTCACTGGCAGGTTTGAGGCCTGCCAGTTATTTTTAATCAGGGTTAGCCTGTCTGCTGAAATGGTTTTATGGCATGTGGCTGCCGTGTGTGGTCATTATGTATGCTAGAGCTTCTTGGAGCCACAGGTGAGAGTTGGGTGAAAGGTGGACATAAAAGGTGAATGAGCATCCCTGAAAAGGGCTCAGCAAGTCATCACACCTTAAGAGCTAGTCCTCTATGAACACCCCATAGACCCTAATATGAATAAAAATGCAAATATATGCAAAAAATAGAAATACAAAATAGCTGTAGGTAGAGCAGACACTAATAGGGAGGAAACAACTAACTTTCCTGGGGACCAGAAAAGGGTTTATGAAGAAGACGGTGCCTAAGAATGATGGGTTTGTTTTTAGAGTTTGAAATACTGGTATGACCTTCTAGTTTTGTGTGGTATAAATTAATGCTGCAAATTCATACATCTCATCAACAAAAGTAACTGTACCTGTTGGTTGACATTTTCAAAATACCCCATTCTATAAAGTCTTTCCCCTTAACCAAAAGCCAGTGGCCATGTGCTTGTTAGCTTTCTATTCTGTGATTTTTTTCCTCCTATGGTAAAATTAACAGTGGAAAGCAATGGCCTTATGACTGACCTGAGCCAGGGAAACCTGGGTTCAAGTTCCACCTCTGATATATACTGGCTGCATGATCCTAGAAAAGTAACTTAACCTCTGAGTTGTCCAGGAACTCTCTAAGGCAACAAATCACAGAATTAATATCTTTAAAGTTGCAGTTCACCTCTTTTTCTATTAAGTTACCTCTCATTTTACTTATCCAACTTTCACAAAGAAGCTTGGACAAGAAATCAATTATATCTCTGTTACCTAGAGATGTTAAAGGATATCAGATTTAGAATTCTTTATTTGCCACACTCATCTCTCTAACTTGCTCAAGTAAAAAACTACTTTGACAACAGAGTAACTGATTCCATTATCACATTTTTAGCTTCCCATAAGTGGAATATACTTGGAGGATTAATTGATTCTGCCACTTTTAATAACTTCTTGGTTTTCAGAAAACTCTCTCAACCATTCAGACGAAACACACCAGCTATTCAAGTACCCCACTGAGAGTCCTTTTTCTTTTGCAAACCATCTTTCAGGAATTATGTAGCCTCAGCTCTGAAGATTATGTTTGCTGCCATGACAAATCCAAGTGGATTATAAAGGATGAGATTAATTCAACAATTTTAGGGACACACATACCTCCAGAGAGGATTGAGACAGTGTTCTTACCTTGGCTCGTCATCTTTCCATTCCTTTTTTCTCCAAGGCTTTAAAGAAATTGGGGGAAGGGGTGAGGGAAGAGGGAGAAATCAGACAGCTTCACTTAATTCCCTAACCTTATCAAATTTGTGTTTTGGGTCAAATATTTAATGATGCCACTCTTTTCTGAAGAAAAGAGATTCTTAGAAGTCCTTGGAGTTCTTGTTGATGAAATTTACTTTGTATATTTGAAAGAAGTAAAAGGAAATACTACTTTGACAAAGTTTTCTGATGTCTGAAATAGATTCCTCATAAGGTCTGAATGTAACAAATGTATTAACCATACCTAGATGTGATAGAAAGACAATCTATGCTATCAAAGAAGTTTTATTTTTAAAAGTTACATCTTCCCTATAACTTTTAGTAATATATTCCAAATATATGTAACATATATAGCAATATATATGACAAGAATATATATAGATATATGTATTTCTTAACTATGAGAAATATCATTTTATAGATAATAAAGCTAGAGGAAGCATCTGAGAGACCATCAAATCTAACTCCTTTGTTTTACTGATGAGGAAACTGAGGTCCAGGGTGAATAAGAGACTGATTGGTCTTTCTGTATCCTAGCTTTATCTCCACCACCTCAAAAACTACCATGACTTCCTTGTCTGCATGAGGCCTTTCCTGACCTCTGCCTCCCCCGCAATAATTAGTGCCCTCCCTGGCAAACTACCTTACATTTAACTAATTTGTATATATTTGTATTTATTTACTTTGTTATTATGGTATATATATATTTTTATATATTCTAGTTTTCTCTACATTAGGATATAAACTCATTGCAAGGAAGATTGCTTAATTAATTAAGATTGCTTAATTCTATGAACTTGTATTCCCAAGTGCTTAGCATAATGCTTGGTACACAGCAGGCACTTAATATATACTTGTGCTAGTAGAGTCATACCCAAGACTTTACTGTCATATGGAATTCCATAAGCTCCAAAATCCTGAACTACAAAATCTCACTCACCAACTGCAATTCATTCTTCTTTGACCTTTCTTTCTCCTTTGCTCCCCTTAAACATCTTCTTCTCTCTGATCTAGAGCTCCAGGCCCTCAAAACCTGCTTTTTTTTTTTTTTTTCAGTCGGGGACTATACTCTGGTCTCTGTTACCTCCAAACCCAATCTTGACCCCAGGGTCAGTTACTTGGATGATTTGCTCTCCTATCACTCTATAATTCCTCACCCTCTCTCATTTTGCTGCTTCTGATCTACAAATCCTCAAACCTGGTTAATACCCACCATCTACCTTCTCAATGCCTACTCCTGAGAGTCACAGATAGATGTCATAAAACTTGTTGATTTCTCCCATTACAAATTTCTGGTGCATAACCTTAGTGAAGTTCTCACAACTGTTCAGTTATTTCTTCTATTTAGATTGCATTGACTTGTTATATTCCTTCCATGTTAGCTACCCTAGTTTTTTATTTTTCTCTTTCCTCCGTCACTCCTTGTAAGTCTTTTTATGAACTTTATATAAATATGAGTTATTTTTATTTTATATTTCTCCCTCTTGCCTGGCTCCTTCTCCTCTATCTAGAACCACATTTAGGTTTCTTTTTACTCACTTATCTGGTTGAGCTGCTAGCCTCCTCTCTCTCTCCTTTTTGTACTGTCAATCTTTCTGAAAAAAAGTAGTCTATAACATATTCTTTCTTACCTTCATTTGTTGAAAAACCACCTTTAAGATCTAGTTCATGGTCAAAGGGCTATAAAAGAATGCCTGCCCTTTGATCAAGCCATACCATTGTTGGGTTTGTACCCCAAAAAGATCATAGATAAACAGACTTGTACGAAAATATTTATAGCTACACTTTTTGTGGTGGAAAAAAAACTGGAAAAGGAGGGTATGTCCTTCAATTGGGGAATGGCTGAACAAATTGTGGTATATGCTGGTGATGGAATACTATTGCGCTCAAAGGAATAATAAACTGGAGGAGTTCCAGGTGAACTGGAAAGACCTCCAGGAACTGATGCAGAGTGAAAGGAGCAGAGCCAGGAGAACATTGTACACAGAGACTGATGTACTGTGGTAAAATTGAATGTAATGGACTTCTGTACCATGAGAAAGCAATGACACAGGACAGCTCTGAGGGATTTATGGTAAAGAACGCTACCCACATTCAGAGGAAGGACTGCAGGAGAGGAAACATATAAGAAAAACAACTGCTTGAACGCATGGGTCGGGGTGGACATGATTGGGGATGTAGACTCGAAACTACCACACCAATGCAACTACCAACAATTTGGAAATAGGTTTTGATCAATGACACATGATAAAACCAGTGGAAATGTGCATTGGCTATTGGGGAGGGTGCAGGGGGTGAAAGGGAAAGTAGGGGCATGAATCATGTAACCATGTTAAAAACGAATATTAATAAATGTTAAAAAAAAAAAAGATCTAGTTCAGGGGGCAGCTGGGTAGCTCAATGGATTGAGAGCCAGGCCTAGTGATGGGAGGTCCTAGATTCAAATCTGGCCTCAGACACTTCCCAGCTATGTGACCCTGGACAAGTCACTTGACCCCCCATTGTCTAGCCCTTACCACTAAGGGTTTTATTAAAAAAAAAAAATTACCTCTTCCAGTAATCTTCCCTATTTTTTCAGGTTAATAGCTTCTCTTTTTCCCCCCTCATTTCACATAACACTTGACTTCATGTTTCCCCTATAGGCATCATCATTATTGTTATTTGGCCACCAAAAATTTCCTTGCTACTTTCAAAAAATGTCACTTATCTCCTCTGGTTCTCCTCTGAACATAAATCAGACCCCTCTGCCCTTGAGTCTACAGCCTCTGAAAGGTCAGTTCTCACCCTATCTTGACCAGAACTAGGCCACCATTTTATTTCTTCACTGTCTTGACTGTCTTGTCTTCAAGCTATTCCAGTTCTAGCTCCTCTAAATATGTTATCTTTCCTGAGGGCAGCAATTATCTTTCTTTCTTATTTTACTCCTAATACTAAGTTCAGTGCCTGAGAGTAGATAGTTAGGCATTTCTACTATAATGTCACCTGTGTTTCCCCAAATCACCAAGCTATGCAAAATCTCATAATAAAAACCACAGAGCTTATGGAGAAATAGGGTTAGGAGCTCCAAAACTTCATCAGTAACTTTTTTAAAAAGATAGAAACCTAATAAAATAGTAACAGTTTCATGTATGTTAAATGATTAAAGAAATATATAAAGATTATGATAAATAATGCCTCTGTCTATACCCTAAGCTGAATGAGCAAGTTGCATAGATATCCATTACATGTAGCCTTTAACAGAATAAAAGACCATAATTAGAAATAGGTCCCAGTTGCACCCAACAGAAACTAAGGAGGATTGAGGCATGGTCTTAGGAGTATCATTTCTGAAGTGTCTCTTCTTCCCTTCAGTGCTTTTTGACACCCAAGAAAGTACCCATGATTTAAAAAACAAACAAATAACATTTATAAACATCCTCCTTATATCTTTACCTTTCATTATTCAGTTTGGATTTGAAGAAAGGAATGGCAGATGTAGCTGTCACCATCTGCCATGTACTATGGTTACAGAGAGCTTCTCCATCTCTTTTCCATATATCCTCTTTTTTCACCCTCTTCAGAGAGCCGCCAAAACTACCATCAAAGAATGAAGATCATGCCTTTCAATCTTGATCTTTTGTTAGCTTCCTTTATTTCCATCCCTGAGCTTCAAAAAGCAAGATATAGAGTATAAAAAGAAGTTAAGAAAGGGAAGAGGTTTAGTTCCTCCCAACCAATAGCCATAAGTACTCAATCATATCTATTTAATGGCCTGTCTAATGGCTAGCAAGTAGCTCTGTAATTTGGGGAAGCAGTTTCATACCAAAAGCTCTAGATTTGTGTATATTATTTAGGTTTCTTTAATGTATAGGAATATAGACTTTTTTGTGGAACATCAGCTCTGGGCTCAGTCTCCTAACTGCACTCAGAACAGCAGACTGAGTCCCCAGAGGAAAGCTGGCAACAATTTGATTTAAGATTCTAAGAATAAACCCTGAGAGGATGGAGTTATCTTTTTTAGGACTATAGCTCATGAATCCCCATGGATGTAATTCTCTTCAAGGGACTTTTGTGCCTTCATTGTCAGTCTTTATGAGTAAATGTGCCAAAAAATTTTCATCACCTGGAAGTCTACTTTCTAGTGATGAACCTTTCTAAACTTACCCAGGCAGATATGAGTCTCAGAACACAAAATTCATAGCTGGCAAACTTGAAGGGATAGCAGTTGTTTTTTTTGTTTTGTTTTGTTTTGTTTAACCCTTAATTTTTGGTGTATTGTCTTATAGGTGGAAGAGTGGTAAGGGTGGGCAATGGGGGTCAAGTGACTTGCCCAGGGTCACACAGCTGGGAAGTGGCTGAGGCCAGGTTTGAACCTAGGACCTCCCGTCTCTAGGCCTGACTCTCACTCCACTGAGCTACCCAGCTGCCCCCAGGGATAGCAGTTTTGTCTAGCTTAAACCATTCATTTTATAAATGAGGATATTGAAGTTCAAGATTTTAAATGTGTCTTGTCCATGAATAACTAAGCATAAGCATTAGAAACGGAATTTGAACCTAGGTCCTCTAATTCTCAATGTAAATGCCCATTCTTTGTAGTATTTGGTTACCTGATTTTTACTTGAAATCTTTCCAGTTTGATGAAATCTGACACAATTGAAGCTCTGTCGCCATAATCTTTAAGAAGCTAGTATCAAGGGCAACTAGATTATATAGTGAAGAGAGTACCAAGCATGGAGTTGGGAGGACCTGAAATCAAAATCTCTTCTCAGACACTTTGTGGCTACATGACCCTAGGCAAATTATTTTACCCTACCCGTCTAACTCTTGCCCTTCTGTGTTAGAGTTTTTAATGAGACATAAAATAAAAGTTTGAGAAAAAAAAAAGAAGCTGGTATCAGTTCCATGCCACAGTGAGACAATGAAATATAAGGATGGGGTTGGGCAAGGAAGTAAATAACCAGATACTCAATATTTAATTAGCTAAAAACTTAACTATTGAATCAATAAAACAATGGAAAGAGTTAAACTAGATGTGAAAAATCTAATCATTGTAGAAGGAGCAAAATTCTTAGAGCATTGGATGAAATGATATTACACAAAAACTACATTAGTACTGGCTAAAGAACTGGTCATGTCTTAAGTGGCTTGAATAGAAAGTAACCCAGTTCAGAGCCCAACATTCTACTATTAGGCAAGCCAATACCTTGAGAAGGAATTTTTTTGGAGGTGATGGAAAGAGAACTCTGGATTTTAAGAGATCAGAAAATGCTGGAATTCCTATAGGTGTCTCAGCACAGAGGTATCACAGTCAGCCTATGCATCACTTAATGGTTGGCAACACTCCCAATTATGGCTTGATCCTGATTAAAATGTAATTGGGAAACATTTTTTAAAATACAATAAAACATAGATAATGTTAATATGTGGTTTTTTAAAAGTATATGCTTTCAAGGATCCTTATGGATGGTTTAATGGCCTCCTTTTTTATATAAGTTTGACATCAATGTCTTGGCAGTGTTCTTAGAAGAGTAAAGGCTGATGATATTATCTATCTGCATCAGGAGGTGAGAACAAACCAATCAAGAAAAGATAGCTTCAGAATACAAGAAGCCCAATAGAAAACTATTGTTGTTATTGTTGTTCAGTATTTTCATTCATGTCTAACTCTTCATGACTCCATTTGGGGTTTTCTAGACAGAGACACTTTAGAGGTTTGCCATTTCCTACTCCAGCTCATTTTATAGATGTGGACCTGAGGCAAACAGAATTAAGTGATTTGTTCACAGTCACACAACTAGTAAATGGCTGAGGCCAGATTCGAACTTGGGAAGGCTCATCTTGATTTCAGATCAGTCATTCTATTTACTGTATCACTTAGCTGGCACCTAGTAAAATATATCATATCTAAAAGGAACTTCATAGGGGCCAGACAAAAGAAAGAAAAGGACTGCCACCAACCAGATTGAGTTATCCTTTTTCTGTATATATTTGTAAGGTTTCAACACATTCTCCTTTGGACTTCATGTGTATATGTGGGACAATATACCACCCCACCTCTCCTTTGGAAGGATTTTTTGGCACCAATTGTTTTTATTCTACCACAATAGGAAAAAAACAATTTCTAAAAGATAATTAAATCTGACTATCCAATTTATGTCAATTGGTTATCAATTTTGGAAACACACTGGTGGGGGCTCATGATTGGTTGTATAAGAAAAAACCCTCAAACCTTTGAATCCCGAGGAAAAAGTAGTGAGCTATATTCAGAGGACTTGACCTGCCACCATAAAAGCAGTTTTAGGATAGTAGAAAAAGCTTTTAGTATAGGACCAAAACAATAATTTAGTTAAAATACCAATGTTATTTTCTCTTACCTTTCCTTTTAGGCAAATTTCTGATAAATGCCTATTGCTTTAGGTTTTCCTAAACATTAGCAGAAAGGCTAAATGTCACATACTCCAGTATTATGTGATGGTTGCCCAAATCGGTTCAGTTCAGTTCAGTTCAGTTCAGCAAAATGTGCAGGGCAAATAGTCTAAATTAGATATCAAGCCTGACCTGATTTTTCTGAAATTCCCAAACCAGGACAGCTAACAAAATCAGAGAAATTAAGCTGAGTTGTGCTTTGAACATTAACTTTCTCATTCCTTTTGACCACAGAGTTTTAAAAATAATACACCCAAATCTGTGGGGATGAACCAGGGACATTGGGTCAATTTAAAATAATCTAGAAAATGCAAGTGTTAGGCTAGCCTTCAATAAATAATGCCCACTCTTCCCCATGAGTATTCTGTAACCATTCTTGATTTCATCTGAAATTGTGTGTTTATCTCCAGTCAAATCTCACTGGACATTTGTTGCCAGATCAAGGGTTGGAAAAGTCAACTAAACCAATATCCTTAAGTCAGAGAGCACGACCTCAAGAGGCCTGCAGAGTCAGGGCTGGCGGCCAGAAAGCTAGTCAACCCTATTCATTCTCTTCTTTCCATTCCAGGAAACTTGTTTGGTTTTAATCCCTCAGTTTCTTCCATGGATAAAGTATACTTTTCACAAGGCACCAATGGAGGCTTAGACAAGTAAATAGCAGGCACGCATGAAACACTTTGAAGAGGGAACACTCCATGCCTTGAGTGCCATTTTTCAGATTCTTGAACCTCTAGAGAAAGGCAACTTAGCACAAGTCTATTGTCAGGGTCCTAGATCCTGGATGGTTTAAATGGCCACTTCCAGAATAAGTCAAGTTCACTTTCCAGGCGGAAGAATTTAAAAAGTCCTCAGTGGAGCTGGAACCTTTGGAAAGAACTTAAAAAAAAAAAAATCAACAACCTCTTGTCCAGGTAAAATAACACAACATATGGTCTTTATTCAGTTCCTTTGTGCTGGCTGCAGAGAGTATCTGAGAAGAGGGTGTGGAGTGATATTACTTCAGCTGTCTCCAGTGTCATCTTTTAATCTTCTTTTATTTCCTGGGAACTAATAAAATTTTTTTTGAAGCGCTTAACTTCTTTGCAATATCACTTTACTCTTGGACCTTCTGATTTGGCTTGTTCCTTTTCTTGAACTTTTTTCACCTATGTGTTTCCTATCATGTCTCCTCCCTTTATCACATTATGTATTCATTCCCATTTCTTTTCCATGTGCTTTGATTTTCAAAACAATTAGATATCTGCCAGATTTCTCTTTAACAGTTCTTCAAAGGCAGCTGCAGTTGAGGAGAATTGTGAGGTCTCGGTCAACTCTATATAATAAGCTTTGCAAACTTCTCTAAGCCTCAGTTTCCCCAATTGTAAAACAGGGAAAATAAACACTCAGATTATTTAATTCACTGATTTGGTCATCAAACATTTATTAAACACCTACAATTTTCCAGCTCTGCTTTAGGGACAGGGGCTTGAAAGGTAAAAATGAAATAATCCCAGTCCTCAGGGAGCTAGGATCAAATAAGATAAAGAACGTGAAGTGGAGGTAATTATTAATCTGTGCTTCTCAGCCTGATAGAATCAGCAGACTAAAGCTCTGTTTATACTGAGCTTTGAACAAAGAAGTATGGAATCTCTATGTAATGTCTAATGGTGGGTTGTTATTTGCATATGGCAGTGGAAAGATTTAGGGCCTTTGGTGATACTCTAGTAAATGCTCTCCCTGAAGCAATGCAAGCTCTCTAAATTGCCTCTAAAGGCTCAGTAATAATATCTGTCACCCAAGTGAAAGATTAGTATAGACAGGACTTAAACCTCCCAGACTTTAAAAGGAACACCCAACACATTTACAAGACTGTAAATTTAGAGTTGAGAGTTGACTTTAGAGATTAACTTGTGTTACCCCTTCATTTTACAGTTGAGGAAAGGAAGGTCTAGAGAGGTGAATAAAATGACTTGCCTGGGAGTAGCTGGGTGGCTCAGTGAATTGAGAACCAGACCTAGAGACAAGAGGCCCTAGGTTAAAATTTGACCTCAGACACTTCCTAGCTGTGTGACCTTGGGCAAGTCACTTAACCTCCATTGCCTAGCCCTTATTCTGCTTTAAAACCAACATGCAGTTTTGATTCCAAGATGGAAGGTAAGGATTTTATTTTTAATGACTTGCCTAAAGTCAGGTAAGGTTAGTGTTTTTGGCCACCTATATCAATAAACCTACAAGCATTTACTAAGTGCCTGAGGTGTTTGAGTCCTTTTGCTATGCTAAGACAGCAATGCAATAAATAGTCTTGGTCCTCAAGAAGTTTACATTTCAAAATAGGAAACAGCATATATGGCTAATATACTGACCTGGTCCATCCTGTGATTGATCTAAGAAAATATGCTTCATTCTGGATAGTACCGCTATTACAATGCCATGGAATTATTTATATGATTTCAAGCCAATTATGTACTTTCTCATCTGCTGCTTAGCTTCAGAATTATATTTTAGTCCTTCTAATCTTTTCCTAATTCAGGCATTCCACAGCCTTAATCAGAACTCTTTCATTTTTCATTTGGTGTTCATTCAGGGTGTTGTCATTTCTTCACGCTAGGCTCCAAGAACAAAGGGTGAATGGCTAGCCTACTTAAGGGCAGAATTAACATCAAAAGTTTAATTAGTGCCCAATTTCCTGTGTTTTCTTACTTCCTGATAATCAATGAAGAAATTAAATTAAACCAGACTTATGAAGAGGCCAGGTACAAGCTTATTACTTTACTTTTTAAATGGTAAACTGATTTTTTTTAACTTAAAACTTTTTTGTTACTTTTTAAAAAAAACTCAGCATCCTCTAAGATCTCTACAAATCCCAAAACTCACACCTCCTCAGTATCCCCTGCCTTGGGATTCCTCTCTTACTGATTAGAGAGTAGAGATCAGGGATCTTCGCATAAATTTTCATATAAAGAAAGTGTCCTGGCCAGCCATCTCTTCATTTCTCACCTGACTGTGCTCTAGATTTTTCCATCATGCCTCTGGAACGTGTATCTTTTCTTATTTCCTCTGTTTTGTTTTGTTTTGTTTTTTTTCAGTGTCTTTTTGTGTGTTTTCTTCACCCATTAGATAACAAACTACTGGAAAGCATGGACTGTCTTTTACCCTTATTTGAATACCCTGTGCATTGATTCCTGAGTCTTCATGACTGTGTGAACACTATCCTTGGTGTTTTCTTGGTGAAGATTCCAGAGTGGTTTACCATTTCCTTCTCCGGAGGATTAATGCAGAGAGGTTAAGTGACTTGCCTAGACACAACTAGTAAGTATCTGAAACATCATTTGAACTCAGGTTTTCCTGGCTTCAGGCACAGTGCTCTATACACACTATCCATGGGGTCATTTTTCTCCCCCAAATTAAGAAGCATTTATTAAGAGCATCCTATGTGTCAGACACCAGGCTAAGCACTAAAGATGCAGAAATAGGCAAATGACAGTGCCTACCCCTCAAAGAGCTCACAGTACAATGGGGGAGACAATATACAAGCAAATACAGACAAAGCAAACTCTGTACATGATAAATAGGAAATAATTGAGAGAGTGAAGGAACTGGAATTAAGAGGGACTAGGAAAGGCTTCCTGTAGGAGATAGGGTTTTAGTTGGGCAAGTGGCACAATGGATAGAGTGATGGACTTGAGTGGGAAAACCTCAGTTCAAATCCTTCCTTGGGGTCTTCTTGATGAAGATACTAGAGCAGTTTGTCATTTCCTTCTCCAGTGGATTAAGGCAAACAGAGGTTTAATAAGTACCAGTCTCTTCCTCCTCTAGTTTTCACCTTCTTTTTGTGTGTTATCTTCCCCTATTAGATGAGGATAAGCTTCCTGTGGGCAGGGACTGTTTTTTGTCTTTATTTGAAATTCTTGTGCTTTGCACAGAACCTGACACATAATAGATCCTTGATCAATGTTTATTAACATAAAAAAACTAGTTTTCTAGTTTATGTATCATTACACAAATATGAGTGCACGTGCGCACACACACATACACACACACACACAAAACAACCTAGAAAGACTTATATGAGGTGATGCAAAGTGAAATGAGCAGAACCAGAATGACTTAACCATTATCAGCAATATAGGTAGTCAGGACAACTCCAAGAGACTCTTTAGCAGGGGTGGGCAACGTATGGCTCTCGAGTCATATCTGGCTCTTTTGAGGGCCAGATATGGCTCTTTCTGCAGGAGCCATAAAGTCAATTTTTTTTCAGGCGCTGTTAACAGGAGCGCACACTGTGAGCACTGTACGGCTCTCATGAAATTACATTTAAAAAAATGTGGCGTTTATGGCTCTCACAGCCAAAAAGGTTGCCGACCCCTGTTCTTGAGGAAAAAGGCTATCCAACTGCCTTAGAAGGAATTGATGAAATCTGAATACAAATTAAAGTATATCATTCTTCACATTATTTCCCTTATGAATTTTTCTCATGTAAAGTTATGTGTCTTTTCTCGCAGTATGACAAACATGGAAATATATATTGTATGATAATACCTGTACAACCTATATCATATTACTTGCCATCTTAAGAAAGGTGTAGGGACAAAAGGTGGGGAGAGAATATGGATTGCAAAATGCCATAAAGTGATTATTAAAAATTATACCAGCATATAATCTGGAAAAAAGTAAACAGATAACTTAGGGGTAGTTAAGGGAGATGCAAGAGAAAGAACAGAAAATTTAGTCAGAGAACCAGGTTTCACATCCTAGTTCTCATTTTTACCTGTGTGACCTGAGTCATTCTCTTCCCAGGTCTTTAGATTCCTTATCTATAAAAATTGAGAAGGAATTGGAACAAATGGAGTCTGTGGCCTTTCCTAGTGATAAATCCAATGGAATATGAGAAAACTCTTTTATGAATTAAAATAAACAACATCAGAAGGCAAAAACCTGACCAGAGTAATATAAATAAAAACAATCCTTAAAAGGCAATAATCTCTAATTAATTGTATTAACCAATCTTTGACTCAGAGATTAAGTGATGAAACTCAGTTCTTTCTTCTGGGTGAAAGGAAGAAGCCTTCAAATTCAGAAAACTGCATACATTGTTAGGTAAGGTCCCAATTTTGTTTAACTGTTTTTCTTTGTAAAGGAAGTTTGAAGGGAGAGAGAAGCTAGATGGCTCAGTCAATAAATAAAGCACTGGGCTTGGAGTCAGAAAGATTCATCTTCCTGAGTTCAAATGTGGTCTCAGTAACTTCCTTGCTGTGTGATCTTAGGCAAGTCACTTAACTCCAATCAATAACTAACCCTTACTGCTCTTCTTCCTTGGAACTGATACTTAATATCAATTCTAAGACAGAAGGTAAGGATTAAAAAAAAATGGTTCAAGAATAAAAAAACTCTAATGTTGATACATTGAATCTATGTGAATTAGGGAGTTTGGTTCGCATTACCATGAAAAACTGCAATCTTTCTCTAGAAATTGCTGAGAACATAATTCCTACACATAATTCTTCATATCCAAACATAAATTCTGATAATACTCACTTTTCCTAATACAGTAAAAATTAAATAATCCATAAAATAAAGGAGAGAGGGCAATTAATGCTGGGTGGGAGGTTTCCAAGGGCAGGATGTCAGAAGAACCCAGAGGTAAATAAACGAAGGGGGCAACCTGCCATCTCTAATTTGTTGTCATATTGTTCCCCAATGAAAAGCACATGCCTTGTGGTGAATCTTTGATCACCTGTCCCAGCTGGACACTTGCATCGTGGTCAGCTCAGCAGCCCAAGCTGGCTCAGCCTGGCATCGTTCTCTTCAGGCTGGAGGAAGGGGTGGAGCAGGCCAAATTCCACCAGGGAAGGACCACCAACTCACTTACCCACAAACTTAGCCATTTTCTCAGTTTTTCAACATCCTCTTGTACATTTCAGAATTTAATGTAGCATTTTCTGAAGTGGATTCTCAATTACTTTTATAAATACTTTTCTCCTTTTTGTGATCATCAATTTGGGAAAATCAAACTGGCAGCTAATAGTGACTTCAGATATTCTAGCACGAAGTTTATCTAATACATTTATTTTCTCACTAAGCTGCATCATTGGTTTTACCCTTGTGGGCTTAGAGGCCCAAAGGTTGCACTAGCTTTGGAGGTATAATTTCAACACAAAACTTGAGTTTTAATTTAAAAATTTTTTTTTGTAAACCTTTACTATCTGTCTTAGAATTAATCCTGTGTATTGGTTCCAAGGCAGAAGAACAGAAAGGGGCATTGGGGATTAAGTGACTTGCTCAGGGTAACACTGCTAGGAAGTGCCCAAGGCCAAATTTTAACCAAGGACTCTTGTCTCCAGGCCTGGTATTTTATCCACTGAGCTTCCAGCTGCCCCCTAAAACTCAAGTTTTAAAAGCAAACAATGAAAATATGCAACAAATGAAGAGGGAGCTCTTTACAATGGTAGGGTGAACAAGACCAGTGAAGCGCCTAGCAGGATACCAAGGCTTTCCATAGATTTGCCAGCATTGCACCTCTCTCTTTTTTCCCCCACTCTACTGCATGTAGTCCTTAATGTGACTAGTTGGTAAAGTCAAAGTGAAAAGGAGGTTATTAATAAAATCACTCAAATGCTTGAAGTCCTGAAAGTTAAGCCTGAAAATGTTGAGGATTGATTTGACTTCACCTCCAGAATCTACACATTTTCACTGGCTATCTCTCATATCTGGAATTTTTTTCTTCCTCATCTCTGCCTTCTAGATTTGATGGCTTTCTTCAAATCTCAATTAGAATCCCACCTTCTACAAGAAAACTTTCTCTATTCCCCTATCTTATTTGTACATAACTGTTTGCTGTTGCCCTCTTCCCTCCCCATTAGAGTAAGCTCTTTGAAGAGTATGGACTCTTTCCTTTAAAAAAAAAATTTTTTTAAATCCCAAGGACTTAGAATGGCAGGCAAAAAAAAAAATAGAATCTTAATAAATGTTTGTGGACTTGACTTGTTTTGTCCTTAGCTCCCTTTCTTATTTCATATATATTTGAGTTCCTGGGGTGCCTACATGTTGGCTTTACATTCACCATGATGTGAATTGATGGCATGCAGAGACCTCTCTGTGGACACAAGCCACCTGCCAGTTAGTTACTAGAAAGGCAGAGGGACTCTGTGGAGCTGCTCCTTTCCCCTTCTCCACCAGGCCTCCCAGCTCCTCTGCCCATCAGCCCAATCAAAGCACTTACTCTGTGCCCTGAGCAGAGCGCTGTCTTCCCTTTCCCTCTCCTCTGTCTGGGGTAAGACAGCAAGTGGGAGTGTGGAGGGTGGAACACAGCACATAGTCTCTAAAAGGTTTCTCATCACTGCCCTAGACTTTTTTCCCACCAGAGACCTCTTCCTGAAGAGAAACTGGACTTATACATATCATCTCTCGAATCTAGAAACCAGAACAAGAATCTCTCCTCCACTAAGCTCTCACCAACTTCACGTTTCCCATAGGATCAGAACATTGATAATCACTCTCCAAATGAGGAGAGTTTTATATAAATGCACTTAAGTGCTGGGTGACATGTTTTTCCTCACTATCTAGCAAATATCAGAAATTTTTTGATTGATTGGAAATTAAGTTAAACTATTACCAGAAATCTCCAAAGGATGCCCCAATGTATACCTCAATCCCAATCAACATGGTCAAAACCAAACTTATCTTCCCCCTAAACATTCTTTTTTTCTGTTTTCACTATTCTGATGATGGCAAAACCGTTTACCCCATTTCCCATGTTTGTCACTTGGAGGTTTTCTTTGCCTCTTCTCTCTTCCTCACTTTAAAAAATCCAATCGGTAATCAAATTGCATCAATTCTACCTCAACAATCTTTTTATTTTGTTTCATTCTTTTAGCTAATTCTACACACTCTTTGCTTTTGATACCTATAACTAGAGCCCTTGGGGGAATATTGAGCAGCAGCAGAGAGATTGGTGAGATTTCTACCTTTCTGTAGCTAGGAGAGATTTGGACACCATATATCAACATAAAGGGAGTGGCAAGATAATTAAAAACATTTTGATATAGAGTCAGGGCAGCCTAGGGGAGAGGTGAATACATACACTTCATGATATATAGCATTCCTCTCTCCGCTCAAATTTGCACTGGAGGAAACACTGTATCTTTGTTTTTTTAAATAATGTTGAAAATTGAGACCTATGTGATCTGGCCAAACTCTGATCCTATCTAAATTAACTACCATCAGATTCCAAAGACTGTTTAAGACAGATCTCTTATGAGGAGAGTCAGCTGGAATAGATTACAATAGTTAGAATTGTCATCATCAATCTCCAGGTGTGTGCATGCATCTGGTAAACCTGGGTAAGAAATCTCTCTCTCTCTCTCTCTCTCTCTCTCTCTCTCTCTCTCTCTCTCTCTCTCTCTCTCTCTCTCTCTCNATTTTTACCACATACTAAAAGGCTGTATCTCAGCTTACTAGGAGGAAAAGATTTTGGCTAAGACCCAGGATATAAGTAGGATATCTTTATGGTTTAGCTGGGCTTCAGCAATGATGAAAGGCTCTAAGTAAATTCAGGATAATATAGTCAGGCCCAAATTAGGATGATACCATCTTGGTAGATCCTATTATGGCCATGGTACATGAAATCTCACAGGAAGTTAGGGATATAAAGGGATTTTTGTTGTTATTTTTGTTTTGTTTTGATTTTTTTGAGCAAAGTGACAGAGAGAGCCACAGGATGAGAATGTGATATCCTTGCTCCAGAGATTACCACTTTCTTTGGAAGCACAAATAGTGCCAAAAAAAAGGATAGAATTTGAAATTGCATTTCAAATTCATTATGGAGTACTTATTGGTAGTATTTTTCATGTTATGAAAAATTAATATCCTGATATTGTAACGTGGCTATATGTCAGTACTTTAAGGAGATGTAATTTTGTCAAGATGGACACTCTTTCCACTGTAGCTAATTGCAACTGATGTGTTGCATTTTTGAGTTGACTGTTGGTCAATCTGTAAATGATCTTCTCTGACTTTAATCTATTCCTTGGGCAGCAGACACAGATCCCATCACTAAGCCCATGTGCAAAGCTTTTCCAAAGCAGTAGAACATGCCAGAGTCAGGTCTCCACCAACATATATTTCAGAAGACCAGTGCCACTCTACAGTGAAATTAGTAGAACTTTAAAGAAGTAATATAACAGGGAAATTAAATCAAATACTAAAATTTAAAGCGAAATGTCTCAATGATTTTTCATTCCCCCATATTCTAATAAATACTGGTGAAAACATTTAAAGTTCTCTAGATCTAATTTTGAGTGAAAAAGGTTTTTATGTAGTCATTTAAAAGAATAAACTCCCTCAAAAAAAAAGACTGCTGTAAATTTTCCTTTTCTCCTATAATGTAATTTTAGGCCATCAGGTTAGAGCATAATATTTGGTAATACCATGGAGACATTTGCGGCAATCATCATAACTCAAATATCTCCAGAGTTCAAAAGGAAGCTGTTGTAGCAAAGCCAGAATGCAAAAATTGCATACCATTTTTCATACAGTGTGTAGGAGACTGTAGAGATAGACAGCTGGAGCTCCATTAACAAGGTCAACCTTTACCTTGAGACTATGGAAGTAGCTTTTCCAAAAGCTCATAAAACATTTTAGTATTCACAATGATAAGATAGCATTTGCAGGAGGGGAGAGTTCTCAAGTGGTTTAATTCAGCTTAAAAACATTTAGCAGGTCAGGCCACAAAAATGTGCAACAACCCAGAACATTTTCACCAGATTTTTCTTTTCCTAATAGTGTCATAGAGATGGAGTGTCAGATGTCAGTGAGAATCAGCAATCGGAAAAAGTTGAATATCAGTGCTTTGGGATTTCTCTTCAACTTCTATTTAAAATGTTTACTTGTCTACAATCTTGTTATGCCTTTCAGGCCTGGGCTAATTACTCTCAAGTCCTAGTTTAAATTTGTCTGGCCATGCCTCTATATAAGCTAGAGAAAACTTGGCCTCTGGATTTGTTTTGAGAACCAGTCTCCTAATAACTCATTAGGTTTCCAGGTCTAGTGCTGCCAACACATTCATATTTCTCAAGAGAACTATGAGCTATCTCAAATTTCACCCATAGGGTGTCTCAATAAAAAGGAATCAAGTTATTCAATCAAGAAATTCTCGTTTCTGTCATATTCTAGTTGTATGAATTTGTGCTATTGTGAAGAATATCTTTTTAGGGATCTAAGGTACTAGAAAATGTGTATACCAACGAAGCAAACCCAATAAAGCTACAAATTAGTGGGATTTTAAAAAATACATATTACAATAGTATATATGTACGTGTATTACATATATATGTATATGTGATTATATATGTACTTTCTGACTTTAAATTACAGAATAATTACTGATCTCCATTGGTAGAAGGAGTTTCCTTACCAAGACTCAACTTGGTAAAATCATAGATCTGGACCAAAAAAGATTTTTTTAAACAAGAGAAATATATGCTATTGATCTTAGATTAAAGATTAGATTGGAAAGGATCTTGGAGTTCATCTCCAGAGGCCTCAGACTCACCAGTCAGGGACTAAAAGTCCTCACATAACTTTCAACTATGAGCTGGATTAAATTGTATTTGAGAAGTATTTAATAAAGTAAAATATATTATAACATTATTGTTGTTGTCCAGTCATTTCTGTTTTGTCCAGCTCTTTGTGGCCCCATTTGGAGTTTCCTTGGCAAAGATACTGGAGCACTTTGCCATTTTCTTTTCTAGCTCATTGTATAGGTAAGGAAACTGAGTCTTTTATTCACTTTATTAAAACTTTATTCATTCAATAAAACAAAGTTAAGTGACTTACTCAGGGTCACACAGCTAATAAATATTTGAAGTCAGATTTGAACTCAAGAAAAGAAGTCTTCCTGACTTCAGGCTCTATTCACTGTGTCACCTACCTACTATAACAGAGATAATGTTAATTTGTGGTATTTTAAGTCAATATGCAGCTCAAATTGATCCCTTTTTATTTGGGTAGGATAGGACTGGTTTTAGACCAACCCCTTCCTTTTACAGATTAGGAAACTGAAGTCCAGAGAAATTAAAATGCTAGTACAAGGTCACATAGACAGGAAGTAGAAAAAACTTGATTTCTTTGATGCCAAATTCTTTTCCCTTAACCAAGTTGCCTCTGGTTCAACACTGTCTGGAGACAACAAACTTAAATAAAATAAAATAAATTCTCAAATACTTAACATGATGACCAAAGTTCACCTGAAGCCCTACATTTTCTTGAGTTTCTCCATGATACCCTATGCCTCTAACACAAATAATCTCTCAAATTTGCCAGTTGTTTTCAAATAGTCAAACTAACCAAGACCCAGTCCACTCCAGTCTATCTGGATTTGCAGTTCAGCACCAGGTAAATACACATTTGGTGAGGAAATGAGCAGGGAGCAGAGCAAACTCACACAAGCATACTAAGAAACAAATTTTTTAAATTCAGTTTTAACAATGAGATTTAATGCTGCTAAAACCCCTCCTGCTGCGTATTGCAAAACACTTTTTTAGAGCTGGTTTCATTATGTTCCATACAGTTCCTTTCCATTCTTCCAGATTTGGATCATGGTTTTCCAAAAAAGACCCTCTGCCCGCCCAGGAGGGACTCTAATAAGAGGGATGCATTGGGTAACTTAGTAGTGGAGATATTTTTAGTCAGGTGGGCCCCTCCAATAACATCCTCCTCTGTTTAGGGATGGTCTTGTTTGTGGTCTTCAGAAAAAAAATTCTGCAACAGTCAAACTTAGCAATTAAGAAAACATTTTCCCCCTGTAACTCTGTAAGAATTATTTCTACAGTCCACTGTAGAAACACATCCTCCACTCCCCATCTTCAATACTATCCCTAATAAAAGTTTAATAAATCATCCCATAGAGAAGTAAACAGAGAGTTTCAAAATGAGCAAGGGTACAATGAAAATTCAGGCTACTATTTCTAAATTTTAGCTTTTCTCTGAACTTTAGCAAAGATCTAAGTGCCAAATTCAGGAATCCATGCCGCTCCTTCTGTGGGGTCAGAATGGACATATTTCATTTTTCTTTTCTTCAAAAAGAATGACTGTGGTAATACATCATATATGATAATATCACACCATGTCTGGAGGGAACCACTAGGGTTTAAAAGCTTACTAAAAAGTTGGTTAAATTCAGCAAAGGCAGGGCTGCTGCTTCTCTCAACCCACCAAGCCATATCAGTTTCACCACTGTCTCTCTGCAGTAGCCTCTGGTTTTATTTAATTTACTGCATTTGGAATTCAATAAGTTTCTGGCCAGCTTTGACATTCTTTAGGATCCCAGTAATTCACATATTATCTTTCTGTTTTCACTTCTTCAGATCTTTCAGTTGGACCTAAAAAATGCATATATATATGTATATATATATATATATATATATACATATATATATGCAGATATGCAGGCAGGTAACTCAGGGGACAGAGAGCCAGCCTGGAGTCAGGAGGATATGTGGGTTCAAATTTGGATTCATGTATTTCTTAGCTGTGTGACCCTGGGCAAGCCACTTAACCCCAATTGCCTAACCCTTACCACTCTTCATTTTGGAACCAATAAAGTATTGATTCTAATATATAAGGAAAGGGTTTAAAAACACACACACACACACACACACATATATATATATAATATATATATACATGTGTATGTGTATATATGCATAGGTGTATATATAAAAACAGACACTTATGGATACATATACATATATCTAAATTTATCTATTTATTCATTAATCCATTTATTTATTTATTTATTCATTTGTTTGTTTGTTTATTTTTTTTATGATGAGTTATCACCACGCTGAGAAAATGCTATCATTGCAGAGCTTCTGTTTCTTAACTCCATCTCTCATTTGAGGGACTGATCTTTCTAGCAATCAAACTTGGGATAAGTGCAATGTAGCTCTTCAATCCAAAAAACTCCTGACCTGAACTAGAGAATAAAGCAAAGAATTTTTATTTTCTGGTCTTTTCATTTTCCTTCTAACTTTTTACCATTCTTAAAATTTGGAAAGTGCTTTTCTGTCTTTCATCATCTGACTCTATCCCCAACATACCTCTTTCTTAAACAATAAAAATAATTTTAGGAGAGTGGTAACTCCTTCCTTCCAGGGATGAAGATGAACAATTTATCCATAATTTCTGATCTTGGAAAGTCATTTGGGAGCCCTGAGAGCTTAAGTGACTTGCCTGTAATCACATGGTTAATAGCTCTTAGAGGTAAAATTGGAACTCAGATCTTCCTGACTCTAGGCTCAGTCCTTTGTCTACCAGTCAAGGGGTTCTTAACCTAGAGCCCATGACCTTTTAAAAAAATTGATGACTATATTTCATTATATATATATATATATAAATATATATATATTTCATTCATATATATCTGTGACTATAATGTTTCTTTTGTTATCTCAAGTATTTTATTTATTTAAAAAGATTATGATGAGATGGATTCCCACAGTCTTCGTCAAACTGCCAAAGAAGCCCATGACATACACGTGATACACAAAGTGTATGCTTCTTAACAAAAGTGGGTGTTTCTTTAAAAAAGTGAAGAATCCTTGTACAAGACAATGCTCTTTTACTACTATCAATGCCACAATCTATGTTCTTTAGAAAGATCTTTGTTGTCTACAAATGATAAGTAAGGGGATCACACTGGTCCAGATTTTCATCTAGACTCTTGCTGAAAAGAGAATAGGACCCATGCAAGGCTGGCCAAAGTTTAATTTTTACCAGAATTAGAAAAAAGAAAAAAAACCACACTAAATGTCATAGGAAGACTTATAAGAACTAATGCAAAGTTATGTGAGCAGAAACAGTAGATTTTGTATACAGAAACAACAAAAATATAAAAATGATCAATTATGAAATACTTAGCCACTCTGACCAAGATGATGATTCAAGACAATTCCACAGGACCCATGATAAAAAATGCTACCTGCCTTCAGAGGAGGAACTAAAGAAGTCTAAATGAAGATGAACTACATTTTTATTTTATTTTTCTTGTGTTTTTTTTAAAACATGGCCAATATTAAGATATGTTTTGCTTAACTTTACATGTATAATTGATTTAATATTGCTTGCATTCTCAGTGGATGGAAAAAGAGAAAATTTGTCACTAAAAAAATAAATGCAAAAAATAGTCTTTAAAAGAATAAAAGAAGAAATAGTGAATGTAGCTCAGAATAGCAAGATGTTCATTTATAGGACTTAAAATCAGAATAGATGTATAGAGGCAAGGAAGAAAACTTAAAATGGGGTTAAAAGTGGAATCCTAGGATACATGATGTAAACATGGCCCTCAACAAATTGGATATCAATTTGATCTCTTGCCTAAACCATTCACCTTGTTTCTAGGTCATTTTAATGGGAAATACATTATACCTCTTTGGAAAGGGGCCTATTACTTTTAAACCTGGCTACCTAAAAGGAAAACTAGATCTCTATTGCTGGCTTAGTGAAACCCTGATCTGAGGGGCTGTGGGTAAGAATTCTTCAGTGAGCATCCATGATCTGTGAATTCTGCCAACATAAGATAATGACTTCAACAGATGGTGCACAATGCACGATTCAGTCAACTTCTTACTTCTCTCTCAGTAAAAATCCACCAGAATTTGGTAGTGACAGAACAGAGGAAGAAGCCGAGTTCAGAAAATTCCCCCAAAGTCAGAGGCCTATTCTTTAACCCTTTTCATACCCCAAAGAGATAGATTAACTTAAACAGCTGGCATTTAAGGGATTTTGTTTAAAACAGATTTTCTTGCCTTGCTTAAAGGTATTCTTTATTCCTCCCCCCACCAATCCCTTCAGGAAGTGAGGGCAACTCATTCTATGTAATCAAGTTTCTCTGGGAAGAAGCCACTGCCATCTTGGGTGGTCACTGCTGCTGGTAAATTAAATTCAGATGTTTAGCAGTTTTTCTATGTGTTTTTCCACTTAGAAAAAAGAGATATTTGAATGAGGGCATAACAACTTGCACATAATTTGATAATGGGAATCTCTGTCTCATAAAATCAGGATATTAATAGGTCCCTCAAGTAAATTCATCTCAGGACTTAGACTTTTCCCTCTCCCTCAAGGCCATGCCAGTCATAGGCATTTTATTTAATATTTTAAAGATCCATAAATTTGTAAAACTTTGCTATTAAAAAAATGAAATCTTCCTGTTGTTTTTTTTTTTTAGCAATTTGCAAAACAAATGTGGTTAATTGAAGCCTCTGGGGGTAAGATATTATTCTTTATGAGAATTCAGTTTCTTTCTTCATCATAAAACTTCTTTCAAACAAGAAAACTTTCATAAACAAAAAAATAAATAAACCTATACTGAGCCAACTCCTACTTTTTCTTTCAAATACCCACTCTCAGCTCATAGGGCTCTATTGCATTCAGTGTTGCCTGTATGAATTACTTCCTTGTGATACTCTCCCAAAGTGGATATTTTACTGATCCCATAAAATCACAATGAAAATACAAAATACGACTTCATACTGCAGGGCAAGTATTGATTTGGGGGCTTAACTTCTAGCATTTGTTTCTGAATCTAGAAAATAATGAAAGCTTATACTTTGCTAAATTAGTCTAGAGACACTCAGGTTAGATGCAGTTTTGTTTGTTTGTTTGTTTGTTTTCTTTGCTTGTTAGGGACAAAAAAGACTGTTAATTACGGGTATGTACCAACTATAGCTGTCACTCAGTCATCCTCCATCTCTTTAATTTTATTCATTGACTATATTACTTCTCTCACCTCTTGGGTCACTGGGCTAGCTATCTGTCCCACCTTTGAAGATCTCCCCTAGTATGGACCCCACAGCCTACCTATTACATTCAGGTCTTTAGCCTTCTGACAGACAGGAAATCATTCCATGTATCCTTCAATAAAAAAAATAAAAAATTTTAAAAACTGGGTAAACAAAAGGATAATGGCGCTTTCATAGAACTCCTAGAAAGATGTAATCTTGGCAGCAGCTCATGAGAAATCAGAGATTGTGGAATAGGAAGAAACAAAACCTTTAAAGATCTCATTGACTCACTACTTTTGCTAAATCTGAGTCTGGTTTTTCAATTAGTTTTTAAAAGTAGTGGTAGTCACTTATTTCCTGTTAATTATCTTTTCATAGAGTTTTATCTCGAGAGCAAGACTGCAAACTGATAATTTTTTCCAGATTACGTGTGGATACAATTTTAATATTCATTTCTGACATTTTGCAATCCATGTTTCCTCCTTCTCTTTCACTCCTCCCTCCTCCTCAAAAGTATGTAATATGACATAGGATGTACATATATTATCATAAAATATATATTTCCATATTTTTCATTTGTAAAATAAGACATATTGCTTACACTAGAGAAAAATTCTTGGAGGAAAAAAAGTGAAAATGGTATGCTTCAATCTGCATTTGGACTATGTTCCTTTTATGGCAATGATATCTTTTTTCAATATGAGTCCCTTGGAGTTGTCTTGGATCCTTGCCTTGTTGATAATAGTTAAGGCATTCATTCACAGTTGATCACCATACACCATTGTTACGTACAATGTTCTCCTGGTTGTGCTCATTTTATTTTGTATCACTTCGTATAAGTCTTCCCAGATTTTTTTTTTGATCACCTTGTTTGTCATTTCTTATTAGTATTTCGTTAAAGTCACATACCACAACTTGTTCAGCCAATTGTAAACTTTTTGAGAAGAAACAGCTTGCCTTAAGCTTTTACTTTATCTATCACAATGTCTACTGTATAAATATTTATGGGTTGATTGACTAATTGCCACAGGAGTTATTAATAGAATAGTATTCAAAAGCAAGGATTTGGAATGGTATTGGAGATGAATTGGAGAGGCTCTGAAATACTATTTAGATGGATATGATTCCTGGAATTGAAGTTCAGAACATGGAAATGAATTCAAATTCCATCTTCAGCATTTAATAACTATGTGCTAATGGGCAAATAATAAACCACTTAATCTCTCTAAGTCTTTCTTCATGTGCAAAACGAAGCTATTAAAGACTGGAGTGTCACAGGCTTTTTAATAAGGAAGATAATATGAGCAAAGTACTTTATAAACCTTAAGAGTTAGGATTAAAAATGTCCATGGTTACTACCAAAGCAGATTTAATATTTTATAGGTCAGTGAGCTTTTCCTGCTATGCATTGATTCAAGTTAAGTTTCAAGTGATCCTTCTATATGGCTCACTGATATAACTGAGGGAATTCAGTTTATGCATAGAATATAAGTTTCAAGAGATTAGTAATTATTTTATATGCAAAACACTGAACATACAGTAAATGCTTTAAAATTTGTTGAATTATTATTTTATCATTAATAATAATAATAACTAACATATAAAGTACTTTAATGTTTGCAGGCACTTTGCAAACATTATCTCATTTTATCCTGACAACAACCCTAGAATTAGTGAGCCAACAAGCATTAATTAAGCACTTTGCTAGGCACTTTGCTAAGTGCTGGGGAGATAAAGTCATAAAGAAGTCTCCACCCTTAAAGGAGCTTACCTTTTAATGGAGGAGACAAGGAAGAAGTGGGACACTGGATAGAACACTGGACACGGAGTCCAGAAGACCTGAGTTCAAACCCAGTCTCAGATACTCACGAGCTATGTTACCTGGACATCACTTAACATCTATCTACCTCAGTTTCCTCATCTGTCAAGAGGAGATAGGGTCATGTAAGCACAAAGAAATAAGTTCCTTATACAATTTATGAGTATTCCTTTCTCATCTATCTGAATATAAGAAATTAAATCCCAGATGCCTTTCTTCCATTTCTGCGTATGCGAATTTTTAAATTAGTTCCATGTTATTCAAGAGTACCTACCTCATAGTGTTTTTAGAAGCTCAAATGAGATAATGTATGGAAAATGATTCTCTACAATTTAAAGCATTATATCAATAGTTGTTGTTGTTGTTATAAAAACACACTCCAAAAATAAACGAACTCTGCTTAACCCAAGCTAAATTATATAGCCTATCCTCACAGACAGGCATAAGTATATGTACATGCATGAATGTCTATGTGTGTCTAAGACAGCCATGGATTGAGGCAGAAGAAAGATAAAGCACTTCTTAGCACCCTCAAACTCCACTGGTTGTTTCCACTTGTCAAATATGTAATTATACCAGGATTATTGTCAGGAAAGCACAAAATCTGTGATATGATCTCACTGCCAACTTTGCCTTCTGTGAAGCTAAAAAATGTTTATCATTCTGTGGGGCCATGGGATGTGGGTCCAATTAAAAAAGACTTAAATTTTTTATGAGCCGATTTTAGTTTTTTAACTCTTTTCTTTTGAAGAGGTGGCATTTATATTTTCATTACTATGTAAATCAACATATGTCATCATGTGGTAATCCCTATGGCAGTAAACCAATCTCTTGAACCAATCTGGGAAAAAAGAATCAAGTGGAAAGTAATTAGTTGGGAAATACCAAAATGGCCCTGGACTGACTCTTGAAGAATTTTTTAAAGCACGAAGCTAAGCATCTCATATGTATAGGCATGCCCTGGCTAAAGTCTTTAATTGGTTCCATGAAAATATTAGGTAAAACAGGATCACACAGATCACAGAGGACATTTAATGACAGAGAAATATTATAAATGTTAAAGATGTATGATGAAAAAGATGTTGATCATCTAAATTATGCTACAATAAGGTAGCAACAATATTATTTCAAAATTATGATAGAGCAAACTTGGTTGTGGTATGCTTGTAGTGTGCATGTAATAATAAATGTTCAATGACTGATTCCAATTAAGTGTGAATTTGGCATCCAAGTCTCTTTCTTGTTGGCCCAAAGACATCCAACACAACTGAACTATGAATAAAATACAAAATTCTTCAATTTTGAATTTGAAAAAAAAGGTCTTTGTAAGCATGACTGGTGGTTCAACAAGTACAAATAGGGCCTGTGAATTTGGTAGTGTGGGAAGCTACCATTAGGGGAACTTTCTCCATACTTTTCTCATACTTAGCAGATAGAACCTAGAGGCATTGATATTTAACTGACATAGTGGACAATTACTGGTGGCATAAAGATTTTAACTTATTTCCCATGTTTACAAAGTTAATGAATGTCAAATGAAAGATCTGAACCGAAATTTCTGTCCAGTGCACTGCATTGCTTGTATCATTTGAGATTGTTTCAGAAAAAATTTCTATCATGCTTTCGCAGTACATGAAAAGGGCTCCATATTTAAATCTAAAGGTTAACTTCAATGAATAGTCTATAAATCTAATATTCTGTCCATCCACTGGTCCATCAAAACTTTATTTTCTTATTTAAATCATAGATAGAACCTTTTTTCAATCTGATGTGTCCAGATGGACAGTGTTTCACTGTAGAGTTTATAATGAATCCATAAACATCTTATCTATTGCCTTGGCAATTTCCCTACTCAATTTATTTAAACAAAAATTTATTAAACATCTGTTACAGGTAGTTGCGAGAGACAGAAAGATGGCTACTACTTGATCTCAAAATCTTTATTATCCAAAGAAGGAAATTATATACAAATATTTATGGTAGAAAGGAGAATAGGTTTAATTGAAAGGAACTCATAGTCCTATGAAAACAATGAGTAGGGAGAGATAGCTTTTGGGGGGAAAGGAGGAGGAAGATCTGGAGAAGATTTCAAAGGAGTTGAAACAAATTAGGATGGAAAATATTCCAGTTTCAATGAAACAGAATATATAAAAGATTACTGTGGTTCTAATGTTGGAAAGGTAGGTTGGAATTCCATAGTTTTCTTCTCTTTTATGTCATTTGCTAGACTATATACTGCATTTCTCCAACAGGGACTTCAAAAATGCCCAGAATAGGGGTTCTTAACACTTTTTTTGAATATGTTATGGACTTTGGGAACCTGATAAAACCTACAGAGTCCTCAGAATGCTTTTTAAGTGCATCAAATACATAGTATGCCAAAGTAAACCAATTATAGTGAAATGGAATTATAAAAATATTAAATGAAGAAGACCATGGATATTAGGTTAAGAGCATTTGGTCTAGAAACAGACATATGCCTTTTTCAAGAAGCTTTGCAGTGAAAAGTTGAATAGATCAGTATTCAAATAGAAATGGAAATTTCTGGATTACCTCTACAAGGAAATAGCAACTGATATATGGAAAATATACTTTCAGATGGGATCTTTGTATTTCCCAGAAGTTCTGTTTCCAGATTTAGAGCTCCACATTTAGAGTACCATATGGATTATGGATAGGAATGACCAAGAACAGAAAACCTAGGTTGCATTTTACACACACACACACACACACACACACACACACACACACACACACAAACATACACACACATACACACACACACACACACACCCCAAAAGTGTTTTTTTTTCTGTTTATGTTTCTTATGTAATAGGTATTTATGTTTATAGTCTGGATCTTTCATTCTCTCTTAAATTTTTCCCCCCAGAATGCAAAAGAACAGAAATAAGACTTTTATTACACTTGAGGAAGGCCAGCTTGTGAAAAGGGCCTTTTTCAAGTAGAAATTTGAAGTGCATTATGTCCCTTTGTTGCTTTGAAGTCCCCACTGTGACATTTCTTTTAGGCCTGCTTGTCTCAGGTAACACCCCAAGATTTATTTATTTTCCTCCCTCTCCTTTATCAATATATACCACATCTATATCTCTGATCTTGCTTTCTTTTTCCCAACATAGCTTCTGAGGAGCTAACATGTGCTAATGATTCGCAGTCTTACTCTTCCTATTTAGTGTAAGACTATCTTCTGGAAGTACAAAATCTTAAGTCAATGAAATTATTTGAATGATGGAGTCTTAAGGTATTGCTACAGGCAAACGAGAGAGATAATTTTATGCAGATGGATTTTAGGATAATAGATTTTGGACTCTAAGGAAACCTAGAAATTATCTAGTCTTAGATCTTCATTTTATAGATGGAGAAATTGAAGTGCCAAAAGGTCAATTGGTTCCTTTCAAATTATATAACATAAGTAAACAGTTTCAGTTTAGGAATTTGGGTGCAGCTAGGTGACACAGTGGATAGAGTTCCTGCCCTGAAGTTAAGAAGACATATCTTTACGAGCTCAAATCTGACCTCAGAGAATCACTAGCTATGTGATTCTTGGCAACTTATTTAATTCAGTTGCCTCAGTTCTTCAACTGAAAATGAGCTGGAGAAGGACATAAAACATTTCAAGATCTTTGCCAAGAAAGTACCAAACTGGGTCACAAAGAGTCAGACACTATTGAAGTGACTAAACAATAAAGACAACAACCAGTTTAGGGCCAGCCCTGACTATTAGCAAAATGAAGACAAAGCCAATCATTTATTATATTGTCAATAACTGACACAAATGAAGGCATAAAAAGGGATGATGGGACCATTATGTTACATTAGGAATTTTTCTTATTTCATTCAGGTTTTCTAAAGATGAAATAGAAACACTACTTTTGTTTATTAAAGCTATTTGTACCATTTTCCCACTTTGATTTCTATAATTCGTAGGATAGTAGGATTTACAACAGAGAAGATTATTAGATAGATTAGATAGGCACAAAATAATTAGAGATTATCTAGTCTATAACTCTTAATTTTGAGGAAGAAGCTTAGAGAGGCTAAATGAATTCCTTATGTTTATCTAGATAGGAAGTAGTAGAAATAAGACTAGAATCCAGATCCCTTGTCTTCACATTGTTTTCTAATGGTACAAAAGGTTTTTGTAGGTGATCAGAGGAGCTATCAAATTTGATTCAACAAACATTTATTGGTGGCAACGAACTGGAAACTCAGAGGATGCTCATCAATTGGAGAATAGCTATACAAGTTAGGGTATATGATTATGATAGAATACTACTCTCTTGAGAGAAACGATGAGCAAGTTAATTTTATAAAAACATGAGAATATCTACATGAAATTATGAAGAGTGAAAAATAGAACTAAGAAAACATTATATGCAGAAACAAAAATATTATTTGAAAAATGGCTTGTGGTGACATCCAAAATAACAAGCAAAATGATCACAAAAACACCTGGAAAGACTTACATAAAGTGATCAGCAAAGGGAAGTGATCAGAATCAGGAAAACATTGTACACAGTAACAACAATAATATATGATGATCAACTCTGAATAACAACTGTTATCAGCAAGGCAAGAATCTAAGATAACACCAACAGACTCATGACAGAAAACAGAATATCTACTACCAGAGAAGTAAGGAGAGAGTTTGAAATTGAATCATACCATTCTTCACTTTATTTTCTCCATGAATTTTTGTCTAGTATAAGCAATATGTATCTTCTTTTACAATACGATGAACATGAAAATATATATTATGTGATAATATATGCTCAGCTATATAATATTATTTGCCTTCTTGGAAAGGGACAAGAGAAGATAGGAAGAGAGAGAACAAGGATTGCAAATTATTGGAAGATAAACATTAAGAAATTGCATTGACATGTAATCTGGAAAAAAATCAAATTTATAAAAAAAATAAGAATGACAGGTAAAGAACCGGTAAACAGAAATAGGCAAGATATTATTTTATATACACATATATATGTTCATCAAACGATGCCTTCTCTAATGGGGGAAAGAAGTGAGGGGAGGAGTTAACTGAGGATTTTAATGTAACAAATTAACTAATTAAACATTTTATTAAGCACCCACTATGTTCAAGGAAGTGTACTAAACAATGGGTATATAAAGATAAAAAAATATGGCATAATTGCTTCTTTCAAGGAGTTTATAGCCTAATAGGATAAGAAACCACATGTATAGAAATAAGTGCCAGAAAAAATGAGAGTTATCATGATGGTGGATAGAGAGCTAGCAATTGAATCAGGAAGACTTCGATTCAAGTATTACCTCTGACACATACCAGCTGTATGCAAATAATTTAACTTCTATATGAATTCAGGCAACTTTCTAAGACAAGATCTTCATGAGTAGAAGTAGTTCCGCAAAGCAGTGAAATTTCTGAGTTGTACTCAAACAAACAAAAAAGGTAGAATGTTTGAAAGCAAAGAATGAGAAAACTAAGAAGGAAGAGATCACTTTCATGTGAGCTGGGGATTAGAGAAGATTTTATGGAATAGGTGACATGTTTTAGGCCTTCAGAGAAGGGAGATAGATATGGAGGATGTAAGGGAAGACTAAGTGCAGCTAGGCAATGCAGTAATTAGAGTGTTACATGTGGAGTCAGGAAGACTCATCTTCCTTAGACACTCACTAGCTGATTGACCTTAGGCAAGTCATTTAATCATGTTTGCCTCAGTTCCTCATCTGTAAAATGAGATGGAGAAGGAAATGACAAACTACTCCATGGAACTCTGCAAAGAATCCCTAAATAGGGTCATGAAGAGTAGGACATGAATAAAACAACTGAACTACAACAAAAAAAAAGGGAAGACAACAGTCTATTCCGAACAAAAGAGGATAGTGCAAGAAAGTAAAAAAAGAATGGAAATGGTCAAGCACCAGAACCAGAGACCAGACTCATTTACCTAGAAGGTAGAATATGTGAAGAAAAGTAGTTTGTAATAATGAAGGATCTAGGTAGATTTGAAACAAATTGTGGAAGTTTTTGAAGAGATATACTTAATAGAGCAAAGTAATTAGAAATGATATTTTTTATAGCAGGAAAATATTCTGAAAAGTTAAAAAAGACCTTGGTTGGGGTTGGGGGTGGGGTGGAGTCCAAAAGCTTAAGCTTAGCATTTATTAGATTAAAGTTATAAAGGTTGATCATTACTAGGTCATATTGATTGTTGTCAGGCTGCAGGCAGAAATAAACCTACATTAGAGATATGGCAATGCTAACCTATTTTTTTAAACTTCTAAGAAAATTCCTTTAACCTCCTAGTAACCAATTCCAGGGTTCATAGACCCTTACTGCCAGGAAATCCTTCCTTATACGTAACTTCAATTATATTATTGTAATTTTCTTTTCTTAAACCTATAAAGTGATGGGGAAAAAGTGGATGCCATATTTTTTTAAAAACTAGGCATTTTCTTATCTTTCTCAAAAAGGTAGGGAAATAGATGTATAACCCCAAATTTTTCTTCGAGACCGTCTTTTCTTTTAAAGTTTCTTATATGATTAAAAAAAACAGTGTAGTGGAAACAGCACTAGACTTGAAATCTCAGCACTGTGAATCTCAGCTCAGATTAGCTGTGTTTACCTTTGAGTGGGCACCTCGGTGGCACAGTGGATTGAGTGCCATGTCTGAGGGCAAGAAGACTCACTACCTGACTTCAAATATAGCCTAAGACATTATCAATGTGACCTTGGGCAAAGTCACTTAATCTTCTTTGCCTCAGTTCCTTGCTCTGTAAAATGAAACAGAAAAGGAAACAGCAAGCTACCACAGTATCTTTGCCAACAAAACCCAACCAAGGGTTGAATGTGATTGAAAAATGACTGAAGGGCCACCTTTAGTAAGTCACATTACTTCTCTTTATCTCAATTTCCTCATTTGTTAAAAGAAGGCATAGGATTAAATGTTCCATAATTATCTTCCAGCTTTGACATTCAATGATTCCATATTATATTTTTGACATTTTACTTCTATGACCATTGATTTTTAACCTATAAAAGAGTACCCTACATCTTGATATAACTTTTTTGTACTTAAGCCATTCAATGTCAGTAAACATAAGTAAAATTGGAATGAAGATCTTTTCTCCCCTTCATAACAAGTTACCTAGAAAGGTAAAAATGGAAGCTTATTTTTGGATCTGTTGGGATTTTTTTATGTTATTCACTAGTAGAATCTTTCTCAGATGATTTGACAAATATTTTCAGAAACTGATGAAATTTAACATCACTAGATGTCAAGATTATAGCCTTTGGAAACTATCTTCTAGTGGTCTAGCTGTGTTTGAAAGGGCTTGGGTTTTGTAGGAGAATTACTTCCTGGATTAAATAAGTAAAATTGTATTAATCTGATTTTTACTAGAGAAGGGGTTATCTACATGGAAAGAGTCAGAAAAAAACAGGGAGAGAAAAGGAAGGAAGGAAGGAAGGAAGGAAGGGAGAGAGAGAGAAAGTGAAAGGAAAGAAGAAAGAAAGGACATTTCCTTTTAGAAGGAAATGTCAAATCATTAGAAATGAGGATTTCTCTCTCTAACTTTTGGTAGAATATCTTAATGAAAACTCCAGTGTTCATGCTGAATTCTTCTTTACTCTGTCAACTTCCTAAATAAACTCTAACAGGTAAAGTGAAGAGTTAAAGTTACAGCTCTGCAAAATATTCGATTTGGAAAAGTGAAGGAAGAAATTGTTTGCACATTTCTTCATGGTCAAGACATCAACCACCAATCTCAGCAAATTTTGTGCCACAGTGAATGGACAGATGTGCCAATTGGCTTAGGTGGTTAGAATATGGCTCTCATTAAATCAAGATCATGGGTGTGATCCCTGTAGGGCCAGTTCACTTGGAACAAAGAAAATCTCTTTCCCACAGTTGGATTATATGAGTCAAGCATGCCAAAGGTCATCAGGGGTTGGGGTAGAGAGTGTGAATGACTCAATGAAATACAGCACCACTGTTGAAAAAACAATCTGAACACCTAAATCTGATTGGTTGACAACACACATGTATATATGAATGTGTATAGTCACACTAGAATTTATGCATATGCATATATGTATGTATGAGTCTCTTTGACTAGTTCTTTAAGATATCTAACATTTCACATGGTTATAGAGTTTTTACTATTAATCAGTATAACATGTACAATTAAAGGGCTTCTAATTCTTAACTTTCCTTCCTTAAAAATATTTGAACAATTCATAAATATTTTTGACTAAATTAAACTTTGGGATTACTAGAACCTATTACCTACAATTGTTATGATGATAATATTTTTATATTGCTTTGAGGCTTACAAAGTACTTTAAAATTATACATATCTATACATATTTATATGTACACATATATGGACATACACATGCATGTACATATACACATATAAAGATACAAAATGTTAAAACTGAAAGTGATCTTAAACATTGATGTGTACAATATCTCCATTTTATGGTTCAGAGGACTGAGGTTCAGAAGAACATCAGAGATATTGCCAGTGATTTGATAAAATTATTTTTAATATTTTATTTTTTTCTCTTTTGGTTGACTTTTGTATCTAAATAACTCACCCTCCACATAGCCAAGGGAATCCTTTCTTGTAATATATAAGTGCCATTAACTTAAAAAAAAATCAACACATTGACTACGTCTGAAAAATGTAAATCTTATTCTGCATTATAGATGAAGAGAACAAGCATTACCATTGGGTTTCAGATATCACATCTAGACCTTGCATTGGTCACTGTTTTGAAATCCTTTGATGCTATTTACCTTCACATTGTAGTGGTCATTGTATAAAGTGTTCCCCTGGTCCTTCTTACTTCACTTTGCCTTCACTTCATAGAGTCTTCCTATGTTCCTCTGAATTTGCTGTATTCCTCTTTTCTTGTATTGCAATAGTATTCCATTTCATCCACATACCATAGTTTGTTTAGCTATTCCTTAATTGCTTCCATTTATTTGCTATTTAGGAATTCTTTCCAAAATTACAGAACTAGGGAATGGCCGAGCCAAGATAAGGATGAAGGTCGTATGACTTCAAGTCCAAAGTACCACTTTTCCATACTTCCATTGATGTACTATTTAGACATCTCATACATAATAGCTGGTGTGTATGTTATTAAGTTGAAGAATAATAAAGCTAATTCTAAAATTATGAGTAATTCTGGATTGGCTACTAGCAATAAATAACATGAGCATGAACAGTAAATTGAATCCCTATTTGTGGCAGCTCAGTGTATTCAAAAGCAATGTTAAATAATTAAATTTAACCAAAGCTTCTACTCCAGAGAATACTTTGCATGTAGATAATATATACTGATGGTTAACTCCTTTGTCCAACCCACTCCCAGGCCAGTAAATCTGACTGCAAACTCCAGTTTATAGAGTATTATTTACTTTACCTCCTACCTAATATATGGTGAGGCAATAAATCTACCATAAATAAATCCTGCATTTCAGTCTTGCATTCAGCATTTAATAGCTAACTGTAGTTCAAACAGAATGGTACTTGTATTAGAAAAGAAGTATCCATTACATGATCCTTGCATTTTTATTAACAGACGAAAGAAAAGTATGTTGTTTAAACATTCTATTACGCCCCCCCCCAAATTATTCTCCTTAATTAATTATGTAATTTAAGGTAATGATAAAACTAGACCAATATATCACAGCTTGGAGAACTTTTCCATTAGTATACTTATAATTTGTCTTAAATTTTTTTTCTAAATATGAGAATAAGGATTAAGGAGCATTAAATGCTCTGAGTTTAATAGAAAGGATAAATGTTCAGAGTATCCCTGACCTGCTAGAAACATTTGTTTAATTTAGCACTTAATACTAATTATAGTCAGACAGTAAGCATTTATTTAGTGCTTCTATCTGTCTAGTCCTTTACTGAGGCTATAAACACCAAGAAAGGCAAAAAAAAAAAAATCCATGGCTTCCATAATAAAGAGTGAGGCAACATGTAAATAAATAGGGACATGGAAGATACATTTATTATAATAGCAATCCTTTGAAACTTAGCATTGTGTACATTATTGGAGTGAAATAAAGATCACTGTTGATCAAAAGATATGAACAGGCAATTCTCAGATGAAAAAACTAAAACTTTCTTTAGTCATATGAAAAAATTCTCTAAATCACTATTAGCTAGGTAAATGCAAATCAGAACAACTCTGAGGTACTACCTAACACCTATCTAAATGGCTGATATGAAAAAAAAAGGAAAACTAGATGTTCTAGCTGATGTGGGACAATTGGGACACTAATACACTGTTGGTGGATCTGTGAACTGATATAACTCTTCTGGAAAGCCATCTGGAACCGTGGCCAAAGGACCATAACACCATGCATACTCTCTGAGTCAGCAATAACACTACTAGGGCTATATCCCAAAGAGGTTTAAGATAGGAGGAAAGGACCACTTATACAAAGATATTTATAGCAGCCCTTTTTATAGTGGCAAAAAATTGGAAACTAAAGGGTTGTACATCAACTGAGGAATGGCTGACCAAATTGTCATATATGTTTATAATGGAATACTATTTTGCCATAAGAAATGATGAGCAAAATAATCACAAAAAAGTCTGAAAAGACTTATATGAAGTGATGGAAAGTGAAGTGAACAGAACCAGGAAAACACTCTACATAGTCACAGCAATAAAGTACAATGATCAACTGTGAATGACTTAACTATCAGCAGTAGAAGGATTCAGGATGACTCCTTGGGACTCATGACAAAAAAGGTTATCCACTGATCTAGAAGAAACTGACGACTTCTGATGGAAGCATGCCACTATTCACTTTACTTCCTCCTTGAATTGTTCTTTAGAGTAAATGATATGTTTCTTCCTTCACAATATGATGAACATGGAAATATGCATGGTATGATAACATATGTACCATTTATATTACATTAGCTGCTGTCTTGAGGAAGGGAGAGGAGTGGAAGGGAGGGAGAGATCATGGATTGCAAAATGTCCGGAAATGTTTATGAAAAATTGTATCAACATGTAATCTGGAAAAAATTAAAAATTAAAAAAATTATTAGGATGACAACTAGGTAACTCAATGGATTGAGAGCCAGGCCTATAGATGAGAGATACTGGGTTCAAATCTGGTCTCAGACACTTCCTAGCTATGTGACCCCGGGCAAGTCTCTTAACCACAATTGCCAAACTCTTAGTGCTCTTCTGCCTTGGAACTAATATACCGTATTAATTCTAAAACAGAAGGTAAGGGTTTTAAAAAATAAATAAAAGATTATGATTAAAAATATTTGGAACATATATGTATTTACAGACCTCTTAAACTCTGTAAGAAGCTTCTCAGCTCATTGGGGATCCATGGACTACATAATGATATCTAACCTTTAATTTGAAATTTTCCATTGCTTTCAAATGTAAAGGTGGCCAGCCTCCTCACAAGTCATTTTTTTAAAAAAATGCATTTTTACATATAATTTTTTAAAAGACCAGGCTTTCTGTCCAAGACTCAATATTGTATATTGGTTTCAAAGGCAGAAGAGCACTAAGGGCTAATGTTAAGAAATTTTTATTTTTCATTATTTCATTATTTTGCCTACTTCTATAAAGTTTCTTATTGATAATTAGTCATAGTACTTGGTCTATATTTTGGAAATTGGGGAAATATTGTAATGCTTATTATAGGCATTTTCAAAAAAGGTAACTATAAAAATAAAACTAAAATCAATTATAGAGTATGAGGAATTAAAGAAATTGTACACATCCAAAAAAACTTGATAAGATTCTACAAAATAACCCACATAAACTTTGTTTTTAAAAGTTTTATTTTTTAATGATCTATACAGTCTTCCTCCCATCTCCACTCCCCAACTCCCATGATAAAAAGGAAAAGAAATCTTTGTAAGAGTTATACAGTGTCAAACAAAATTAATTTCTCTATTGATCATGTCCAAAAATATATATCTCATTCCGTAAGTTAAGTATTTGACTTCTCTATTAGGAGGTGAGTGAATATACCTTGAGAATATACTCAAGGTATAATTTTCTAATTGTTATTCAATACAAATGTGGAAATAGGACAGGATGGAGAAAAACAGATTGGAAAATATAGTTCAAGTGAAGAAGATGAGAAAAGCCAAACATCTGTACATTACACAAAAGTCTGATAGATATAGGTCATGAATATTTTCTTTGAGAAAACAACCAGGAGCTACTAGACATAGCAAGCACAAAATCATATGCTAAAAATGAAACTGACTATGTTTTTTTTAACATTTATTAATATTCATTTTTAACATGGTTACATGATTCATGCTCCACCTTTCCCCTTCAACCACTCCCCAACCCCCCCCCCCCCATGGCCGATGCGCATTTCCACTAGTTTTGTCATGTGTCCTTGATCAAGACCAATTTCCAAATTGTTGGTAGTTGCATTGGTGTGGTAGTTTCGAGTCCACACCCTCAATCATGTCCACCTCGACCCATGCGTTCAAGCAGTTGTTTTTCTTATATGTTTTCTCTCCTGCAGTCCTTCCTCTGAATGTGGGTAGCGCTCTTTACCATAAATCCCTCAGAATTGTCCTGGGTCATTGTATTGCTGCTGGTACAGAGGTCCATTACATTCAATTTTACCACAGTATATCAGTCTCTGTGTATAGAGTTCTGGCTCTGCTCCTTTCGCTCTGCATCATTTCCCGGAGGTCTCTCCAGTTCACCTGGAACTTCTCCAGTTTATTATTCCTTTTAGCACAATAGTATTCCATCACCCACATATACCACAGTTTGTTCAGCCATTCCCCAATTGAAGGACATACCCTCCTTTTCCAATTTGTTGCCACCACAAAAAGCACAGCTATGAATATTTTCGTACAAGTCTGTTTATCTATGATCTCTTTGGGGTACAAACCCAGCAATGGTATGGCTGGATCAAAGGGCAGGCATTCTTTTATAGCCCTTTGAGCATGATTCCATATTGCCAGCCAGAATGGCTGGATCAGTTCACAGCTCCACCAGCAATGCATTAATGTCCCAATTTGGCCACATCCCCTCCAACATTCATGACTCTCCCCTTCTTTCATTTTAGCCAATCTGCTAGGTGTGAGGTGATACCTCAGGGTTGTTTTGATTTGCATTTCTCTAATTATTAGAGATTTGGAACACTTTCTCATGTGCTTATTGATACTTTTGATTTCTTTACCTGAAAATTGCCTATTCATGTCTCTTGCCCATTTATCAATTGGGGAATGGCTTGATGTTTTATACAATTGCTTTAACTCCTTGTATATTTGAGTGATTAGACCCCTGTCAGAGTTTTTCGTTATAAAGATTTTTTCCCAATTTGTTGTTTCCCTTCTGATTTTGACTA